>NC_041824.1:16737500-17045833 GCF_900964775.1 Scleropages formosus | reverse complement strand
TGCATCTCTAACACTTAACACGGTGAAATAAAGTTCACAAGAGTTATGCTGTGAAATGTAATTTTAGCCACTGAGTCGTACGTCACTGGAGGAAAATGAAGCAACACATGTAAACGTGCAATGCAAATGTAAATGCCAGACACCACGGGTCTCGAATTCAGTGCATGGAGAGCCAGAGTGTACAGTGGTTCTTGCTCTCACATATTTACATAACTGGTCCAATTAGTCTACTGCAAAGTCTGTGATTTCCAAAAGTATTGTCTACACATTGTCTTGTTTATTCTTGAAAGCGTAAAAGATTTAAAAGGATTTTTTCTTTCGTGAAATGATGTGGAAACCAGTGTGCTGACATTGCTAAAAATTCAGGTGAGCAGCTGAAGAAAAACACACACGGCAGGCTCCCACGGAAGGAGTCAGAGACCATTAGGAACATAATAGTCTATCTATCTATCTATCTATCTATCTATCTATCTATCTATCAGGCAATACTTCCTGTAAGACTTTGGTGCTCAATCATACATGACAAATGCAGACAGCGGCCTGAATACCTACAGCCTGGCTCTTGTCTTTGTCCACTGTGGCCTCCACTTCCCAGACCTGCTGTCCATCTGTAAACGCAGAACACACACAGGGAAGCGGGTCTTAGACAGTGAGTTATTCAGAAGACAGCAGTGCGCGCCTCAAGCGAGACATCACCGCCCCGTTCCAGCACGCGGAGCTCCGTCTCACTGAAACGCAGGCCCAGAAACTGTGACGTGTGAGAAGATGCGAGAGGAGCCGCCAGCCACGGTGGGTGGAAAGCGCGAAGCAGAACGCAGAACCCAGCCCGTCTACTCACTCCGGCTGGTGTCACCTTTGTGAAGTCACAAACGTGTGTTTTTTTTTCTTGTGAACATGGGAATTCACAGCTTTTTTTTGTCTTTTGCATCTGCACATTAAACTCTACTTCACAGCCAAAAGTGCTCTACTTTCAGAGACCTTTGAGCATACGAGGGCATCCAGTTCCGATTTTACTTACTGTCATTGGTATTAAATAAAAACAAGGCCCACTGAAGAGTTAATCTGTCAAGTCTGCTCATCTCCCCCTTTGGTTTCAGTTCATAATAGTTGGAATCAGTTCATGACAGTTTAAATGAGACATGCATAAATTTTAATTTAAGCGATTTCTTTAAGCAGTAATTTGTGGGGGCAGCAGAAACTTCAATTGAGTTATGATAAGATAAGACGCCCTTAAAAAATAAGGAAACAAAACTGAATCAAATGAAAAGTCAAGCAACATAAATGGACAAATAACTCAGTCAAGTTCCCCCACAACCCGCAGCTCTTGCTGTACACTGTACAGCGGTGAGCCAACCTGGACTACGTCTCACACTGACGTCACAGATGTGGTGTTTTGCTCATCGGACAATCCAAACAGCACAAACAAAAAAGTCTGGCTTTCGAGGCTTCATCACTTTTCCATGGGTCTTCCTGCTCTGCGTGCATACGTTTTGCTAGGGAAAGTACATTTCTCCACGTAACACCCCCACAAACACGCAAAGCTGTTTATTAAATACACAAGAGGGCCAGGACAAAGGAATGTGTATCCCCGAGGGCTGCTGACACGCTAGGGAAACAGGGCAGAGTGACCAGCCAGCACCAGGGTTCGCAGCAGGCGGGAGAGAGCACCACGTGTCGTGCTCATCTGACCCAGATCGCCAAGCAGCACTGGCCTTCTGAGTGACTTGGGTCAGTGGAGCTTGCACTCTCGACAGAGATACGCCGACGACACGCATCATTAACTCGATCCATTAATTAAGAAACAAGGGAAAGGGCACGAGCAGAGCGACTCACCATGGTTTACTGTGGCTTCAGGCCAGCTCCCTCACAGCTGCTTCGCAGTTTTCAATTTTACTGCTTCTCTAACATTAGAGTATTAAAGTATTAAGACACTTAATCCTTTATGTTTGTATAATTATTATTAATTATTACTTACTAAACTACCTACAATTATTTATTTGTGTATACAGCAAGAAACTTACTACAGTACAGCAATCAGAGTAAGTACTAGAGTAAGTAATAGGGATTCGAACCCAAGCCCAGATGATTATAAAGCAATGACGCTAAGCACTACACATCATGCTGATCCCATCTCCTTTAATTTTAAAGTACCTTAATAATAAGTTATTATTAGTATTAGTATTATTGTTATTAATAATATCAACAACAATATTATAGTAACTTTTGTTAATTATTAATTATTAATAATAACAAAGATTATTATTATCATCATCATTAGTAGTAGTCTGCTTGTCTCCCTGCTCAGGAGAGGGCTGCAGTGTAACAATAATAAGAAGAAATATATACTAGATTTTATTTTATTTTATGAAATGATAAGAAGTATTTTACACCAAACATCTGATGTTCTGCAATGTGTTTCAAAGCTAGATACTATTTGCTTTGATTTCTGCATTGAAAGTGAGCAGAAGAGAGGTCACTGGAAGTAATGTTACTTGGCGCCATTGGGGTTTATCGATTTCCTGCAATTGTGCCGGGTCCACCACTGGACAAAAACAACTGGCCTGCGCCGGCCCTATTTTCACTTACACACCATTCCTGCCGACTGCTGCGGACTGCTCGACGTTGGAGAATAGCTGGCGGATATCACCGGGACACTCCCCGCAGCAGCCCGATGGTGGGCGGGACATGAGGTGTTCGTGCAAGCCGGAACACAGATCTTGCCTCCTACTGATAGGCTGCACTCTGCACTATAAAAAGGGATGTATGTCTATGTTCAAAGATCATATCTTTACAGTCTAACCACATCCTTTTACACCCTTGCTGCACACCTAATCAAAGAGCAAGTCCTCTCAGCCACTGCTGAGTTGAACATGGCTCCTGTGCTGTCAACCAGCAACGCCAGTGTCTTGCGTTACATTTATTTATTTAGCTTACACTTTCCTATAAAGTATCTTACAATCTAAGGATGTCTACAACTATTTCTCCATTTATGCAGCTGGGTGATGTTCACTGGAGCATCCTAGGGGAAGCACCTTACTCAGGGGTACTGCAGTAGGGACCTCGGAGTCCAAAGACAACAGCTCTACCTGCAATCCCCGACAGTTTCACTGTCTAGCCACACTTGAGGAAGTTGCCCAAAAAGCTTCAAGTAATTATATTCACAAAATGTCTCTGCTGGTCTTGCTTGCGGTGTTGAACTTCTCAACCAAAGTAAGAAAAAATCAAAAGGAAGAAACTACCAAAATAAAAACCCTTAAGACTGAATGGCGTCACTTTATTTTTCCCTTTCTGCTGGATATTTCAAGTAGGACTGAATTAGTCCTTACCTTTAACCAGTTCTCATCCTTTGAATGAAAGGCTGTTTCTAAATCTTGTAAAACTGGAATGCATCAGAGACTTATTCCACCTGGACAGGCGAGAAAACACGCACTGAGGTATGCTGCGGTATGCCAGAAACAGAGGAGGTGTCATTCAGGCCAGCATGGCTGCTATACGAATCCCAGTAACCGCTCAAAAGGACATTCACACCTTTCAAAATAAGGGCCTGCAATAGTCCACATTTTGCAGAGGCTGTAATTAATCAGCATATGGTGTTTACAACATTACATCGCCCACCCTAGCCTGAATCAGACCACTGTGCTCGTCACTGACGCGGGCAAACGGCCCCTTATTCCTGGCTGTCTCCTTGGTCCTGGTCCAGTTTCAACAAGAGGAGAGGCAACGTGAAGGAATTCCCTCCTTTTCTTGGCCAGAAAACCCCCGAGGCAACCAGCGCTAACCATTCCAGTACTCATGTTTAGGGAACATTACAGATATTTTTGTATATTTAAAAGAGACCTCCTGTTATATTCCAAAATGTTTGGGGAGAATATGGCACCTGAGGTCAGCATTACTGGAAGCATTAAACAGTTATTTGCCTCCAATGCAAAATGTTTCAAAATTGCTTTTTTTTAAAAAGTAATTACTTTGCTGCAGTTAATATTTCTACTTTCTGATCCCTACTGTGTTGACAGAGTTGGCACATGGGTTTCTGTGAGTGACAGTCATTGTCTTTCTGTGTGGTAGTGATGGTGCACGGAGCAAAAAGTTCCCATCACAGGGTACGACACCCTCTCGTATGGGTGTAAAACAAAAAGCCATGAAAAATTCCAAAGTGAACATTGCGACACAGTCCAAAGAGACTTAAACACAATGAGGTGCCCCCCCCACCCCTCACCAAAGACCCAGCAAGGAAAAAGAAAACTAAGTCAAACAAGTCGAAAAGATAATATTCACACGATAAAATATGTTACGACCACGTGTTTTCTTTTTCTCTTTTTTCCAGTGCAAAACTGTGGGTAGTGTGCTTGCAGACAAAACACAGAGAGCAGTCACTGTGCAGTAGTACATAAACAGGAAGGTGGCGTGGGTGTGTGGGGCCAGTGCCTCAGCTGGCTCCGATGGCTGAAGGTGAAACCCGGCCACCGCTCAGGGCTTCAGCGGCAAAGCCCGGGCCACCGTTGTCACTGTTGCTACCGGTTACCTGGCAACACGAAGACGACACGGTGATCAAGCTACCTGGCAGCCTCGGCTGGAAGCCGCGTTATCTGTATTTACCCAAATCCATCCAATTATCAGAATCCCCCAGCTGGTCCAATTTTGGAGGGGTGGGGGGGGGGGGTCCTTCTTCCTCGTTCCCAACTCCGTTCTCATAACACATAGGCAACGAAGCAAAATAGACCCCTCCACCCCTGGTCAAACAAAACCCTAGATCTTAACAGAGAACACGAAGCACAGCATCCAGCTGTATTACTCACACTGTGGGAAACCCCTCTTCGGGCTGAAAATGAGGTGCACACATGGCTAAAATGAGTCAGGGTGAGGAGGGGGAATCCAGATCTTCTGCCAGGATTCTTTTTTTATGACTGTTTTATGATTAACTAGCTCCATTGCAGTGGAGGCAGGTGATGGCTGCTGTTCTCCTGGCGCTGCTGTTTGTTTGCGTTTTGTTCCAAAACTAGTGCAGAGAAACCCTCTGCTTTTTTCCCCTTCTCTGTCAAATCAGGCACTGGGGAAGGGAGGCGTGAAGCCCGGGCTGGCTCTGTCTGCGGGCCTCGGAGTGAAAAGCTGGAGGAGCGAAGCCAAGGGCTGCCGTCTCCCGTTTGGGGTGATCCATGGTTCTGCCGTTCCAGACCTCTGTGTCACGCGAGGAAACCTTCCAAAACACTGGCGCTCTCGTTTTCTTATTTTGTCCCGTACAGCCTTAGCAGTGAGCTGCCCTGGGCCAGAGGCACTGACTCGATGTTAATTCAAGTTTCATATAGGACCGCACACAGACCCTTGGGGGTTTGTCCAACAGCACATCCCATCATTACCCACACCCGGCATACCCCTCAGCACTCCACCCAAAGAAACAGTCAACCACTCCACCACTCCAGATCCCTACAGACAGAGTAACTGGGAGGGATGAGTCATGGCCGGTTCGCTTGGGGAGCATCCATAACAGCAGGAATACGTATCCTGTGAAGTCAGCACTACAAGGAAAAGACGGTAAACAATCAATACACACAAGCCCTGGAGCATTGCTTACGCCAAAGGGAGGTCTCTAAATCTACGTGACCGTCATTCACAGTCTTCACAAGGAGGGGCGTAGCCAGAACTTTTTTCAGGGGTGGCCAGGTAAGACCCAGTGATTTCATTGGGGTGGCCAAAAAAAAGAATAACTGACTGTGACATGCTGTACCAAAAGCAAATTCTACAGATGGAAATTCTATAAATTCTACAGAATTTATTTATTACAAATGTACACAAGAAACTACAGTGGCAGTACTTAGAAATGTCTGTAAAAACATGATAATATCATTTAATACAATCCTTATTCTACATTATTTATATATTTAGATGCTAACGATGCAAATTGGGTATTGGAAATGATTTTTTTTATGTTTGCAGACACAACTGATGAAACCTACATACCTGGTAGGCAACAACTGACTACATGAGTGTTTTTGCTCATCTCTGATTCTGGTCTGATGCGTGTTGTCTCTGCAGAGCTTCTCCGCAAGCTCCTCTCGGACGGTATCTCTGTTGCCTCCTTGTCTCTCTAAGCAGCACACATTTGCCCTGCTTCTTCCTCCCTCTGTAGCTTTCATTTCCCTGCCTCTTCATCATTTTCAGTTTTACCACTACTAGTCCTCTTTGTAAAAAAGAAAAGTATTATAACGACCCGCGTTACCGTGTTTGAGCGGGAAATGTGTTTATTGTAATTGGTCAACTTTTGGTGACTTACAAAAAACAGCGACAGACATAATGTAAGCGTAAGATGTGGTAACGTTTATGTGGTAACATTATTTTTAAAAATTAGCTAGCTGGCAGCTGCAGTAACTTCAGCTAACATAGCTAAGTTACGCGATATTAAGCGAACGTTTGTTTCTCACGATGAAACATCGCAGTACCACAACTTTAACAAACTTTCACGCAATGGTAGTGAAATGTAGGTAAACAACACTGATTTTACTCTCCTGATTACAGCCTCCTCTTTAGTTGCTCACCAGCGCTGGAATTGGCTGGAGCAACGGTTCAGAAATTCAGTTTTACTGCTCCTACTCCTCCCTCCTATACACAGGTTTGTGCCGTGCGGGCAGTTCACAGCTCTTCGTCCTGTGTGCGTCGTACAGGTTTGAGCGGCGAAAAAAAGTCACCTGTCAGTGTGGTCAGAGTGCTTTGCACAACAGGGGTGGCCGAGCTTCAGTCAGGGGTGGCACCGGCCACCCACGGCCACCACGTAGCCAAGCCCCTGTTCATAAGCCATGTGTCCTATTTCTTCTCCCAGCACTCACTTCTCAGTAAGAAAGCACTAGAGGTTAGACGGTTTTCACGGTTCTGAATCATCCACACCTAAAATGACCCCAACCTGTTCACTGACATCAGCTGGTCTTCAATAAGAGCTTTTACCTGTTGCGTGTTCTTTATTGTTATAATTTCTCCAGTGCAATAGAGAAGTTACTGCTTGCACATTGAGGGTAATAAAACAAACTGGATTGCCTTGGCAATGTAACCATTGTACTCCAGATGGTGTGTACATACTTATATTAAAAACAGTGATGACTAATAACAGTGACTGCCAGTGTCATAAACACACATGGCCAACCTGGTCTTTGTGAGGTTTATCTGCAAGCATTGTGGATTCAACAGTGTAAATGTCACAACCACGCCCGCGCCTCAGTCAGCTATAAAAAATATTCCCCAGTCCCTTTCCAGTTGGAGAATCTCTTTGAGACAACTGTCCCTCCTGCATTCACGACTCTTCCACATCGCCCTACCTGTTCTCCTCCGTGTATCTCCCTCCTTGTTCCTTTGCCCATCTCCTTGTCCCTGTTGCTGTCTCCTATGGCATCGAACCTCGCAACGCCTTCATCGGCCACATCCTCGGATTCTCCCCTCGTACCACTTTTGTGCCTCGGATTCGCCACGCTTGCCCCAGACTACGAGTATCGCCTTGTCCCAAGTACCTTAGCAATCAATGACCCCGCGATTGGGTCCACACCCGGGTCTCTGGTCTGCTCTGTGCGACAGTAAAGAATTTGTCAAAATGGGTGGCACGTTCATGGTTTCTTCTCTCTTCGCTGAATAGTGTGGAATTCTAGTAACAAAAAAATTGGTATTCATAACATGAATACAAGCCGTATTTCCCCTAAATATGTTTCAGTATTGGAGTAAGCTGATGGCAAATAATGGACCTGTGTTTACACCCATTTGACAAACAACAAGGTTAATCTATTCCATTAATTCACCCATTTAGGCAAATTCCTCTTGTTCTGTGTTCAGTAATAAGTATGTTGTATGAAAAAAGGGTATATACATATGTATTTTCAAAAACAAATCTAGTGCTTTTTTGTTGTATGGGACCCCATTATAAGAAGGCTCAGCATACTCTACCACGGAAGCATCATGATTATACTAAAATTGTACGAAGCAGTTTGCTTTTACTGAGGGTGTTCTATTTCGGTATCACCATTAAGATACTAAGTTAGTGGAAAATTTCATGCTGAGAAATTAATACATTTTACCCCTTTGCACGGTAAGATGTTCTTACTCTGTCAATTCAGGGTAAGTACATGGATAAAGGGTACTATAATGGGAGAAAAAAAAATGTACCAACCTAAAGTCTACAAATCTAAGCAAGCTTGTTCTCTGAAATAACTGAGCTAGCAAAATATTTCTAGTGTCTTGGTTAGGCTGATTACAATAAGCTCACAATAGTGTGATAACTAGCTCAGCCTCTACCAACTTTATGGTTTCCATCTGCTGATTGATTACACTTTTTTGTATGATTTACAGGATTCATTTAACACTTCCCATATATTAAGAACATCTACCATGGCAATCCACAAGTCTCTATCACTTCTGCATATTGAAGCTAACGTTCCCGGAAGTGAAGAACGGTGGATCGCTGCACATTTTCAGGAACAGCAATACTGCTTTATAAAGCGCTCAACTCGAGGGGAAACACAGTGAAGGCAGCAATGACTTTGTGGTTAAGAACTCGATGCATGACTGGCAGGGTCACAGCTCGCAAGGGGAACTGCTATTCTATTTCTGAGTAAGTGTACTTAACGTAAATTGCATCACTGAAGAATGTGGCAGCAGAACTGATAAAATTCAAACTCAGTATCATTATAACATGTGTTTTAATGAAATGACAAACAATGACAGAATAATCAATAGCTATTTGAAATACAGATATCTGGAAAGTGAAGACTTTCACCGCTCCCCAAATTGACTTCTGCAGAATAATGTTGACTGAAAATCACTTCTATAATGTACATTTGGAATGCGTACTTTGACTTTGTGGTGTGTAAGAGTGCGACTGTGTGCTGCGATGGACCATATTCAGCTTCCTTCAAAGACCCCACATGTCTATTCATATTAGAGTACCCTGCTCTATGGATGATGCAAGAAGAAGTACTTCCCCAGTCTGCAGCTCAGTCTGTGTTTCCTCAACCTCAATCTTCTCACAAATTACAGAAAACATGACCCGGACACATTCTAGGAGCTAAATCATAATTCCAGCAGATACAGTATAAAACAGAATTGGGCATCTAAGATCCATAGTGCCTGACTAACATATGTAGGAGAAAAAAAAATGAAGGACTATGTTAGCTATCAGAAATCTGAACTTCATGCAAACCAAGTATTAGTGGGGCAGATTAGAAAAGGTCACAATTCAAATGAAAGCAGTGTCATGTTTTCTCTTCCTCTGGCAAAATTAAGTGAGAGGATCCACTGACTCCACCGTCCTTAACAAACACTGAGTGTGTCCAGTGAGACGCACAGATTTTGACAGTGCATGGTAAATTAGCATTTCCACCACAGAATGCAAAAAACAGAGCTGTTCAGTCACAAGGAGGAGGATTTAAGATCGAGGGAGGAGTCCTAACCATAACAAGAAATCAGTGTGAGCGATCTCACTCTAGCCCTCCTCCACATGTCAGACCCATACATCCACCTGGAACATTTGAATTCTTTATCAAGGCACCATCTTGCTGAAGCAAGGAAGGAAATGGCAGTGAGAAGAGAAAAAGAAAGACAAGGGGCAGGAGAGACTGGGAACTTTCTGGAGTGGCTTGAAATATGCAGACGCTGGGCTGCTTTTATTTGGCTTCAGTTCACCAAGTCAGCCTACAGCATCCGTGCAATCAAAGTCTGACGATGGTGGCCGGTGATCGAGGCTGCGGTAGGCGTGTATGTTGGGCTGGGTAGTGTGACATAGTGCTTTGTTGTATTCACAGCCATTAGGCCTTTAGTTGCTGCAAAGTCCTAAAATAACCACCCCACAGAGACACCCCTGCTGACTATGCAAATCCCCTGGACCGCAGGCAGAGATCGCAGCCAGCAATACTCAGTTTACAATTGCAACGCGCATGTCACTCTTTGCTGCCTTGCTCTTTTCTCACTGTGTTAAGTTAAATTTCTAGGTTTTATTCAGATATGGAGCACGGAATGACCATGGAGTACAGATAAAACGGACAACCAGAGATCAGACAGGAAGTGCAGCTGAGAGGAAGGGCAAGGGAAAGTGCAAGTTATCTGATAACCAATGCAAAATGGTTCAGGGTAAGATGGACCCAGGAGCTATTATGTGTAGTTTACTTCTTAATGTTACTGCTTATTTGACACTTCTTGAGTTTTAGCAGAGGAACTGTGAAAAAAAATGGTACATTACTAAATTTTTTCCGTTACAGATTGAAGATGGGTATGGATGGACGTTAATATGACAATCTTCAACTGGTGGTCAGTGATTTTCAAAGAGACAGTCACTTTTAACGCACAGGAAGGGTGTTGTCCCCCAAAGTTAAGGTGTTTCTTGAGGAAAGACCTGACAGTTATGAAGTTTACCTTCCAAAAAATAAAATCTGTTAATTCACAATCTTGTATGTGAAACTTACTGGAGGGGAGTTTTCAATAACAAACTAGTTTGTGAAAATATGACACCGTACTGCTGTCCGAAACTGTCGTTACATCTCATTATATTCAGCCCCAAAGCAAAAAAAACTGGAGTTTGATCATTCCGACAACAGGAGAGTAGAGTATTCACTTCTACAGAGTCGAAACGATAATGACATCTGTCGAGTGACACATTTCCTGTTGTTGTGAAGGGACAGGTTACTCACCATGTGTTTTCTCCGTGAAAACAACCTTGGAGTCGGCGGTGAAGTTCTGCCCAGTAAGTATCATCTGTTGGCCTCCAAGCACTGAGCAGCAGTCCACATCCTGCGTCTCCACCATCGGGAGCTCATGGGCAGACCTCTGGGCTGTGGGCACAACATGGAAATATGGTAAGATTTGGGGCATGGTATCATTCATCATTTAGCCATTTATGAAAGTGGATCTTTTGATGGTTCAAAATTAGGGAAAGCTCTTTGCTCAAAGACATAACAGCAACGTATGTCAATAGACTTCAAATAGTTAGATCATTGTCCTTGTCCTTAACCATAAGGTGACTATCACAAAGCTTATTTCTTGCATGACTGTTAAGTGGTATAACTTCCACTAGACACAGAGTACAAATCTACGCTGTTTGACAGTGGGGACACTTCTCAGACCACTGTGAATAATAATACTAATAACACAGAAGAAGCAGCACTGAGTGTCATTCATCAGCTGGTCAGTCCAGATAAACAGTCACAGTGAACTTGTGGCATGATGTCATTAGTAACAAGTTCTGAACACTAACTCGGTCTTCTCCAAGTTAGATATGGATCATCGCTGCAGATCAGTTCTAAATGTATACTTTAACAAGACAATAAAGGCAATTAAGAGGCAATTAAGAGAAACACTTGAGCTTTTATCTCCAATCCAGCTCCAGCTGTATGGGTGTAAATGACCCTAGGAGTCTTCAGTAGGCTGTATGCTTCAGTGAAAACCCGTTGCTGTGACTAGGATTGTTGGTGCGCTCACAAGAGGAAGACCCCATAGCCCAAAGACAGAAATATATGGAAGCCCACAAATCAGGGCAGTCTGTGTACTGTTTAAGCAACACCAAAGAGGTACCCATGAAAGTAGTTCTTAATGGTCATTTATATTGACAGCGTCTTCCATTGTCCCATACCACACCTAGCATTGTGGCTTTTGGTTACTCAAAAGATGAATACTGTATAACGCTCCTAGAGGAAACTGCGGCTGGAGGGTTTCAGACATACGAATTTACTTTAAGCACTTCATCATACACCATGCCCTTTCTCTTACTACTCATTTCAACGTAAAGTCCCTACGATAACTACGGTATATTCCACGGGGAGCTTTCCCCCAGAGAAACGTTAAAAAAAGAAACAAGGCATTGAAGCAGCAACCAGCTTGGTGAAGATAGCACCTGTGGAGATCCTCAGTCCTCAAGTTTGCTATTACTTATTGACTGGAGGTAAAACAGGCATGATCTCACTGTCCTGCAGTGGGAATGTGCCTGCGGTGCCATGTAATCGGGCCCCTTCTCCGACCCCTTGTTCGCAGCTGATAAGCAAGTCTCGTTGTGCCGGACTTCCCTGTCCTGCTGGACGACCATTGTCTAGCGCCAGACTGCAACTCCAGGGCAATGATACATTTCCATCTACGTTCATTTGAAGGAACTTGGACCATTGATGTTCCGTAAGTCATTCCGATTTAAATTTTGCTTCTCACTCAAATTTACAGCTGATATAAGTTATCAGCTCTGGATGTGAAAAATTGATTCTCATAACAAGCTTCATAGAATACAGTACACACTCTTACTCATCATAAACCGTGACACATTTAGAGATTACTTCTCATATCCCATTTCTATATTCTTCAGATAAATCAACTGCACTCAGGCAGAAATTGCTAACAGTGCATGAGAAAATGTATCAAATGCCTCAACAAATTTCAACACATGACATTCTTGCTCAAAGGCATTAAGTTAAAATTCAGTTTGAAATTATGGTATTTCCATTTTTTTGGCAGACAGTTTTCTTTTATGTGATAACTTCCTTATACTGGGTAAAACCAGACATGAAATGGGTTAAAAAACCACAAAAACTAAACCTTTTGTTTTCAGATGACTGTAGTACTTTGTTTTTGCGTGGCATTCTGCTGTAACTTTCTCTAAAATAAAAAAGGAGCACAATATAATAGGTTGCAGTGGGAAAGAATGAGTGCAAGACAGTGTACGGAGGAACACAACTGCACGCACTGGGACACCACCTCAATACCGTTGAGGTTCGAGTACAACCGACACTCATCCATGCGCTCCCGTTGTCACGATTCTCTGCTGAGGAGCAAAAGGGACGAAGGTGATGGATTTCCCCTCGCCTGTCACGATGGCACCACGCAACACGGCCTACATCAAGAGTAACCCTTTGACCTCCCACACAATTGAAACGTGAAACGGGGCGTCGCTGTCAGCGCCGCCAGGTGATTTCCTCATCAGATAGGCTGATTACGGACTCGATTTCAGGGAAGCCGTGTGGGCTTACATACATATGATCGCCCTGCAGAACGAGAAAACGCCACTTTTTGTTTTAATTCATTAATAACCTCATTTTATAAGTTGCTGAACCTGCTCCACAAGTCACACTTTTGACAGCCTTGATCAGATGGGTCACTCCTGAACTCATAAGCACTTCTGCCACTTGCACTCGGCACAAAGGCAAAACAAAGCAACATCACACTTGTCACGCCGGATCTTTGCATGGCTCTGCACTCCCCATGTCCCCACCACACTCTGAGTCAACAGAGTGGACGCTCCTTCACCCTCTCCCCCTCTGCTTATCGGACACTCTGCCTCCAAGCCCGGACATGATGCGGAGAAAATGCAAAAACACAGGTGCCATTCACTAACCACGAAGCAAAGGGAGGCTGGTACATCAGCTGGCAATAACCAAACACACACATCTGCTGCAAAAAATGGGCGATTTTACCGGGTTTTACCTCATCATATGATGCTGATAGAAGGTATGAGTGAAATTATTAAACTGGGGTCTAATGAAGGTCTAACACCTCTATTAGTTTATGTCAAGGTCTGGCTGTTCACATTTTGAATCTAAATGGCCAATTGGCTCACATGTGATAAGCAAAATTTGGGTTTTTAACAGTCCATGAAAAAGCCTTATTAAAATAAGAAGTGAACAGAAGCACAGAGTTTGAGTGCCTAAGTCAAAGCTCATCCTTAAATTGGGATCTTTGTTTTATCAGCTTTAAAAAGTTTAAAAAATTCCTGAGACCCACGGTGTTTTGGTCTAAAGTGCAAGTTCGGCCACTTCCAGCCGCCAAGAGGAACACATACAAAGGTGGCCGTTGTGTGAGCCCAGGTCTTCGGCCGAAGTGCCAAAAGCCACGCGTCCATGCTCAATTCGAACCTTGTTCCTTCTTTGACTATATTTACTTTGCCGGTGACGTCAGGTTAACACCAAACACAAAGCTCAAGCCAATAATGCCCGGGGTAGTAGGATGGTTTGGAGCTGAGCGTTTCTGGCTTGGTGGGGGGGATTCAAACACACTAGAATGCAAAATTAAACATGGCACTGTGTCGTATTATCAGCTTTCCCCTCGGCCATAGACAATGCCTCAACGGGCAGGTATTTCCAGAGAATGGAGGCTGAAAGAGCACCTCTCACAACGCAGAAGTTCCACAACCAGGCTGAAAGAGCACAGAAAAGCTACGTAGAATGGAGCGCGGTTCACATCCATGGGTTCAGTGTCAGTTTCTCTATTTGCGCCGTGCTTCCTCAAAAATCTGGCTCATCAGCACCCGTTTACACTATGGGCCAAGCACAAAAGCGAAAGTGCGAGCGGCCCTCGCTGATGGCAACACAAGGGAAAGCACCGCTTACGAAGCATTCGGGTCAGGCAGGACCCCCGCCTTCGCAGCGAGCGCTGCGGTTAGTCGCTGGCTGGCGGAGAGACCGCTGGACTTCCAGGGGGCTTGAGCACTGTGGGAACTTACAGCATTCGATGGGATGGGATGCCACCTGAAGGGACACGCACTGCCCGCCCGTCTGGGGTATGTGCACGCGGAACACGAGGCGGACGCGCGTGTTCTTCCGGCCGATGTCCGTCTCGCCTTTCCTCAGCTCAATATCCGCGTTGCGCAGCTTTAGGATGCCGGCGCAGTCAATTCTGTGAGACAAACACCGCAGGGTGAGAGGAAAAGCGAATTACACATTTACCTGGCATTTGCAAAACAGTATGAATACTGACAGGTAACGGAAGACTGGCGGCTCAGGAGGACTAGTCTGCTTTCACCTATAGCAGTAGAGTCTTCCTCCAGCTTACAATGATAGTTTGTTTCTGAAAAAACCTTTGTATGGTGATTTCTCATAAATCAAAGATCTAATTGGCATAAGTTCCAGTTTTATAAGTTTTACTTTTTTAAATGACACCTATTTGCTGTATTATCTTCCTCTGCCTTAGGAAGGTCATTCATTCCTGGAAAATACTTTGTAAGGTGAACTCTCATTTGACAAGGAAATACTATAATTACCACTCATTTCAATGGTAAAAGTTTTTATGTGTGTCTGATGACAAACATTTACACTCATTTGGGTAAATTGAAACAATATCACCAAATCCCATTAAATGAGACAAGTATTTCAAGGGTTAACATTAGTTATCATAACAAGGCAGTTTCCCTTCATTAATTACTGTGTATGACTGTTTACCTTTGCACTCATTCTGCTCTTTTTATAGCTATTACACACTGTACGCTTAACACACACTCACAAACAAAACACACACACACATTATCCTATCCAAAAACGAAATAGAGCAGTGGGGACAAAAGAAATCAGTAAAAACAACGGAAATGAAGTGACACTCGGTGGACAAGTGGACAAGCGGACATGGTTTGGACGGTCCAAACGGGGTCACGATCATTGAGATCATAAGAGGTGAACGAAGCGAACAAGGACCGATGGAGGTTGAGAATTGATGCAGCTCAAGACAAACTAGAAGTGTGAAGAGGACCACATGGTGGCTCTAGTCCTGTGCCACTCCGACACACAAAATACAAACTCTGTCCTTGTAAACGCCAAGGAATGCTTTGTAAATTGAAGTACGGGTATTATACGGAATCATTTGTAACTTTGAGTTCTCACAAACCAAACACTTGTATCTCTGGGATGACAGTATTAAAAGTCATATTAGGTTGATGCGATATTTTGACATAGCTAAACTGTGTTTCTGCTCTTCCAAAACCATTCTGAGCTTGGAGCTGTTTGGCAGGAAGTGCTTCACTTGTTTCATTATAGCCAGCTAAGCAAGTGACACAGAAGTGTAGCACGTGAATAATGGCGATCCACAACGTAAGGGTGGTGCAGCACTACGACAGCTCAGGAAATACGTATGGATGAGGAGAGCATGGCCCAGGAGTGAGCAGCGTGCGTGGGCTTACACGGCTTTCATGTTGTTCTTGGGCTCCAGAGGGATCTCCAGAACCTTGGTGCTGCTGATGATCTTCTCGTAGCTGGTAGTGGTGACGGTCTTGCCGGTGATGCGGTGAACCTGGTAGAATGCGTGGGGCTTGAGGATGCGCTCATCGGCTGTGCCAATGAAGATCTGCAGGCCCAACGGGTCTTTGCCGCGGTATCCGTGTAGCTGTAAGACAGAGGCAAACGCAACCGTTTACAGTCAACAGACTACGCTCACAACTGCAAGTCAGAAAAAACTAGAGAACGAGGTGCCCTGAGTCAGAGCAGCTTTTCTGAAACCGTAGCAGAAATACCTGTACATTTTTCCCTTCGGCAGACCCTTCTCCAAAGTGACATATGACAATGATTAACTGGATAAAGGTATCTGCAAAATACCAAGCGACTTGCAATAGCAGATGCACTAAACTGCTATGGAGGGATGTCTCTAAATTTGTTGTTGAGAAACTGTGTGAAAAAGGATTTTGCTTTTGTACTATGAATGTGTACTGTTTGGGTTCTTTCGTTTTGATAGACGTACAGAGAAACAAGCATATATCATTAATTTATTAATCATTTTGGCTAAATGTCATATACACAGGTCAAAATTTGCTAGTAAGAAACCTCTTTTTTCTGTTTTTCTTAAAGAAGTTAAGCAGTACATAAACACTATCGAGGAGTGTGATAATAAGAAGGCCATTAAGACTGTTTATTATCATAATATTTTTAAGGTCTTGATGTAACGTTCCGTTATTGGAGTGTTTTTTCTTTTTTTTTTTTATTATTCCACCTGGCTAGGTTGACTGTTCTGAATTTACATTCTTGTATTGTGTGTGATTTGTTCACACTAAACTCCCAACCCATTTACACAACGGAGCAGTGTAACACATGCACATACTTGTTCTCACACACACACAAGGCAATTTAAAGAGCTCACTTCACCTGAAAAGTGTGACTTCAGACTGTGGGAGGAAACCCAGAGACAGCGAGCAGGGTTCAAACTCATGCCCCAACGCACAGTCCCCGGTGCCGCGAGACACCGACACTACCCGCTGAGCCACCGTGCCTTCCGTGCCGTAATACTGAGAAGAGCAGTTGTGGATCCCTCACAGATCACCATGTATAATTACATGAATTACTCTGCGTTGACAGGACATCCTTTAAGAGTCAGTGCCAGACTTTGGCCAGCAAATACGTGTAACTCCCTCAAGGCAGACCGCCACACCCCAACACACTGCCAACCCATCCCTTAACCAGAAAATAAATCAGCATGTGCCTTCAGCGTAGAAAGAAGGAAAGGGAACACATTCATCCAGGCCACAGTAACGGCAGCGGTTTTATTCGACTCCAGCCCCTGGAGCAGTGCGCCAGCTCTGGACCGTGAATACGGTCTCGGACAAGCGATCAGGTCGCAGAGCCACATGGCGGTGAGTTGTTTGACAGGACTAATAACACTGTAGCACCTCATGCGCCGTCACAACTCTCCGCCCAATATCACAGTTTTGCACGAGCGCCGGCCCACAGGCAGAAAACAAGACGTTTACCGAGACCCACAATGAACCCAAATAACCGACTGGCTTTCTCAATAGTCCCCGCTCAGCTATCTCTTGTTAGTTTTAGATGGAAACTAAGAGCAGACAATGCACACGTTGTAAATAAATAACATGCACGACAATATGTAAAAATACTGCTGTACGACATACTGCTGTAGAACAAGGTAAACAGCAAGAATTTACATAAGCAAATTGCAGCTCAGCGGTGTGTTTAGGAAAAAAAAAATTAACTGGGAGGCCTCCCATCGCACAGAAACATTGCAGTGGGAAATAAAAAGCAGGTCTACTTTTTATCTAAAATTAAAAAGCTATTAAAAACAAGCAGAAGCGACAAACTCAAAGCTATGGCGCCGCAGTTAACGGCCACAGGCCCTGAGGGAGGACCACAAGTGGAACCGAAAGTGCACAAGACAACCGTGACCGCTGCAACGAGAAGGGAGGCATCGTCCTAGGACGGCATCCGTCCCGACGACGCACAGGGGCGTAACGCTCGGGCCGACTGCGACGCCAGGAAGAAAGGCAGGCCGCAGTATCTGTTGCAGGTTCGAGCACGTGTGGCGCTCTCCGTTGACTGCAGAGCACGAGGGCCCTGGGGGCTGACGAGGGGGAGCCTCGGCCGCAGGCTTCATGGGAAGGAAGCGTACGCAGAAACCGCAAAGCATGAAGCCGGACGAGTGAGGGTGTGCAGCTCACACTGCAGCACCCACCGCCACCCCACCCCCTTCCTGCCACTCCTGAAAAAGAAAAAAAAAAAAAAAAAAAAAACCCCGCCAAAATCAGAAGAAAAGAAAACAAGAGGGTGTCTGAGAAGGCATTCTCAATTTCATTTGGTGCAAGCCGGCCACACTCACTTGGGCCACGGAAATAATGCAACCGCAGTTTTCCTTCAGAGCTAATAAAGAGTCTGTGGCTGTAAAGACCGACCACCAGAGAGCAACATGTTAATGTCTGATTCACATCGTCATTAGTCAAGAGCGCTTTCACTCTTTATACCTCATAACTCCAGTCTAACAGATTATGGCAAATTACCAGAGGACACCATAGATTATGGCTACAATGAAGTCCATTCAATTTTTTTTTTCTTAAAGCATAACTTTAAAAACTGCTGACAGTTGCTGTTTACCGTCAATTTACTATTAGAAATTCACATGTCCCACTACATTATTGTGGGAATATGTGCATCGTAGATTATGCAGAAAATACAGAATAAAATGATAAAAAAAAGAAGCAATTTCACAATTTTAAGGTGACCATGGCAAAAATCACATTTCCCTTAGAAATTAAAATAGCAATTATCACTCAAAAGAATCTCCAGGCCTTTCTTCGTAACGAAATATCACTAGCCCTCAAGTCGCCTAACCCTGGTGTCTAAATCATGGCTTGAAATTACAGAAAAGATAAAAATACAAAAGAGTTACACTCAACTGCCGCACTCTTTACGTGTTTTTAGAGCAAGGAATAAAAAAAAAAAAAAGTCAAATAAAGCATCACCTGGTAACAGGCGCTTTGCAAAAGCAAAACAGAACCGCTTAAATTTAAATATGATGAGATTAGCAGGAAATATTGATACTTCTCATAGATTACAGGCGAACATTGTGGAGAGTAAAGGGAAACCATGATAATATTACAGCGACATGATAATGAGTTACGTCCTTATATACTGGCAGGATATACTGCTACTGCCACCTATATCTCCTTATCATTTTTCATTTATTTGGCGGAATCGGTCAGGAAGTGGTCTGTTTTTCGCAGCAAACAGAAAATTTTTGAGAGGAGACGCTGGGGACCTACAGTGGCATGAGAACACATAGACACACACGCACCCAGCAGCGAATCTTGAAAGGTGCCTTTTCTCCCCACAGACCACTTGTGTGCAAATGTGCAGTTGGTTAATTGTCTTGGTGCAAAGTGTCTGAAGTCAGATAACATCTCCGAGCTCAACGTTTAGAAATTTAACAGGTAGCTCACGTCACGCTTGACGCTCCTTGGGAAAGAATGAGAAACCCTACTCCTGAAAGAGCTAGTACCGAGTTCGGTGAGGGACACAAGGAGAGGACTGCCTGAAATGTGCAGCTCTAGGAAACCCACAACTGTTTTTTATTTTACTAACAGAGTTCGGAGGCTTTCCAATGATCAGACAACTCTTGCAGCAAAAGACACACGAGTGTAAATTTGCTGTATGTTTCATATGCATGTACAAGCTGCTGATGTTGCGCATGTGCTGTTTAACAGGACATGCGCAAGATCAACAGCAAGATACGTAGGACAGCAAGGCCACCATCTGGGATCCAGGTGTCAGGATGCTGAGTGGGTAACGGAAGGTCGGCCTCAAACAGGGGCCAGGAGGTGAGCAGGCCTGGGCCTGCAGCCCAGCTGGACTCCGGCAGCGAAATGGAGCCGGTCTCATCAAGGGCACGGAAGGACACCGCGGCGGCGCTGGGGCACCAGGCTGGCCGAGGCAGCGCTAGAAAAAACCAACGGACAACCCCGCCACCAGCCCGTCCTTTCCCAATGCATATGACACCCAGCGCAGTGCTTTCCCTACACCATGCCACACTTTAACTTTTACATTCACGATAATTTTTTTTAATACAACTAAAAACAAGCCTGTTTTCAGTGCACATAGAGAGCTGGCACAGCAAGGTAATAATAACTACACAGGCAAACACACCACAGGGCTGTTTCCATGGGCCATCTGTGAACCTGGTTGCTATGGCGCCGTGGTGAGTCAGATTTGGGTTGGGATAAAGGAAAAGTAGAGGAGCGATCCAGAGAGGAGCTTGGCTGCCGTCAGCCTGGGGACGAGCGTTTGGCTGAGATCGCCGAATGGCAATGAATCGACCCGACGCCGGAGTCAGCCACCATGTCACAGAAACACACCGTGTGACAGAAAAGTGACATGGAGGCACAACAGACAACAAACCCCGAAGCCTTGCAGCTGTTGCTGTGTGCACACAAAAAACAGGCACACTTAGTGTGGAAAGGCGTTTCATAAATAAATGAACAAGATTAAAAACAACACTTGTCAGTTTTTTGTGCTTCACGAGACCACTCCGAGGCCAACCGATCGACGTCAACAACCGCTTGCCCCGAGCAGGGTCGCGGTGAGCCGGAGCTCATCCTAGAGACACAAGGTGCAGGGCTGAAGGGGGAGGGGAAGCACCCCGGATGGGATGCCAGTCCATCGTAGGGCCCCCCAAGGAGGGTTCGAACCCCAGACCGGCCACACAGCGGACACCGCCCAAACCCGTTGCACCACCGCACCCCCCTCACGCCAAGGCAATAAGTGCAAAATGAATCTTCTATGAGGAAAACTGTGTACCTGTTTTTTTTGGAGGCTTTTTGACTGATTCACAAGTAACAGAAGGACCTGTGACCTCAGCACATGGCACACCCAGTCCTGTGGTCCACATGGTCAGGTGACCATGAGCGCACATTCCCAAAAGGTCACGTCAGAATTCCTGCAGCTTCATCCAAACTTGTCCACTGGCTGCGAGAGAGAAGTATTCTGTGTGTATTTGTACTTACTGTCACCCTCAGCATCGTCGTCTGTTGTCTCATGGTACAGTCATTTACCATGCTGCCATGCGAGTTTTTAGAACGTTAATTGGCTCAAAGGCCACTGGTACGTAAAGGAACGTAGTCAGTGTAACGCAAAACCCGCATTTTCCAATATGCAGTTCTGTCCCCAACATGTTTACTTTTTCTTGCATCACTGAGTAAATGAGCTGAAGGGGAAGTAACACAGCTGAAAAGGCCATCCTGTGGAGGAATGGTAGCCATACACGCAACACACACAACACTCAGTTCTCCCACATGCTTTGCGTTGGATGTGCTGATTGTCTGGTTTGCAAATTGTGCTAAGGTATTTATTAGGATTGCTATTAAAGTTGCCAATACTTCGTTTACGAATGTGTTTAGGTGTCGAGCGCTCTGCCCCAAATCCATTTTTCCCATAAACCGCTATTTTTGTTGCACAATTTTCCATAACGCGAGGTTTTACAGAAACACACCTATCACCTTCTAGCAGAAATAGCTGCATTGCTCTACTCCACTCTCCGAAGGCTTTGCACAAGTCCCACCATATCTTATGAGCAAAAACAACTGCATGAAATTCATGAGGGTCCTCTCCACAAAGTCACTCCCTTTAACCATCAGTAGCCAGACTTCTGGAACCATCAACAGTAGGTATCTCCTATGGGTAGACCATCAGATGGTCCTAGAATGCCATGGTGTTTCATGAGACAAACACCATTGTGCCAAGTACGCACAATGTTCCTAACACACACACACACAGAGGAGAGACATGAAGACAATAACAGTATGGCTATTAGGTAAAGTACTCTTTGGCAAAGCACGTATGAGGGGAGGTGGCAAATATCTTTTTAAGATCTTCAAGGCCAGTTCAATAACTACATTTCATCCACTAACCCATGGTAGTTGATAAGTGCACACACCCACAGTCAGAAACCACCAGTCCCGAGCAGGAGCCTAACCCAGCAACACAGAGCACAAGACTAGAGGGGGAGGGGACACACCCCAGCCGAGACAGGCATTCCCAGCAGGACTCGAACCGCAGGCCCACTGGAGAGCAGACCTTGACCACTCCCACTGCAACCCCTCCAGTTGATAAGCAGAGATAATAAAATCAACTTGGGCCCAACATTAAGCATATACTCCAGCGTAGGTAATTTATGAGTAGGACAGGGGCTCCTCCAGGTACCTGATATAGGAGCAAATCTTCAATGCACTGAGCTCAGTGGAGGAAGACATTGATTAAGGATTGATGTTTGATCTCAAATCAGAGCCACTGGAGGAATTCAAGCCAGTCAAAATGAAGACTTTGTAAAACATTGCAACATATTCCGATTTATGTCGCAGTAACTATGGGCCTTCTCTAGCTTGAGGTCAGTCTGTTGCTTTTGTTTTCCTCTCCTCTGTTGCTGGCTGGCTATCATTTCACCACCATAAAGTACATGGTTGATGACCACATCTTATACTTAATAAAGCATTAATTCATTTATTTGTTTGCTTTTAACCTTAGCTGTACTTTTGACTTTAGTATACAAGTAGTATCTCACATACAATATATGCATTATTTGTAACTTTGTAAAAGTTCTCAGTCGGTCCTCGGAATAACAGTGTAGACAAGAATAAATTCTTCATTACTGAACTGTCGTGTGTGTGAACTTTTGAAAACCTTTTCAAACATACACCTATTAGATTAAACACACTGACCATAACACGGAGATCAATTTATTTTTAGAACTGACCGAAGCCAGCTGGCCACCCACCTGGGCATGAGTCTACATAGAATGAAGTATGTAATGACCTAAATATAGAGTTCATCAAAACAAACACCACTACGTTCAAACATTTAGAAGAGCCTTGGCACTAAGTGCAGTGGACTCTGTTGGCTATGGACAGAGTTCCTAAGCATGGGGCCCTGGACAGCATAACTGAGCATAAGCTGACAAGACGCATTGGAACACAGAGAACTGGGCCAATGAAGCACACGTTTGGATAGAGTGGGACATACCTGGACAACAGGGTGACCCCCACTGAGAGCCTTGACCGCCCCACGGCTGCCCTCGGTCTCGTAGTGGGCGCGGTGATGCTGCTTGGGCTGTACCTCAATGCGGAGCTCATACTGATCCGTGCAGCTGGGCACCGGCCACTCCAGTGGCGGCAGGGAGGACACTGGGATGCTGGAGGAGCAGAGGGTAGGTGCAGGTATCACTCACCAGCTCATCAGGCCACCAGATACCCCTGAAGCGATCATGCGTCAAATTTAACACATGAGATCCATGTGTCAAACTATTTTGGATCATAAGAATACATACTGCTAACCTCGGCTGCTTCGGTTCACATGGCCTGCATACAGACAGTGAGAAAATTGCGTGCTCTTTTTTTCAGATGCTTTTGTGAACCCCACTCGGCTTTGTGCACCATAGCTGGTATCATGACACGCACACGTTGCGCATCCACAAACACATGAAACAAGGAATGCACACTGCAGTATTTTTAATGATGTGGTGAGCAGATTCGTGCTTCTTCTTCTCCAAGCTGGACTTCCCCAGCACACTGCGGCCAAAGGCACTTTTTAATTATGCATTTCAAGACATCTTTTTATTGGCCTCTTCCTCAGTTATGTGGTTATCATGTGCAATGCTGCATCACCTTCCCGCCTGTGTATAGCTGCTCTGCATTAAATTATTATTATTGCCACCGACGCAGCTGCTTCCTTTCATCTTCAGGAGGCTTTTCAGGTCAGTTTGTGAGACTCTTGCATCTGAACGTCTTCTCGCAATGCATGCTCACCCCAGACAGACCCATCTTCAACCACATGCGAGGCACAGAAAAGGACACACCTTTACAGGTAGCTCTTTACACAGGTGGTGTTCATGTAAAGCAGAGTGAGAGGCCTTACCTGATTTCTCCGCTGAACTGACACTTTTATTCAAAAATTGCTTACGACTTTAATTGCTAAATATATCACTGCACCGCCATCCATCATGTGCGTTAGAAATTTCTTGCATACTATAATCTTGTCATTATCACTCACTTCCTCTAAAAACAAAAAGAAACAGCCCTGTAAAATGGCTTTATTTTTGCCACTTTAATTTCATTGATACGAGCTGTTTTTTTTTAATTACCGCAACACATAATATCACTGTACACGACTGCAGATATGAATTTTCCTGAGAAGTTTATGAAGAAATTTACATACCTATAAAGTTTAGGCTTTAGCCAATTCAAATTTCTTAGCATGGTAGTATCTAAGAACCTTCTAAGAAGGTTACTTTGGAGACTGTTTTATAATTTAGCACAGCATCTTCGAGAGGAGCTCTTAATGCTGCAGCATGTGGTGCAGTGGTTAGAGCTGCTGTCTTTGGACTCAAAAGACTAAGGTTCTAATGTCATTTCCTGTTGGAATACCTTTGAGCAAGGTACTTACTCTGGATTGATGCGGTAAAATTACACAGGTGCATAAATGGGTAAATCAGTGCACGTACCTTAATTTATAAGCTTTGGAGAAAAGTATCAGCTAAATGAATCAGTGCTATCTACAGCTAGAGGCCAGAAGTTGGAATTTTTTTGAGCAATGAATTAAGGATGAAGCTCTGGGCAATTACTGGAAAGGAGCTCATTAATGAGTGGTGAGAGACATTTACCTTGCAATCTATTCTACACCCTGGTACACATGACCTGTTGACATCCTTACCTGGGGAAACCAGGGACCAACTGCTTGGGCCATATGGGTGGGATAACAAAAAAGGACTCCGCCCCCTGCTGACCCTTCACATCTGGGTCAGTGGGCGGCACATAGCTCTCTGGGAGGTTCTCCCGGTACAGTGCATAGGGGGCGTTGGCCGTCTTGACGATCTTCGTGGGGATGGACCCTTGAAGGCCTGCGCCAAAGCCATTCAGAGCGTCCACGAGACCGGGCGAGTGGGTGTACGGAGCAGCACGGGACTCTTCGCGGGCGCCGTGCGGAGACGGACTGCGGGAGCGGTGCCCGGGCATCAGGCTAGGATTCCTGTACATGTCGTAGGTACGCTTGCCCTGCGGGGAGGCCGAGCGTGAGCCAGGCCGCGGTGACGGGGAACGCGGGCCCAGGCCTCCCTCCTCCGAGATGCTGGTGCGCGGGGAGGTGCCGGGAGAGGTGCGCGGGGAGCCTGTGTGGATGTTCTGAAAGCGGGGGCAGAGGTCACCAGCCACCTGGCCACTGCTGGGGGACACGCAGGGAGACGCCCAGGGGGAGTAGTTCTCCGAGTGCCAGCTGGTAGAGGAGTTGCTGCTGGCAGGACTCAGACACTGTGGCTCCCGGTAGGCCAGGCCGTCGTGGCCGGGGACCGTCAGAGTGGGCCGGGGGCTGATGTTGAGCGGGTGCGCCTGGAGGGAGTCCCGGCCATGGTTGTAGAGCTCGCGGGAGGGGGTGATCTCTATCCTGGGGCTCAGCGCAAGACCCCCCGGCCGGGTCTGGTCCAGGTAGCCTCTGCTCTCGAGGCCGTCTGCGGCGGGCTCGTGGTAGGAGGGGCTACAGGACTTGATGTCGTAGGTGACCTCCTCGAGGTGGTAGGCCACGCCGGATGGAGAGCTGAGCACGTGCGGAGAGAGCACAGACTCATCTGCGGAGACAGAGGGAATACGGGGAACAGCCCGTCAGCGATTTCGAAGGAGAGCGAACGGAAGCTGCAGCAACAGCCACACACACCATGAAACGCTAGACTTAGCATAGGAGCAGTAAGTGAAAATTACAGCTGCTAAGAAATCATTTTAAAAAACTCATGCTCATTTTTTTGTTACGTTATCATCTGACGTGTAACTTTATGCTTTTAATGAAGTGCATAAAAATGTTGTTAGACAGGTTATTTCCTTAGAGGCAAGCAGGGCAGCGTTATGGCACTGTCACAGTGGGAACCGGGGGCACGGCGCTCTGAGCGGAGCGCACACCTCACCTGCGCGCTCCCCTCAGTCACCATTGATTCCCACGCAGCGCGTCAACACACACCGGACACACACTGACTGACAGCAGCATGCACTGTGCAAACACACCCCTTAGCACTGCAAGGCTGAGACTAGAGCTCGGGAAAGTTCTTTAAAAACAAAAAAAAACCACACACACACACACACTTCAAGTGTCACTTGTGAAGACCGATCGCCATCGTTTTGCGAAACGAGAAGTGAGAAGAAGTGCTAATTTATTAACCGGCAGTCGGATGAACGGGGGTAAAATTTTCTTGTTGGCGCGAAAGAAGAAGGTAGTGTTTTTGTTTTTACTCCCAGGGAGGTACAAAAACTCATTTCCATCGAGTCATTTTTTCATATAAATCAAATGCACACTTTGCATAAAACAGCCGCATCACGCCACGCGCGACATCGAATGTATGTGATCCCGGCCTGGTCGCGGGCGGCAGTGAAGATGATGCGCTACACGAAGGCACAGCAGTAACAGTAACTGATTTCATCTCATGATTTACACTTCAGAGAAAGTCCGGGCGAGAACGAGCACGGGGCAGCGGTCCAAAAAAAAAAAAGCGGTTAAAAAAGCGCTCGTTTCCACACAAAGTTTGTGACAAACCTTGGTCCCCGGGGAAGCAGGGCGGCTCGTACTCGAAGAGGTCGGCGAAGTCGAGCTCATCATGGCAGGTGACCCCGCTGAGCTCCTCGGCGAGCCCCAGGGCGCTGGGCTCCTTCTCTTCGTAAACCGAGGTCATCGGTATCGCTCCCCGCGCTTACGAACGACTCGCGACGCAGCTCAGTTCGCTCCGCTTGCAAAGAAAAAGCGGCATAAGAGGATCCCCGCGTGCTTTGGGGGCAGTTTCGGCGCGATCCGGGCAGCTCCGCGTAGCGGGCGGAGGATGATGCTGACGATCTGATGCCGCCGCTGCTGCTGATGATGATACTGATGCTGCCGGCGAAGGAGGGGGCGGGCAATGACTTTTTAAGCGTGAAAAGGTTTCAAAGTTGCAACCGCGACAGCCGAAAAACAAAAGCGTGAAACTGACAGCTCCGCGCGACGCCAACTTCCTGATTCCACTTCGCACATTGTCAGTAAGGCGGTCCCTCCGGCTTAGCAGCGTAAACAAACAGAAGGAGAACGCGCCTCCGCGTGGCCACACGTGCAACGAAGCAAATTGCCGTCACACACGCATACAGGTGCCGGGGTGTGTACGAGGGACTCTGTGCCCACCCCCCGCCCCCAAGTCTAACAGCGGACCCGCGGCGGCCGCGTGTCACTCTCCACGTCACGCGGACACCCGCCTTCCCATTCCCACGGACCTGCCTTTGCTAACGTGTCCCTGATGGCGTATTACCTATGGCATTTCCGAACTATTTGTCCCAATCTGTTTTCATACATGCCATGTGGGTGCGGTGGCGCAGCGGGATTGGCCTGTCCCTGCTCCAGGTGGGTCTGGGGTTCGAATCCCGCCTGGTGTGCCCTGTGGCAGACTGGCGTCCCATCCTGGGTGCGTCCCCCTCCGCCCCCCAGACCTGCACCCTGGGCGGCCAGGTTAGGCTCCAGCTCACCGCAACCCTGCTCGGGGACAAGCAGTTTCAGGCAGTGTGTGTGATTTCATACGGGGTGGAATGGTGGTAGCGCTGGTGCCACACAGCTCCTGGTAGGAGCACGCATACATTGGCTCTAGTCAGGACCAGCAAGTAGGTTAAAGGTGCTGCTTTGTGCTCCAAGAACCTCTGACCCCCCCACCCTTCAACAATGTGTTTACCCTGCATTGACACAATAGAAGTTACCCAGCTATATAAACTGGTTTCTAATTAAGAGTAGTTTAACATTGAAAGCTAGTCTAGAGAAAAGTGTCAGCTAAATAAATAAGCAGTCACTAAATTGCCTATAGTTGTGTGATTGCAGTACAGTGCACTGCTGTCCCATACAGTGCGTACCCCGCCCTGTGCGCTAAGACCGTGGGATGTGCTCCTGGTCACTGCGGCCTTGTACTTATCAAGCGGTTGCTCAATATGTTGAGGTTTATTTATATCCATCATCATGGTACTTATCATGAATTGGTATAACATGATTTTCCTCCTGTATAAATGGGAACCTCAGTTGTTTATCTGCCTTCATGAGTCACCTTAGACTAAGGCATCAGTTAAATAAATGATAACAATATTGCATTTGCGACAGCTCAAGGATTGTTGTGTAAAACATTACCACACAAATCCGTGAAGGAAGACACCTGTTTGAAATGAATGGGAGCAATTTTCATTAGAGTGCATCAAGGGACCCCTTATGGGTTTGCTGTTAAATTCCAAAGCGGGACTTGGCCTTTCTTTGGGAACAGAACCAGCCTGCACCTGAGCATTAGCCTTTGCTGACCTCTAGTTTAGAGAACCCATATTGTACTGCGCCTCCTAACTGAAGTGTAAATAGTATACTGTAGTCATGGGAAAAGGCAGAGGGGACTCCGTGCCCAGAGAAATGGCACCATCTATTGTACAGCAAGTTCAAAGCTCCCACATTATTGAACCGATGAGGAATGCCTTTCTTCAAAATGCAACGTTTAATCTAAAACAATCGGGACCGAGGTTTCCTGTTATTTTCAGAACGCAAATACCGGATCAGGACACTGTCCTTTGAACTGACAGCAATGTAATAAACCAATTATGTGACTCACAACTCTGATGTTCTCAATATAGCACCGCTGGGCCCTCTTCTTACCCAGCCTCCACCCTGCTATTGCTGCATGCAATTCACAGACCCGGCATCCCGCTCTGAGAAACTTGAAGCTCACTGATCATCCTGCCAACCCCCCCCATACATCCATCCATCCATCCATGCATCCAACCACCCATTCATAAGTTGGTCTTTTCTGAGCAACTGCAAATTCAGATGGGGGGGGGGGGGGGGGGGCGGTCACAGTGGTCCTGGGAACATCCTGGGAGGGAGATCTGGAGAAAGCGGGGGAACATGGAGATTCCTCACCAACTGCCCGCTGGATGGCGGCTCAGTACCCAGTGCAACACTGACACTTTACAGTGCACAAGGAACCTGTCAGTTGTCACTCTCAATGGTTTACTTATTTACACAGCAGGGTATTCTAAGTGTCTCTATTGAAAGCAAAAACCATTCTGAAGGGCGCGTCAGCTGGAGCGGGATTTAAACCAACAACCTCCTGGTCACAAGGCTATAGTCCTAACTACCGCGAAGTTTTATTTAGCGGACATTTTTGGCAACAAAAATGTCTGCTACAACACTTTTAGCGTAAAACACTACAAATGCAGCAGAAAAAGCTTCGTAAGACTTCCACTCGTGAAGCTCTGCTTCCAATCAAGTTTACGATTCAGAGATTCGCGGCCAAATCACGAAGGAAGGAAGGGATGTGGAAGTACGCCAATCGAAGCCCGATTTAATGAAATGGATGCACGTATTGACAGACGGCAAACTGGTTTAAGAAATATAAGAAAACGGACTCCCCGCGCGCTTACACGACGTTACTTTCCCGCGGCGCGATTTTAACGCTCTGTCGCGCGCAGGACACGGCGATAAGCTCGCGGGCGACGCGCGCCCGTCCGACGCGACGGTGACAGCGCAGTGGGCGTGGCCTGAGCAGGGTAGCACGCGCAGGCAGCTCCGTGCCGCCGTCGCGTGCCGTTTTCGCTCCGAGTTACGGGAGGGGCGGTTACGTTAGAGACGTGGCGTTGCATTTAATTTAAATGAAACTGACCGACAGTCGGGAGAAACATGAAAAGTCACCTTTTTCTTCCACATGCTCAAACATATTTCATAAACATTGTTAAAAAAACAGTTTTTTAACAACCAAATCGTTTGTTAACAACCGGTTGCGAGCGAAAGTTGCCTGTAAGCTCCTCATGTTGCGAACGACACACGCTGACGTTCGTAAGTCGATTTACGAGAACGTTCGTTAAATGAATGAAACTATGTTTCACATTTGTGTTGGCGAAGTAATGACAGGAAAAACACTTTCAAATTGGTCGGAATGATCATGAATTTTGTCTCAATAACATAAATTACTACCTTACAAAAGCTGCTGGTGTTATATCTCGGCTTGCTGGACTTCCTTAAAGACGATAGAGAAAAAAATGTCAAAAACTAAAAAAAAAAAAAAAACCTCCCAAAAGCCCACAGGTTGCACGGCTCAAATTAACAGTTTTTTTGATAAATGGTTTATCCTTCTTATGAGCGCAGTGCTGGAAACACTTTGACTAACGAGCGCATGCTTCACATTTATACAACTCATGCCAAAGTTAAAGAAAGAGTGCATAAAAAAGTGTTATAATGAAATGGGTTGATTACCAGACAGTACTTCGTGACGCGGCATCCATACCTTGATCCATAGACCTCATGGTGTGGTACTGCGCCAGCCTCCAAGACTCTCTAAACATTTGGGAAGAATTAAAAAAATTAAAAAATAAAAAATCTAAAAATTCAATAACTGACAGTAAGTAACTCTTAGAAAAACCATACTAGAAAACCAGATCTTCTTTGGAGGAAAATAAGATAATAATAATAAAAAAAAAAAACTGAAAAGTTTGGGATTTGGTAGTAAATTCTCCGCGAGCTGCGAAGAGAAGGTGAGCAGAAGCAGAAGAGCTTGCTATGGTGATGGTATGAAGCCGAGGATTCCTGGAGAATTCAGGAGCAGCTTCCTTCCCTGCTCTCGGGGTGTTTATAATGGTCGAATGCTGTAAAATAACGGGATTCCCTCAGTTGTTTCCTCCTGTTTATGCGCGTCGCCATGGCGACCTGGAGCGGCTCCATCTTCGAGGACTCAGGGCTTTTCCTGCAAAGCCCACACTCAGGAATCCATGACGTCTCCGGGCCTCCGAGCCAAGGCATTTCTGCGGCTTCTCTCAGACAGTGGCGCACAAGAGCTTCATTGTGGGGCATGAAAAATGAAAACAGGACCCGGTGTTTAAATATATACATAAAAAGCGGGGCTACTGCTGCGTTTTCATGTTTACAGGTACCAAACCATCTTGGCTCAATAACCCAAATAACATAACAGCATCTTTCATAATGTCACAGCCCCACTGAGGGGGAGGAAAATGCATCGATTAACTCTGTAACTTTATACTTGTCTTTTTATACATGGAATACATGATGGATTTCATTTTCCGCTGATATTATCCATTCTGTCATGGCAACCTGCTTGTTAGAACTGGCCGTCTGCTCAGACGTACGGTCAGGTTGTATTTATTTCTTTACAAAGTGTAGAGTTTTTGTCATTTAAAAGTGGATGTTTAAGTTACTAGCATCTGGCTCTTTGATTTCCTCTGAAGAGCACAGCTGGATCATAAGTAACTAATAATTTTTCAGTGCCCATCCAAACTCCTCCTGTTTCCTCCTTCGTGGAAGAATAAGTAAAAGCCTGGAACCACTGTGCCATCAGAATCAGTATAATCTGTGGATGTGTGAACATATCGTGTTATCGCTGATTTGAATGTTATTGATGAGCCGTTGAAATGAGTGGGCATCTCGGTTAATCTGTACTAATACTAGATTAGATAGTTATTCTTTCTGTTATTTTGTCGCTGTCACCATGATTCTTTCTAGAAGTGGGAACTTTGTTAAACGTGTGAAGAATGCGCCCCCTTGAATTTTTTGGTGCAGATAATATCACAGAGGGTTGAAATCTCAGTTGTTCTCAACATTCCTTGAAAGCAAGTTAATTATGACAAAAACTGTTCTCACCACACAATAACTGAACCCATCTGAAAAATCTCTGCCAGTGTAGCATTATGGCCAAAATACTACGTTATGTACTATAGCAGGACTATAGACCACCAGGGCAAGCTACTTTACTGGTGCCTTGCTGTTAGCTCATGTGAAATGCAATGACTGTTGGCCTTTTTGAGTTTCTTCAACCCAGTTTCAACAGCCTTACTGGGCATGTGTGCTGCTACACGGGAATAGGATTGTGCTGTCAGCATGATTTGGGATTTACTTTTACTACCATAATCCTCGCACACTATTCCTATTAACAGTTGCCAATTGACCAGTAATTATATATATTGCCTTCAAAAAGTATATGATCTTGGAAACATCCAGGTCAGTTTAAAGAAAGGAGGATTAATGATTATAGGCAGTAAATGTTTCAGGAGAATGTAACTGAGCACATTAACAGCTTTGCTCCCTATGAGGTTTTTCTCTCCAGTTCAGGAACCTGTGAAATCCATGGACATCGATAAAGGCCAAAGTAAACTCACTCGGCCTTTGCAGTTAGAATTCACTTAGACCTCTAAGGCTTTTGCCCTGCTTGTTACACTGGCAGCCCAGTGATTTGCGTTCTCAGGACCCAAGAATGATTTTGCTTCCTTGACTGTAGTGTTTTGAATTGCAGAGTCATTTTGAATAAAGTCATCCAATACAATTTCACACCCCAGCAATTCTATTTCACCAATACTGAACCGATTCAGACAGTCACGTACTTCCAAACAACACTAATGCCTTTGTTTGACTTCATATTTTAAACCTTTCAAATAAAGTCTGACAGTGGAGTTGACTTCTTAATTTGTCACAGTTCTCTCAATTGTGAATGAAGGTCATTGCATTTAAAGATGTGGAATAAGACATCATTGTCTGAGTGCGAATTTGGGTTCACTCAGTATTGTTATACCATGCAAAGCATCCAGTGATTTCATGAGGTTTATTAATCACATTTTTCCTCAATAATGTATGGGAAAACGCTTACCCTGCTGTCTAACGTATGCGGAGATGGAGATGGGTTGGATGGAGGTAGACACTCCAGGGGAATATCTGACTGGTACACCTGTAAAAACAGCCAGCAGTGGAATTCAGAACATACACTGGAGGTTCCCAGATGTACATTCTTGAATTGTTACGACATGCTCATGCAACTGAAATTATGAATGAGAAAATTAACACGGCTGTAATTTTGGATGGGGAAAACCGAACAGCCCGAGTGGTCCGAGTGTGCACTTCCGCCTTCACCAGAAGAACACTCTTTTTCCGACTCCATGCCGTGTTTTCCATCACTGTAAAACAGTTCATTTAGCCAGCGATGTCTGGATTATAGCGCTACCCCATTCGGCCTTTTTTCCAAAGGCAGCATGTGTGTTTGAGTTTTTGAATCAAACAGTGGAACTTTGATATGGAAATGCTGTATTACATCCTGTCTCGTGGAAACCTAGTTCAGATTGTTTAGGAAAAGAACGGGATAGGTGGAAACTCAGTTAAAGTTTTAACAAATTAACAAAATGATACGATTTCCAACCGGTTTCCTTCCAAGGAAGTCGGCTTCAGGAATGCTTTTCTGGAACAGAGGGAAAAAACCTCCCGAAGAAACACGAGGAAGCCAAAGGTATATTTATAAACCCTAAACTCCATTGCAGGGGTATACTGAGGTGGTTAATGCACCATCATAAACTCCTCAAAGAAGGGTGTCGAAGCTCGTTCTTTGCAGCAGCGATGCTTTTGGTTTCGGAAGGAATCCAGTATAATCCACTCTAAGGCTCTTCCATGTAACTTACATGACCGTGCGTGTTCAGGTCCTCCATAACCATACTAGTCACTGCTGAGGTTTTCCTGAAGGGAAGAAGAAGCTGGTAGTATAGTGGTTACAACTGCTGCTTTTCACTCAAAGGATCCAACTTTGAAAGCCACCTATTGCTATAGTACCCTTGAGCAAGGCACTTACCCCAAATTGCTCCAGTCAGAAATATTACCAGCTGTACAAGTGGTAAATAATAAATCTCTTTCAGTGAATACAAGGACCTCGACTGCTCCACCGTAGTTCCCCAAGGGAGAGCATCCGTGGCTCCTACTTTGCTGGAGGGTCTGAAGATGGTGACAAAGTGTATAGATACAGACGCATGACTCAAGAAGCGCAATCTGTCTGTTCAACACCACAGTTGTTTGCCGGTATACGTTTCCATGAGCAGCTGCCTATAGAATTGATGAGAGATTTGTGATAGAATGGATGCAGGGGTATTTGTCATAGATATTTTAGTGCAAGTTTATGGAGCAGGTGGTAGATCAGGAGAGAAGTGGATCCAACAGGAATGCGCTTTCAGACCCTTCTTGAATGTTGAAAGGGATTAAGCACTTCTGAGAGAGATCTTGAGCTTATTCCACCACCGGTAATGTAGTGGCTAGAGCTACTATCTTCAGACCCAAAGGGCACTGGTTCAAATCCTACCACCAGCTGTAGTACTGTTGAGAAAGGTACTTACCCTAAATTGTTCCAGCAAAATTGCCCAGCTGTACAAATGGGTAAGTAGCTGAACATCATAAGTTGCTTTGGAGAAAAGCATGAGCTAAATATATGTAAACCTTTGCCATTTTGATCTTGCACCTTCAGCACACATACTGGAACTTCAGCACACATAAAATGTACTAATACACTGCGGTCATTTACTGAGTTACCGAGGTACCCTCATGGAAACAGCAGAAAGTGAACATCTCCTATCGATGGAATGCAGTTTGCAACTTACTAAATAGGAGTTCCACCGATACTCTCCTGTTTGTCTAATGAAAACAAGGCTCTAATCTGCTTAATAATTCCAAGTAGTAAGTGTTTTTGTTCCCAAATAAAGAGGTCACTGAAAGCAGTTTAGGGGATCTATGAGCGTGGGATAAGAAGAGGGTGTGGAAAGAGAAAATCAAAATAATATCAGCGCCACTTTCCACCTATTAGTGTAATCTCACCCACACACTGGCAGTGTTAATGACAGTATGAATGCGTGGGCTGTGTTTTCTCACAGGACGCCAGGTGACAGGAGTCCCATGCTCACCCAGGGGTGGCTGTGTGAACACGCCAAGGGGAAACACCTCAGGTGGAGGAGATCACAAGTGCAGAAGAGTTTTCCTCACCTCACCACGGCACCTCGCTGTATCACTGCTGACATCCATCAATCTCTGCTTGGGTTGATGTGCTCATCTCTGTTTCGAAGGTACACCTGAGGAGAAGACTTTGGAGGCAAGAAGTGGAATTTGGAAAAGGTGAAAATCCGTTTTGTAGTAAGTGTGCGTGGAAGGTTGAGTAAGTTTGAAGTCGACACTACTTACGTGGGATCACCAAGAGGTCAGAGTGCTACTCTCCTCCTCCTTTGCCTGCTTGGTGGTGTCACACACAAAAGGTCCAAAATGGAAGAGCCAAAGTTTCTCGGTTTTGGCTCCGATATGGAGTAATGAGCTCCCTCTCCCCCTCAGCTTTGCTGAATCCTTCTCAACATTCAAGAAAAGTTTCAAAACCAAAGTTTCAAACCAAATCTCTCCCAATCTGCTATCTGCTCCATAAATTTTCTCTACATTATCTCTCCTGATAACTTTTGTATTTCCTATCGATTCCATGTGCAGCTACCGGTGTACTTTGTGATGGCAAAAACAGCAGTATTAGACAGACTGACTGTGCTTTGAGAGTCACATGTCTGTATCTATAACTCTTTGTTGAAGTGCACGTTTCTTTATGTAGATGTGAAAGGAAAAAGATTTTTCATTGGTCTAACAAAGCATGTGTTATTAGAGGTGAAATTCCAAACCACTGAATTTTTATTTGGAGGTTCTCAAGGAAGTTATGACAATGTGGTTTGCTCCACAGCTGTTAGAAGTGTATTCTCTAAGAAGGTGTGTGCTCAAAAGGTGTACCTGCTATGGACAACTGTTTCACCAGGTCGATGATTCTGTCAAGCAGAACAGAAGACGTAGGGGCAGCTAGGCCCAAGTGCAGGATAGTTTGGTAGGAACCGAGGGGTCAGGCGAGTTCTCATTGTCGGGGACGGGCAAAGAGTCGGTCGATCGGCGGTCAGAGTGGGAGCAAGGATCCATTGACGTTGTCAGGAGACAAGGTGAACGGTCTGAAGCCGGGGAATGTAGAAATGGGGTGAGGAACGAAGGAGACCGGGACATAGGCGCAAAGGGGGATGGTTGTCTCTGAGATTCCGCGAGAGTGAAGGGGCTGAGGAGGGTCTTTTAAAGGCGAGTGCTCTGATTGTTGTCCGGTGCTTGATCAGCAGCAGGTGCTGTTGACTGTGGTGCGGGCGTGGACGTGACAGATACACAGAGGCTGGGAATAAGGGCAAAACCTTGGCCAGTTGTCATGGCCCAAGGATGGCCTCTTTGATACTAAAACAAGCTGCTGAGGTGGTTTTTGAGAAGAAAAACCCTTCTGGAGATGTGGTTCCCTTCATACCATGGACAGAGTTCATCATACAAAGGCCAAGGCGTTCACCACAGCCCTTGTTGTGTGCCTGGTCTCTCTCAGTCTCTCCCAGACTGGCAATAAAATTGCAACCCGGGGGAATTTCCAAAGACTACCCAGAATCCTCTGAAAGAAGCAGGCGACCGGCCACTGCACGGCATGGGCATCCCTGGATTTCCGAGCTCACCTCGTAAACCCCTGGGCAGGAAGGAAAAAATGGGGAAGCTGAAAGGTTTAGGTTTGGGCTTTTGTCTGTCTTGGAGGGCTTGGTCCCTGTGGTTACAATGGTGTCGCTAGTTAAGGGACTGAGTTTTCCAAAATTGCCTGCTCCTGGGACACTGGCCATCAACCTGGGCGTTGAGCCTTGCTGTGAAAAACACTCGGAGGTGGACAAAGAGGAAGATGGTGCAGGTGAACCCAGATCCCTGCTCTTGAGGGAGGAGAATTGACGGAGCAAACCACTCCAGACCCTTTCCACACCCCATGCCCCACACCATGCCCCCCCACCCAGAAAAACTCACTCAGCAAGACTAGACCCAGCAGTGAAGAGAATGATGGAAAAAAGAGCTACCAGCAACACTTCCTACTGCTTTCTTTACCTGCACACCAGCAGTGCTCCCAGTTGGCGTTGTGAGACCATTCCCAGCTTCACCTGAAGGCATGAGTGGGGCTCACAGTGACCGATGACCTCAGGATTAAAGGGCTGACAACTGGATGAAAACATGGCACTTAGATAAAAGAAAGAAAGAGCATCTATCATGTTTACAGTCACAAATTCAGTCATGCTGTAATAATTCTTATTATTGACCATTATTTGTGTGACACCTGTCTTGAATAGAGCGATTTACATATTTATGCAGCTGGGTAATTTTTCCTGCGTCAGTTACAGGCAAGTACCTTAGCAAGGATACTACAGCCAGAGTGGAATTTGAACCTGGGTCTTGTGGGTGGCAGGTGACAGCTGTAACCCATACACTACCTGTCGCCCCTGAAGAAACCACAACAATTTCACAGTTACGAGGATAGACAATTAATTCACACTGATTTATCGCTACCCTGCTCAGGACAAGCAGTCTCAGAGAGTGTGCGTGTGTGATTTACTTTGCATAGCAACGTACTGGTATTGAGCATAGCCCTTCATACTGCATTAGGACTCATTGTGTTTCTTACAGTGGATTACATTGTTATTAAGTAGACCTGGGACATATGGAAGGCTTCCTACACCATTTCATTGATTACTGTTTTTGCACTCATGCCACAATTTCAAGGCATACAAATAAAGAGGGTGACATGATAGCACAGCAAGCAGCGCTGCTGTCTCAAAGTGCCTGAGTGGTGCAAGAGGGGGTGGGTTCAATCCCTGCACAGTCTGTGTGGGGTTTACATGTTCTCCTTGTTTCTGTTTCTTCCCACAGTCCAAAGACATGCTGTTCAGGTTCCCCCATAGTGTGTGAGTGACACAGAGAGTGTGTTCCACTGGTGTATGGTTGAGTGACCCAGTGTAAGTAGTGTATCTAGCAGTGTAAGTCACCATGGTGAATAAAGTGTGTGGGCTGGTAACACTAAATAGAGTTCATTGGAAGTCCCTTTGGAGAAAAGAGTCTGCTGAATAAATAATTGTAAGCTGTACACATTTGATGCATAATGTTGTAATATCTTTCATGAGGCTTGTCTTCGTCATCATTTCAGACAGTTTTGTAGGGCCTGTTTGTGTGAGAAAAGGAGGGAGGATACTAGCTCTTAAAGCAGGCGTAGTTCCAAGAGATCCTAAAGCCAGGGAGAAACTTCAAGTGGACCGGTGAGCGATAATCCCGGCGCAGCATCGAAACGCTACTCCGGCGCAACGGCCGACTTCCATCGCCCTGCCTGCCAGGCATTGGCAAGGTGTTGTACAAGCACTGCGAATGGAAAAAAAACTGTTGCGAGGCTCACTTAGTAGTAGGCACTAAGTCTAAACAAAGCCCTCTGGCCTCGCCAGGCTATAAATAGTACTCGGGGAGGGCGTGACAGCATGCTCAGTGCATGTTTATCCAAACGCCTTGTCACCACTTAAATCCTCTCTAAATGCGGCTACGCAAGAGAATGTACAGTAGGAGTAAAAATGCCCAGAAAATGTTCACAGGGCTTCATCCTTCCATTTGCTTTTGTCATTTACAGTATCTGTCTTTAGGCAAAAAACAAACAAGCTTTTCAAACCGAGCTCATCAATCCTGCAGGTATTTTCGATATTATGATTGCATTGTCAGGTATTTCATTACTCACATACCTGAAAACCCTGTGCAAATCCCAGTACGTTGCTAATGCACAATGCAAAAATAAATAAGCCCTGCTTTTAGAGAAATTATTATGTTCCAAGGTGTGGAATTTTTGTTTGAAGAACATGCAGCATTTGCTCCATTTATACATCCAGGTATTTATTGCTTGAATAACCCATGGTAAGTACTTAACTCAAGGGGGGCTTGAACTAACATCCTTCAGGTCATAAATTGTGTTTCAATGTCCACTGCCCTACCTGCTAACTGACAATTCATATCAGGCTCACCGAATACCTATGAGCAATGCATTGCCAGACGTTCCGCTGTCTGTGGTTTGAGGATAGCAGTGCGGTAAAAAACATGAAATGTCTCCAGTTGGTTTACTGTACATCCCTCGAAAGGCTAAATGCCTTTGCCACGTGTGAGACAAGCAGTGCAGGAAATGCTCCTTTCTTTTGGCTTTATTACCCACAATTCCTCTGAGGACCCTTCAACTTTGACTCATAACAGTCTGAGCCGGAGCGGTCCGGGTGCCCTGTATTCCAAAGACATTCCTCAGTGTAGTGAATGGCCCTCGTCAGCATCTCCCACCCCCACCTCTCACCACAAACACTCACCCTCTCAGGAAGTGGAAGAGTGTAGAGTTCACTGGACAGGAGAAAATTATAGCATGTGCTGGGAATGGCTCCGACCCTACTTTTAGGGTACATTCAAGAGGTCCAGTGTCTCCTTGTGAAGATGTCACACTGAGTCCCTTGGAAATATTTCTCACCTCTGCAGGATTGTCACTATTTACTCGTCTACTTTTGCTTGTGGGATGACCACCACTGTACCCACCACCTCCAACCACGTTCCTGCTTTGGGACTCACTGTTGTGAGTTTTGGGGACCAAGTGGAAATAGTCGGAGTGAACATGTGATCCACACTTGGATGCTGATTTGTGATGGACATACAGTATGTTAATCAAGCCGTTTAGTGGATCACTGACATTTACGAAAAAGAACCTTTATATGGCCTTTGCATGTTAAACCAGACATGCCAGAGATCACCTGGGTTTAGACAATGACTTCTGGAACAATGTGCTTTGGACCGATGAGTCAATGGTTGAGTTAGCTGGCTGCAAAGCCAGACACTATATTTTGAGCAAAATAAACAAAGTAAATTAGCAAATGAAGGTAAAACAAAGTAAACTAAATTATGCCTTTAAACATCAGAACCTCACAAGAACTATAAAAACAGTGGTGGGAGCATCATGTAGCGGGGCTCTGAGAAACACAGTACACTATGGCAGACACAGTTCTGCTTTAAGGCATGTGAATCCTATAGGGATAGTCAGTATTGTATCAAATATTACACACACACACACATTTTCTGAACCGCTTATCCCATACGGGGTCGCGGGGAACCGGAGCCTACCCGGTAACATAGGGCGTAAGGCCGGAGGGGGAGGGGACACACCCAGGATGGGACGCCAGTCCCTTGCAAGGCACCCCAAGCGGGACTCGAACCCCAGACCCACCAGAGAGCAGGACCCGGTCCAACCCACTGTGCCACTGCACCCCCTAAAATATTACAATAAATGTATAAAATGTAACTGTTAAAGCTTAAACTCATATAATGAATAAATGATGATGATTTACACACTTGATACTGCTTACCCATGTGGCTTAGCAAATTGAAACTTGGTCTTCACTTGTTTTTTTGCATTTGCGTTCCTTCCATGTTTGTGCTACACACATGATTTCCTCTAAAGCAACATATGGAACTGATAATTACACACATATTATATCACATGAGAATCACTGATTCTTATTAAATAACCACTTTCTGGTAAAACTACGGGACAAAGGGGCTTCACATACTTTCAAGCAGCACTGTATATAGGACCCTGCTTTAACTGTAGAATCCCTAACCGAAGTGCCTACCTTAAATTGGTCCAGTAAAGCATCCCTCTGCACAAACAGGTCAAATACTATATGCTGTTTAAAACAAAAGAACCAGCAAAACAATGAATTATTAACAACATACAATGTGTGCTGGATACCCATCTATTGTCAGTGCGGCAAGAACTCATTTTGCATGCTGGAGACTTCCTGATAGTATTGTGACTGACACTAAGGTAGTAACACATGCAAGCAAGCAAAGAAAGACACAAACAAACAAACAGGATGGATAAGCCTACAAATCGAGTGGAAAATGTACAGCAAACATACACACACACACATTGTCTGAAACTGCTTGTCCCATGTGGGGTCATGGCAAACCAGAGACTAACCCGGCAACACAGGGCGTAAGGCTGGAGGGGGAGGGGACACACCCAGGATGGGATGCCAGTCCATCACAAGGCACCCCAAGTGGGACTCGAACCCCAGACCCACCGAAGAGCAGGACCCGGTCAAACCCACTTGCCCACCGCACCCCCTTCTACAGCAAACATAGCAACATATAATTTTTGTGTAGTAAACATATTTTGTCACAGATCCTTGTTCTGGAGTGACTTCCAAACTATGACGGAGGCATCTATGAACTATGAATCTAGGCATCTTGGACCGAACTGGTGAAGTTTAGACTCGTGACTGATGTTTCGGGCTAAACTCGCATGAATGTGACCGTAATTCTGCCATGAACGCAGTGCAATATATGAGCATGGCAGGGGCCTAGAATCCAGCCCATGTGAAACCTGGGGATGGAATTGCTACTTTTATGAGACAGATTAACACTACAGTGCTGGGCAAACATAAAGAACATTTTTCTTTAATGTGGAACAGTAAAAGAAACGGGCAAGAAGAGCAGAATTTTAATTTTGGTATTGTGTAGCCTTTGCTTTCCCGTCTCGCTTATTAATGTTTTTATTGAGAGGCCAAGGTTTCATTCTGGCTGAAATATTCTGTAGGAAAACAGCCCGTTAAAGGAAAAACATATCTTTATTGCTATGTTTTATGTTTTTTCGAGTTACACAAATAAAAATCTCATAAAATATATATCTAAATTCTGTACCTGTGGAATTCAGGAAGGTGGGAGCCAATTGTTGGCTTTCTGTAGCATTTATACGTACAGCCTCTGTATGGTAAAGCTTTGGGGCTTTACGCTGAGGGCTGCTTCAGTGATCAGCCCAACATCTGTTCAAATTGAAGGCAGCCCAGCATGTGTGCTGAAGATCAGCACTCTGACATTTATTATATTCAGCAGCTATTCGGTTGGCTAGTAAATTGCCTTGTAATACGTACCACACAATACAGAAAATACATCATTTCGGAGACAGATTCTCAGACATTCTGAGTGATTTCATTTTATATTAAAGAAGCAAGTATGTTTCATGGAATAATGTCAGTGAAATGGAATCAAATCACAGCAATTATGGCAAATGGAAAAGCAGAGTCTCCGGGCTGAAAGGTCCTGGTTCAGACCCAATCATCGAGGTACTTACCACAAACTGGTACAGTAAAAATACCCATGGGCAGATGAGCGTAAAGTTGCGCTGGTAGTGTAGTGGATAAAGCTGCTGTCTTTTGACCCAAGGGTTGTAGGTTTGAATCCCACTTCCAGCTGCGGTACCCTTGAGCAAGGGATTTACCCTACATTGCTACAGTAAAATGACCCAGCTGTATAAAAGGGTAAATAGCTGTAAGTAGCTTAACATGTAAGCTGCTTTGGAGAAAAGCGTCAGCTAAACAAATAAACATCAAGGTCAAAACTCTAGTTGCCTTGGGTTACAGTGTCAGTTAAATAACTGTTAATGATGATATTAGTATGAGTCGTACTGGCAGTAATCAGTGGGAGGTGCAGGTTGGAAACTGGCCAGATGAGATTTGGGCACTGGCTCCCTCTTGTGGTCACAATGGCCTCAACACAGTAGAGGAGTGGGTGAGCTGGGGGGCTCAGGTGAGGAAACAGGAGCACATCCCAAGCCCTGGTCTCTAAATACCAAATTTACCTGCTGTTTTTCTCACACCGAAGCGGGTCTCCTTCTTACTATCCCGTCTTTCGGGCTGACTCTTCTTCTGCCTTCAGTGGTGCAGGGACACCATGCGACCCGATACAGGACACCTGAACCCGGGCGCTCTGCTTTTGGCTTATTTGCGGCACTCGCGTATTGGCAGATCCCCCCCTCCCAAAGGACAGCACTGCTCTGAAAACGCAGTCCACTAGGACCTTCGGGGCCGTCAGCGCACTCTTAGGAGCTGCCCCGCCACTCCTCGTCACACGGTGCGTTGCGGATTCCCTTTATCGGCCGCAAGCGACACGGCAGGCAGGCAGGTGAAGATCCTCTCGCTCTGGACGCCCACGCGTCGCTGCGGATGGTGTGGTTTGTTTGTGCAGGAGGCCAGCAAGGAGCTGTCATTACAGGCCTGAAAGCAAACACAGCGGCCACAGTCCCCACTCCTCCCACGCTTGTTACCATGTTTCACCATGTTTTATGAGTAACAATGAGTAATGAGTACGCAGTTAAGCACTGGTTAATACATTAAAAGTTAAGGAAAACACCCAATTATGAGGGTTTGGGGTCCATATTTAGGAGTCATTGCTCACATTCAGGACTTGATCTGAATGCTTTTGAAAATTATTTTATTATTCTTCATTTGGCTGACACAGCTGTCCAATGCAACTCAGAGGGATACATGGCTTATATAAACTAAAACAATGCTTACAAGGTAAAAGATAACCGGCACATGATAGCCCAGGATGAAATAATGCAATGAGCCCAGCACAGAAATAATCAGCTAACAATTCACATAACTGAATTCCAATAATAGTAAACATTATTTAATAATACTACTTCAAAATGTGGGGGTGTGGTGGTGCAGTGGGTTGGACCACAGTCCTGCTCTCCGGTGGGTCTGGGGTTTGAGTCCCACTTGGGGTGCCTTGCGACGGACTGGCGTCCCGTCCTGGGTGTGTCCCCTCCCCCTCCGGCCTTACGCCCTGTGTTGCCGGGTAGACTCCGGTTCCCCGTGACCCCGTATGGGACAAGCGGTTCTGAAAATGTGTGTGTGTACTTCAAAATGCTAATTTTATGACTAATTAATTTAAAATATATCCACAATAACCTGTATTCATCTGAATAACCCTCGTAGTTATTTATGACCCTGCTTAGTTAGCACAGCAGAAGGAAATAAAGGTAGATTTTGGTTTCTTTTGATGTGTTGCTTTAAAATTGTTGAGAAATGGGGTGAAATATGCAAAGTGTAAAGAAATCACACATAAGAAATGCAAGATACAACATAAAATGTTTTATTTCCACCAACATTCATGAGCACAATCGTCCCTTTTTTGTTCTTACTGTGCAATTACTGACAAGAGTAATAAATAAAAAGCCAAATTTGTTATTTACATTTGGTCAAAGTCACAATACACTGAAATACAAAAAAGAACAGCAGAAATGCACTACACTCTCTTCTTCACAAACACTTGGACAAGAAGATGCTGCTGACCTGGCCTATGTCCTCAAAACCAGCACCCACAAATCAGTGCTGCTTCACACCACCCGGTCACGGGAAAATTCAACTGAGTGCAAAACAAATCAGAATCAACAGGTAACAACAGTAATTAATAACAATAACGGAAAGACTTTAGTGATGCCAATGTTAATTAGAAGAGACGGAGAGAGTCAACGCGCGATCCTTTACACACAGTAAGTATGGATGAGGTCTCCCCCTTCCATTCAGGTAAGCGTACCTACACTGTGGTAACTTTACTTCTCATTCTTAAATCTTCTACACCCAGGCTTAGTGTGACTCACTGTACATATGGTTGAAAGGATCTATTTAATTAAGAAGGGGTGTGTGTGTGTGTGTGTGTGTGTGTGTGTGTGGTGAGAGTGAGTGAGAGTATTTATGATGCATAAGCTCAAGTTATGGAAACAATTCCCTCTTCTTAAATAACTGAAAAACACTTGTGTTTCCATGACAATGCCCAATACGGAGGCGGGGGGGGTATCCCTTTTCTCTCCCTTTTCCTCTATAGCTGTGAGATGCGCTTGGTGTTAGCGGTCTGTTTGACCAGCGTGCTGTATTTGCTGGCGCAGGGGTTTGCCATCCTACACTTCATGGTAAAGAGGTGGAATCTAAAACGGCTCCCGGTTCGGTGGCTGGAGGTGGGTGCCCAGGCCGTGATGGTGGCGGCCGCCGCCACCACGCTGTATCACTGGTGACTAAGCAGACGGCTGTGGCGCTGGTACTGGCACGCACAGCACTCTGGGACACCGGTTGCGGAAGGTTGTGTATGTGTGCGTGTGGGAGGGGGGGTATACAAACAGCCTGTGGCTCGGTGCTGGCCAGCCTTCCCAGACACAGCGGACACTGGCAGAGAGGGGCCCCCCCTCCCCCCGAGTAGCGGCCCACTTACGGTGTTTGGGAGTGTGAGTCACACTACAGGAATAAATCATAGCCCATCACTGCTGTACGGGTTCGAACCGGGGCTACTTGACCAAAAGGGCCCCGTCATAATTTGCCCTGCAGTACCAGGTTCTCCAGGCCATTTTAAACTGAAGAAGCCTTCATTACAAGCACCAAGCCAAATTCTATGTCAAGGTTACAAGCAAAATAAATTAATATTCAAGGTGGCACACGGACATTATATTACACCGAGTATCAGCATTTAATCGCTCCAAAAATAGAAGAGGTGATGCTGCATTCATATAAAATATTTAAATACACATTCAGTGGCAATGCCTGTAAATTCCAGTGTATACCAGCGCCTACAGTACAATGTGGCTCCAAATGGCACAATGATTTTTTTTAAACACAAAATGTCCAGTGTAAATAAACTTGTTCCAGTGATTGAGATGGATGTAACAACACGTGGCAAATGTTGTTGGGATAAATCCGGTGCTCTCGTTTTTCTACGGGTGTCTCGTGAAGAGGGGGCCGATCCGCATCATTGCCGAGATCAATAAAAAGTGCAGTCGATGTGAAGAATAAATATCGAGAAGCCATATCCAGCAAAACAACATCCGTGTAATACCACCGTAGCGCTGCAGAGACACCACGTGTGACATCACTGGGACGGCGCAGTTTAGTTTCCCTCGTTTCAGCTCGGTTATCTTTGCGGCGCATGCGGCCAACCTGAACCAACGGGACCGAAAGCAGACTTTACATCTGCTCGAAAACGGCACAAACAAATATGGGGACGTGAACAGACAGCTTCTGTACAACTGTGTGAATTCATTCTCTTGCGGGGGGTCACAGCAGCTGCCCTCTGAACTGCTGCGGGACCTTTCGGAAACAAAAAAAAAAAAAGAGGAGAAACCGCATGAAATCGAGCATCGGGCGGGAGATGTGCTGAAGTCCAGAGGGAGAGCAGAAAGGAGCCTTACGCCGACACGGAGCCCACTTAGGAGGTCAACTTGGAGTAGTTTGGTGGGGAGAACCTCCGGCGCAGGTACTTGAGGATGTAGAGCGGTAGGCAGCTAACCAGGGTGATGGCAGTCACCTTCCACACGAAAGACAGCGTGGCGATGAAGTAGATGTCTGTGCCCGAGTGGGAGGTAAGGAGGAGGAGGAGACGAAACACAGGGGATGAGAATGACCAGAGAGCGCAAGTTAGAATTCTACGTCCAACATCGAAAAGACTGTAGGAACAGCAGCAGGGGGCGTAGTGGTTAGAGCGGCCGCCTTGCGCTCAAAGAACCCCATGGTTTGAACCCCATCTCTTTCTGTAGTACCCTTGAGCATGGTACTTACCCTGAACTCACAGAGCAACAATTACCCAGCTGTATAAATGGGTATGTCGTTACAAGTAACTTTACACTGAAAGTTACTTCAGAGAAAAGTGCGGCCTAAATGAAACAATTTTTTTTTTTTATTATATTTATTCATTTAGAAGATGCTTTTCTCAGAGTAAACAAGCGCATTTCACAACAAAAAAAGACCTTTAAATGCACATGAGTGTAGCTGCCTTTGAAAGGAAACAAAACATGGTATTGTTAAGGTATAAAAGTAAGGTAGAGTATCCTTCCAAACAAGTCCATTTCTCCAAATTATCATTTCGTTTCGGACAAACGAGCCGATTTTTCAGTCCAGAACCCGGGAAAGTGCCGCCAGCACCCGGTCGCGGCACCGGGATGCTCCAGTACTCCGGAGTTCCTCTTTGGTGTGTCGACTGAATGCGGAGCATGGCACGCACGCACCCACCAGGGTAAAAACAGCCACCCCAAAATAACGGCGGGGAAAAGAGCAGCCAAGGCTCCAGCGTAAACGACGGAAACCCACGCGGGCAACGTGTTTGTCACAGCGTCCCATAAAGCCGTGGTCGCCCGCCGCTCCTCGCTTAATGTGGCTGTCCTTTAAGAGCCTCTCATTTTTGGGCCCGCAGAGCGCCGGCCCTTAACCGAACCGGAGAGCAATGCAAGCCGCCGCTGATAGAGCCATCTCGGCGAGCCCGAGGTCAACGGTGACGCGAGCGTGACCATTCGTACCACGTCACGGAAAACGCAAAGAGAGAAAGAGAACCCGGTAACCGCGCTCACAAAAAGGTGTGTTTGACGACATGTAAAAAAAAAAAATAGTAAGGACTTTTCCTTTACTGAACTGATTTACACTTTGCATCCTAGATAATATTTTCAAAAGAACGCTTTTTTGCTAGACAATCAAATCATACACTCCTACGGTTAAGAGGCCTTTTTCTCCTCCAGAGCAGCCTGTAAGGCATGACCGCACACTGAATGTACAAACCACAAACATTATGGTTTAGAAAATGAGAGTGCAATTCCACAGCCTTTTGCTTTTCAAAGACAAAAGCGTAGATATCAATGCTACTCCACATAGCAAGTCACAAAATTAAGTTATAAAAAACAATTCTAAAAATAGTGGTATTTTATATGATTTAAAATGATCTTTTATGATCACAGTTTATTTAAATGAAAACACTACATATTTTATAGTTTCTACAGTAGTGAAGATGTCTTTTGTTGCCTCCTGCTTCTACTGTATGTGATTAACTGCACATCCATAGAGATCTAAAATGTTTGAGAAACTGCTATTCTGCTTTCAATATTTACGTAAAAATATTTTGCATCACATAGGGTAATATTAATATCGTTCTCCGTTTCTTGTTATGGGAAAAATAGCCCTGCTTTACACTTATTTGCTGTATGAAGCAAACTTTTTGGACCATATGAGCATCATAGGGGACCCCTTGCATCTCATACCTGAAATCTGTCTAGCATTTTTGGTATGTATGTATATATGATACTATATAATGCCATGCCTTTCAATGGGTAGTAGTGTTGTGAGTCACACCAACTGTCGTTTGACACACACAACTAGACAATTCTGCACACACTTCTTTACAGCCCATGAAATGAACCATGAACTGGCCTTGTTTAGAAATGAAGTGAAAAATTTGTATGTGATCCTAAAAGCGTAAAATCCATAATGAAATATTTGTGCAGAAATCATTGAGGACATATTTAGCACTATCGTGAAGTCTTAACACACCCCACATTAATGAAGTCTGGGCCTTAACTGGGAACAACTGGGGGGACCCAGTGCTACCGTGGTTTAAACTGATCCATGCTTAAAATTCTGTGTTTAAATAGGACTCCGCTTTACATCTGTTTATCCAGCTGATACTTTTCTCTAAAGTGACTAACAAAGTTAACCCACTCACACTGATTTACCAATTTATACATCTGAGTAATTTTAAATATACCAACTCATGGTAAATACCTTGATCAAGGTACTCCAGCAGGAGGTGTGACCCAAACCTGAGTCCTTAAGGAGCAAGGCAACAGCCCTAACCAGTATAAGACCCACTGTACACGCATGATCCCTGCTTTGGAGGAATGCGTTTCTTAGTGGCCTTGATTGCGCAAGCACACACACACACACACACACACACACACACACACACACACTTTGCTCAGTGAAACGAGAAAGCCAGGGCTCAAGCTCTTTAAAGCCCTCACTCTCAATAGGCACTACTGAGCACATTCTAAGACATGAGCGGCAACATTTTTCAGCTTCTGCCATCCCCGAGGAGACAATGGACCCAAGCATTTAGTCCCCTTCGCCCCAAGCTCTGCCCTTCTGGCGTGAACTGAATGTACATCTCAATCCCAAGGACACTTTGGAAAATGGCAGGGAGCAGCCAACCCCAGGCTCCCAGCGCCACAATGGGGGCCTTTCTCCTGGGACGGGGGCTGCCTCTACGGCCTGACATGTTGGTCCTGAGGCCTGCTCTTCCTCAATGTCAATCAGACCACTTCACAGTTGCAGAATCATGTCGAATTAAACATCACACAAGCTAGGGGAGAGGACAGAAGACAAGAGCTCACAGTCCTCCCCTTCAGCAGTCTGGCCGAGGATATCTCGGGACATTAAAAGAAACAAAAAAGGAGCGCATGAGTCGCATGAGATGAGCTCTTCAGACTTTGCAAATAGCTCATCATACAAAGTATCTGGATCCCACTTCCAGCGCAACAACTGGAACGGGCTTTTATTTTCTGTTGACGTCGCTCTGCTCGTGTAACAAACAGCAAGACCTTGGCCGCTTGGCGTCGTTGGAGCAGGAACTCGGAGAGAAGCAGAGGAATTTCCTGTTGAGCATGTTGGGATTGCCTGGTCCTGATGCCATCACATACTCACCTTTAGGCCTTACTAAAGCCCTGTGTGTCCCCCCAGAAGACCATGCACTGAAGGGAGGGGGCTGCGATAGCACCTGGCGCCAATGCAGAATACGCCAAAATGCAGCACCAGCAGGATATAAAGCTGTGGGATCAATCTCACATCTACAGAGACTTCCATTACTTCACGTGAGACAAGCTACCTGTTTTTGACACCATTTCAATACAAAGTATTTACATTATGACCTTGCAGATTTTTTAGAGATAAACATTAATTTCCTAATATATAATCACATTTTTATTACTAAAATTCTTGATACATAACACATCTGGGTTTAAATTATATACACTGAAATACATTAAGTTTTTTTAATAATTTTTTTTTTTTTTTTTTTAACAACAAACCAAGTTAAAATCTTGTAGAAATGTGAAATAATGCACAAATATTGTTCAAAACCTCAATCCACTATAAACAGTAAAAATATTTTAAATGAAATGATGGTGTCTGGACACGTGTTCCTCATTGTCTTAGTTACGGACAAGGATTGAAGAGTTCGATTCTCCCACGATGCCTCATCAACAGTTACGTTATTAAAGATGGAGACGAGATGAGCTGATCTTTGCTTTTTTCCTCAAACATCTCCCAGTTTTCTCATTGACCCCTATAACACCTTGGGTTCTCGTTACCGAACAGACTCTTGTTGGCAGTCGTAAGGAAGTTGAAATAAAATGATGCATCGTTTCTAGAGACATTAAACGGCCAAAGATGCTGTCAGCGAAGTTTTAGCTCAATCATCTCGGCTGCCACCGCTGTAGGCTACCACGGTAAGGATTCTCATCACCGTAAAGGACCGTTTTCTCATCTGGTTTGGTTTAAAGTTCATGAGCCTGACCCCATGGCCTGCTGGAGTATGCAAACAGATCGCTTTCACAGCACAGACACTCAGCTCACTGCAGGTAGGGAAGAAAGTCAACAAGAAAACAAGCAAAGGGCAGCTGGGCGACTCACCGATGAACTCGTGCAGGAAGACGAGCGAGGCTATGTAGCAGGCCAAGCTGAGCAGCTCAGCCACAATCATGAGCCAGTGCCACGTCTGGATGGTTAGTGCCACCATGAGCAGCTCCGTCAGGATAAGCGATGTGAAGGAGATGGCCACAATGTGCACGAACTCCGACTCGAAGAGCAGCAGAGCGCCGTACATGATGATGCTGCCTGCAGAACGCAAGCATCTGCCGAGTCAGCATTGTCAGAGCAGCCACAGTACATGGTGCACATAATTAACCATGACAGCTCTTCAAGGATTTATCAGCTCTTCAAACCAACATCAAAATCTTTCAGTGACATCCTAGGGCAGTGCTGCCAGAAAAGCAACCTCTACATGGAAAAAATACACATAAAATTGACTAAATCTGACTAAAACATCAAACTCTGTATTCCTTGGTTTAGAAATAACAAATCATTTTGGATCTGTTGGCACTTTCCAAGACAGCGGGGTGGAATGGACTTTTCCCATAACTTCCTCTCTTAGTGTTTTTATGACCTTGGAAAGAGGACAGAAAACACACTTCCTGTGATTGAAAATGGCAATTAAGGCAACGAGGTGAAATGAGAAACTGGCAATAATGTTCATATTGTACACATTTTAAGTACGTTCCAGTGTGTGTGCGCGCGTGTGTGTGGAAGAAAAGAACTTGAAAGACATAAATACACACTGGATCGATACAGTCGTGCTCGCCCACACAAAGCAGATCCACTCTAGCCCAGTCTCGTCTCGCATTCCCAACTCGGCCAAACCGGATCTACCAACGTGCTGTCACGGCTGAGGGAGCGCTACGCTGGGAGACGGGTTGCACGTTAAAGGTTGAGGGTGTATTTTGGATTTTTCTGGTTATGCCTTGAAATAATACACGGGGGAAAAAAAGATGGAAAAACCACCTTGGGCTGTTGAACTGTTTTCAGCCATGGACACATAAAATAATACTACGCTACCAATTAAGACAAAGAAAAGTGTGCGTGGGAGGGTGGGGGAAGAGCAGCCAGTGTTTGTTTGTGCTCTGGTACAGCCTCCGGGCACAGCGTGTCCTCTGGTCTTTCCGAGGCAGTTTTCTTCAGGCTGCACGAGAACACGTATGTGGCTCCTATCCGTGATGAGGGGAACGCCGCGTCCGGGACTGCGGCCCCTAGGGACCCCGAGGCCCCAACAGGCTCGGAGAGCTCATCCGTCCGCCCCACCTTCTCTCACAGCGTCGCTCCCCTGTCCCATTCTCCACTCCACACATGAAGCAGCCAGTTACTCATTAGATACTGTAAATATATCTAACTGCAGGGTCCCACACCCGTTCGACATTCAGGGCACAGGGTGCAGGGTGGGGAACGTATTCAATGAAAAGCAAAAGTTAAAATTTTCACCCACCTTGGTAAATACTTATTAATACCCATATCAGAAATGTCTTGAAGGAAAGAGGCCGACCCTGAGCAGGGGAAAGGGGGGGGGGGGGGGGGGGGGGGAAGGGAAAGTTTTTAAGCACACAGAAATGTCACAAATTCATGCAAACACACGTTTTAAAACATCACCATAGTCAACTGTGTTTGCTTCTTGATACAAATCAGCTGCGTCAAAAAAGGGAGAGACCTGTGTGGATAATCTGAGAGCAATCCGATTTGTTAGTAACGTCTAACAAAAGATTAGTAAATCGCACAAAGCATGACCAGCTGAGGGGGTGGGGGTCCCCAGCTGAATCTAAGGCGGCTCCGGAGTTTGCGCTGCAACTTAAAAAATAAATAAATAGTAACGTCTATGAATCACAGCTATTTTCGCTGCTATTAATAGCCGGGCCCGTCCCAACAGTTTGACGAAAGTCATGCCAAAGCTGGTTAAATTTCCTCTCAAAGCGCACACATAAACACGCGCGTGTCTCCTTGCTTTCTCGTTTTAATGCTGTTAATCATTCCACACCGCCCCGAGCAAAAGTTCAAAACACGAAGTTTGACCCTACAAAAAAAGAAAAAGAAAAAAAATAAATAAAAAAGGCCCTTTCTCCAATCACCGTTCTTTTGGGGACATACTTGGTTGTCCTCACAATGAGGTTAGCGTGTAACAGCATGCACACATGTACACACACACACACACACACACACACACACACACCTTGAGGAGATCCTTATAGAGCTCAGGGTAGAGCATGGCCACCTCCGACTTGACGTCCTTGTCCAGGACCAGGGAGAACACGGGAAACATGGTGTAGAGGGTGGAGTAGCTGCAACAGAGCACATGCACACAATGCTGGATGCGGGGAGGACCCAGGCGCTGTTTCTGAGCGACTCTTAAGTGTTTGATCAAAATAGAGGAGTAAATTACCACGCAGATGCTGCGCATTAGGCCATATGCGAGAAAACAAAGGCTTTCCAAGAGAAGTTTTAAAACAGATGTTCAATAGCGGCAAGACATCTTCCCCACTCACTGGATTTCCACTCGCAGGAATTTTTTTTTTTTTCTTCAGAATGACTCATCACTTGTCCCTCGACTTGAAAACAAAGCATATCTAATTCTAATGCGAAGAACCCGAAGAGAGCTCTGAAGTGTCTGTCGGAGCCTCTCATTGCTCTTCATTACGAGCTCTGAAATGCCCCTTTCTAAATTGTATGTTTACAACATTCCTCGCTGGTTAACTTCAAACGACAATTTGGCCTAATCCAAAAGTTTTAAATTAGCATTTTTTTATCCAAGTTTGAAGGCCGGCTGGTTATTTTTGAAAAACTCCACACGCCTGTATACAATTTGTCCGAAAAGCGGCACTAAGAACCCAAACGTGACCAGATGTCTTGCTGGCTATGATATGAACCATCACTGGTGCGGATTTGTGGCCGTCACTACAGCACATTTTTCCACCCTGACCAAAACGTACTGCTTTGTTTGGACCATTTTTGCTTCAAGAAAAAAGCCTCAGTTCCGCTTGTACCAGATATGCACCGCGATCTCGTATCTAGCAAAAGTGGAACAGAAGCACAGAGATGTTTGTGTTGCTCAAAACAGTCAGTCATTTCTTAGACACTTCTCTCGCGTGTCACATTTTTGGCAAATCTTGCGATTGTGATTTCACACGACTGTCCCGTGGCATTGTGGCGAAAATGTCACGCACGATAATACGCTTTTTAGAAAGACTGGAAAAAGTGTAGCGCTATCTGGACCATTCAGAGAAAATTTCTCACTTTCATTGCAACTTTTATGCAATTGCAGAAATCAGCCCAAAGGGACCGGCGCAGTAATGTGAAAAGAATGCGAGCGAAACGTGGGCAATAGGAAGGCGGAATGCTATCGGGATTAGTCACCGGGCTGCCCGGCTGCGGGGTTGCTCACCCGATAATGAGGAATCCTTGGTACAGCGGCACGGAGGCAAAGTAGAACACGGAGGAGAACACAGCCTAGGGAGGGACAGAGAGAGCAGAAGGTCACCGGCCACGCACCATTCGGCGACGCTGGTGCCATCAGGCCGATACCCAGAGGACATCGGCGTGATGCCAAGACACAGCTCCGTATGCCATTCCACTGGCTCAGGGGTCCCAGGGGAAGGGTGTGCTGTGTTGACACACCTCCTGGGAACACTCATCCAGTTACTGCGTAACATTTACATTTATTCATTTAGCAGATGCTTCTGTCCAAAGTGACGTACATCTCAGCAAAAGTACATTTTTTCCATTACATTGAGAGAAGGAGACATAGCTGCGGACATGAAAGTCTCAAGCAAACCTAGTTTGTTCCCTACCGCTTGCTGCACCGAGGTTCATTGCTCAAGTAGGTGCATAAGACACAGACAAATCCTGATACCCACACCAAATTTATTTTTTTTTTATTAAATATTATAAGATACACAAATGAGCAGTACAATACCAGAGTAACGGCTCAATAAAGGTTGTATCTGGGGATGCTTCTGGAGTTACGATGCGTGAACAGTTACAGATCTTGGGCAAAGTGGATGTGGAAAAGGTGGGTTTTCAGACCCTTCTTGAAAACAGATAGAGTTTCCGCAGTTCTGAGCGACAGGGGAAGGTCGTTACACCACAACGGACCCAGAACCGAGAACCTCCGAGCTTTGCCTTTCGTGCGCGGGACCGCCAAGCGAGCAGAAGTAGATGAGCCTAGAAGGGGCCTGGCTGGGGTGTACAGGTTTTTCAAGTCCTGTAAATAGCCGGGGGCAGTTCTATTGATGCGTTTGTACACAGTAACCAGGGTTTTGAATTTGATACGGGCAGCGATAGGAAGCCAATGCAGAGAGATGAGTAGAGGAGATAACAATGCACGCTCTTCATACCAAACACAGAGCAGTTAAATAAAGTTTAAATTTTCAATGTTCTGAATACAGTGCGGCAAGGTGTAGCTAAGCAGCTAAGTTACTTTTCCTTTTCACGTGCGGAGGCAGCAGCTGGTGTCATGCTCAGAGCTGCTTCCATGCTCTTGAAGGACCCAAGTTTGAATGCCACCTCCTGCTGTACTACCCGTGATCAAGATACTTACCCTGAACTGATGAAATTTTTTTTAAAAATCCCAGCTATATAAATGGGTAAATCAGTGTAAACAGCTTAACATTTTAAGGTGTTTAGAAGAAAAGCAAAGCAAAAATTACACCTGCATAAAGGGGTAAATCTTTGAGGTACTTTAACGCTTTAAGTTGCTTTCAAGGAAGGCATCACTTAAATAGATCAATGAAGACGTAATGGCAATTCTAATGATGCCATTTATTTCTGTACGTATTGACTTAAATGACACTGCCTGGATCACTTCATCTATTCCTGCAAAGGAGAGCGCTGGTGTGGCTCAGGATCGCCACGCAATATTGATTTCAGAACACAACACGCTTCCATTTGTTTACAAAATATCACGGGTTTCAGCAACAGCCGAGCCAGTAACTAAGGTATTTATCAGAGATGACAGCTGGAAACAAGAACAGAAACTTTTGATATCCATACAAAGGAAAAACAAGCAGTCCGCACATTTCTTAACTCGTGACTCACTTCGACTCTTCTTCAAGTAAACAGCGGAGCAGTGTTTCCCAGGCTCACTACTGTAAAGTTCACACCTTACGTTCACATAGAGGAAAGCAACAGGAACTGAGGTAAATGTTAGGTAAAAGTGTTTGTCTAACTACTGATTCCTTTTTCATCTCAAAGTTAAAATACTATATGATTGTGCCAAATCAGCTGTAGAGTAACTGTGCAGTACAACCTTTGCTGCACAGTTTGGGGCAACGTTTTTTTTGATTATTATTATAATATACATTTACTTTCCGGGACTCTAAAAATATGATTTACAAAAAAGGGTTCAGGAACTTATCCAAGTTGGGAAGCTGATTGTTACTCATCAAAATAACATTATATGCCATTTTTTTTTTGCATAGTAAGCATGTCTGGGGATATGGAATGGAACGTCGGGGTGGGAAGAGAAACACACACACACACACACACACACACACACACACACACACACACACACACACACACACACACACACACACACACACACACACACACACACACACACACACACGGCTGGGAACTGTCACAGATGTTATGTGGTAGCAGCACTAATCACTGTAACACCACACTGCCAACAGTATAGCCAGTAGACTCAAAGGTGGTAGGTTCAAATCCCACCTCCTGCTGCAGTATCCTTGTTTGAGGTACTTACCCTGAATTACTCTAGTAAAAATGACCCAGCTGTTAAAATGGGTAAATAACATTGTAATTTACATTTAATTAATGTAACTGTAACATGTATCATTGTAAGCTGCTTTGAAGAAAAATATCAGCTAAATGAACAAATGTAAATGTAAATATTGAAATGGAAAATGCTACATTTAAATAAGTTTCTTAAAAAAAAACCCGTCTCCATAAGCTCCATAACCGTGGCAACCCTAGCAGGGATGATGGAAACAAAAAAGTGGTGTTCCACTGCAGACAGCCATTTATGACCCCGTATGAAACATAACCACGAGAGGGAGACCGCTTTCGTCCAGACAAGACAAGGCCAAGGCAAGAAGTCTTTTTCTGTTTCTGCAGACCAGCCGTGGGTCCAAGCCAGGACCACAAGTGGCCGAGCGACCCGCTCGTACCAGCTCAGCAGAGAGCGGATGGGCCCGCGGCGCTGAGTCACCCCCGGCCTCACTGCCCCGTCCTGGCATACCTGCATGGTGCTGATGCACAGGCTCCTGTGGATGACGAACTGGCTGAGGGCGGCCGACCTCTTGTAGCTGTTCCGCCCGTGGACCATGAGCAGTCTGCCCAAGTGCTTGAATTGAGTCACGGAGAAGTCGGCGGCCAGAGAGGCCTGCTTCCCCTCCTGTCCAAGACGGCGAGAAACACAAATATTTTGGTCTGGTTGGCAAGCTATTTTTGCAAAGAGAATGAAATAAGCGCTGCTTCCACTAAGTGGGAAGACTGTAATAAGCAGGTCAGAGGTTTCCAAACAAAACCACGATGGCTGGGAGCTACTGATGGATTCTTTACGCAGCCAGTTAGCGCTCAGAGAAACGCCGCTCTCAGTGATTTCTGCTCACAACAGCCTGGAGGTGCCATTCACCACACTTACCGCCTCCATAGGATCCTTACTTAACAAAACCCAAAGTCATTCATTGTCAACACAGAATTCTCATAATGCAGTTATTCTTACATACCACTCTAAGAATAAAAACCCAAACCAGAACCAAAAACCACACCAAGAATTATGCTAGTCTTTAAATTCGAAATAAATACAGCAAAACTAATTCAATAGCTCAAACGCGTAATACTGACATGATAGAAGCTTTGGAGCCGACTTCCTTCAGTTCGCGGAGGTAGCCGACACAAACAACATTGCAATGCTCACATACGAAGATATGGCGAACGACGCTTCATTCTTGCACCTTGTGGAGCCATGTACACCTAAAAGCGGCCGGGGCTGCACGACTCTGCTAGGTGACAAGGATAGCTGTGTGAGCACAGACACGGCAGGTTACCACAGCACTCGCAACATATTCATTGTGTGTTTCCGGACAATTCGAGTAACATATTTCAGATTTGCATTCTAGGAAATAATAATCCATCTGAAAGGATGCGGCAGCCCTGGTCCTTTCGTTCCCGTGTACGCTGTTTTTATTGGCTTTGTTTTCACAGTTAATTAGACTCGACTGAGCTTTTCAATCAAGGAAACGCAACATTCACATCATGTAAGTTGAGGACTCACCCACCACTCAATTGCTAAACAATGCAGGCTCGTGCGTAACTTGATCAAGTCAAGTTTTTATTGTCTTTCTTTTATTGTCATAGCTTGTATACAGTGGAACGAAATGTCGTTTCTCCGGGACTATGGTGGAACACAGAACGGTACGCAAGACTGTCTGTAAATCCAAATTCACTTTTACTGCTAATTCAAAATCAGTAAAATCTAAGTAACAAAGACATCCTTCAATTTATTCACAGATTTAGTTCTGTAAGGCTACAATTAATTAATTACCTATAATTAATCTTAATTATCACAAAAAAAACTAAGACTAACTTCTAAAAAAAATTAAAATTAATTTAAAATTAATGAAAAAATCATCATTTTCCAGCAGGGTCCCACATGACTATACTCTTTAGGAGTGTTTTACTGTCAACTAAAGGCGGTACGCGGAAATGCAAGCCATTTTCACCTTGTAACACACAGATTCAGATTTATTAATTTATCTGGTGTATTCCTAAAAGTCGGCTTAAAGTGTCACAATACCCACAATGATTTACCCTTTTATACAGCTGGCACTACAGCAGCTTGTGGAATCTGAACCAGCAACCTTCAGATCCAAAGGCAGCAGCTCTATCTACTTCACTATATGCTGCTTACACATACATTAAAAATAAAATTAAAAAGAAACAATCTGGGAAAATGTAGCTTCTTTGAAAATTAGTAACCCGAACCATCGTAATTAAAAGAGCCTCATAAGTACTGAAAAATTGCTGTTATGCCGATATTAAAAGCTGTTGCAGATCTGCTTCTGCTAGTAAAATCTTATCCCTTTAACACTCATTTCTGAAACCATTACACAATCGAGCATTGAACTGGTGCAAAACAATTTCAGTTAACCAAGACCATCCACAGAATATTTATTAACCGAGCCACTATTTCAATAAAGATCTGTATATTTTGCATTTTTACAGAAAAAAAAAATAGATCATTTAGTTATTCCTCCACCAATAGAAGTATTTCCAAATGAATACAAATTACAGTGAGTTACCAACCACTGCCTTACGATAACTTGATTTTAACAGTCGGTTCATTGAAAGCTAATGAATTCAAAAATCCATGTTTGTTGCAGTAAACTGCTATATCACCACCACGGAAAGGGATAAAGTGTCCATTTAATGCTATGGGGGGGGGTGTGGTGACACAGCGGGTTTGGCCGGGTCCTGTTCTCTGGCAGGTCTGGGGTTTGAGTCCTGCTTGGGGTGCCTTGCGACGGCCTGGTGACCTGACCCGTCCTGGGTGTGTCCCCTCCTCCTTCAGCCCTGCGCTCCGTGTTGCTGGACTAGGCTCCGCTTCGACGGGACCCAGCTCGGGACAAGCAGTTGTAAGGCACTGTGTGCGTGTGCATGTGTGTGTTGATGTTATGAATAAAGCAATTATAATGTAAAGACAGAATTGTATACACTGCAACCCTGCAGGACTAGGATGATTGTTCCTGCTCTGGCAGAATGCATACCTATCAACAGTTTGGACTAAATTCCTGCAAACGCCACTGAATTCCAGTCCCTACAGCATGTCCCATGTGAGTATGGGAATGCACACTTGCTACCCATTATTACTTATTGACGTCAAGCAGGAAACCACTTTTGAACTTCCTCATCAGCTGCCATGCGGCAGTCCACAATTTTTATTGGAAGCGGATGCCATTCTGATTTTATTCCCCCTCCCAAATGGCATGTTTTGCGTTCAAATAAGAGAGAGAAACGCCACCAGCGAAAATAACGTCCACCGCCCTCTGATGCCCCTTCCGGAGCAGTGAGGGACATTGTCTAGATGGCCCCCCCAGCAAAGGAAGCACGTAACAGCAATGCAACCCAGCAGGGACAGAGGGAAGGAGGGAGTTAGAGTGAGAAAGAGAAGCAAGAGAAAGTGAGAGAGCTGCTCCCACCTTCCCCTCCACCCCCACGCCGCAGTCTGCTTCCTGGATCATGCTCACGTCGTTTCCTCCATCCCCTGTTCATCAGAAGAGAAGAGCCGTTAGGAACTCGGAGCCGCATTGCTTTTTAAAGGGAGGCCCTTTAACGACATAATTCCAATGAGTTCTCAAGACATAAACATTCTGACTTTATTTTTGACTGTATTTTCTTTACTTGTATATTTTCAAAAATTCGTATGTTGTGGAGTGAAAATCACCCGTGTTTCTTGCATTAGTTAACAGAAAAAGGCACTAAAACAGAGTTGAAGTGTGGGCCCCCCCTTTATTCAGCTCACCTCCACAGTGTTCACAGACAGTGCCTAGTGTCTGTGAGTGCTTGATGTTGGTGATCAACAACAAGGTGACAAACAAGGGTAAATGAATCAACAACTGGAATTGAGCAGGAATCTCCAGAGAACCATTTTTATTTTCAACTATTTTAGAAATTTTAGTTTAGCTTGAAGTCAAAAAAAGTCCCAGAATATTTTTTTAATTTTAGCTATATCTTTCACGGGGGCGCGGTGGCGCAGTGGGTTGGACCGGGTCCTGCTCTCCGGTGGGTCTGGGGTTTAAGTCCCGCTTGGGGTGCCTTGTGATGGACTGGCGTCCCGTCCTGGGTGCATCCCCTCCCCCTCCAGCCTTACGCCCTGTGTTGCCGGGTTAGGCTCCGGCTCTCCGCGACCCCACTTGGGACGAGCGGCTTCAGAAAATGTGTGTGTGTGTGTGTGTGTGTGTGTGTGTATCTTTCACAGAACCTGCCAAACGAATAAATCGAGGTACGTCTCCATGACTGATAGCAGATAAAAGAAGACATAAGTCCTGCAACAGACTAGTGCCCTGACCACAGTGTTCCCTGACTCATGCCCTATGTTTCCAGGATAGACCCTAGAACACTGCAGGGATAAGCGGCTGATGAAAATAAAATGAAAAAACAAAAGTCCTACAATTAATTTTTAATTAATTATAACTACCTGCTTTTTTATAGTTCCACTCATGAATGATTGAGGAATGTATTTATTTTTTAAGGTTTTATAGATTGTGTCATAGTAATTGGAAATAATTTCAGAACAAATCAAGTTAAAAACAGACTTTAGCACCTAATTAAGTTCATACGTTGAAGGCCCAGTGTATTTACTTTAGTGTCTATTTTTAGTGCCTCATGTGTACTTCCCCACAGTTCATTTGATTCATATTTTGCCAATGAGTTTTTTTGCAAAATACCAATGTTCTCTGTAAATACTCTTGGAGTTTGTAAAGAAGGGAGCTCAGCCATTCACCACCGAGCTGGGAGGCTTTGTGCATGTGCATGTACCCGTGCGCGCACGTGTGTGTGTGTGCGTGTGTGTGCGCGTGTGCATGTGCATGTGTGTGTGTGCTCTCACCAACAGCGCAGGTGAGCTTTCCTGTGCGCTCCTGCAGCAGCCGGACGATCTGAGCCTTCTGTGTGGGCGCGCAGCGACAGCACACCACAGCCGGGCACTGGCATGCCAGCTCCATGAGCTCATACTCATAGAACTTGAGACACACCTGCGGAACACACGGCACGGTCAAGCTTTCAACGGCTGTGCCAGCGGCACCACGGAGCCAAAGCAGCCCACAATCACCGCAGCCCTGCTACCTCAAACATCCCCAGCCTGACCCCTGACCCCCCACATGGGGACTGACCTCCAGCGAGTCCCCTGATATCACGAGGGCGCAGTCGTGCTTCCTCCTGAAGGCGTTCAGCTCCAGGTGGGCCTCTCCACGTGTGGTCACCTGAGAGGGAGACTGGTATATGTGAAAGGACTAATGCAACCCCACCTTGACCCCTGAGGGAAACCACAGTACAGGGAACAGTGAAGCCACACGTGCAACTGTCAACGGTGCGTTTGAGAAGATAACAGCTCCACCTGCGTCTGTGCTCTGGTCATCATGACCGTTGTACCTCTGCGCTTTGCTTTCACCATCTAGGGCTTGACATTAACGGCTGTCCAGCTGTGCAGGACACATAATTTGCTTTAATTTTTAGTCACACAGGTAGAATTGTTCTGACAGCTGTCAGATGTCCAGGTGAGCGATAAATTAACATAAAATGTTAAATTAAAATATTACATATTAATATATAAAGGCTTCTTTATCTATATTTCTTTAACAGTTTTTTTATTAAAGAAATTCCACACAAAACAGCAACTGTCATGATAATGAAACTGTGTGATGTCACTAACTGCATCATCTACAAGTAATTTTCTTGCAAAAAAATGCGCCAAAATTTAAAAAAAAAAAAAAATGACGTGAAACAGCCCCGAGATCTTGCCATGTTGGGAAATTTGTGCTGGAGCCTTTTTCAGTATTAGTGCTTTGTTTAAATTAATATTCAGTCATTTAAATTTGTTCTCAGTGACATTTATTTTTAGATTAACACTGTATTGCATGCAAAATTGTAATCGGTAAACTCGTGAATAACAAATGTTTGCTTGGAGTTCCTGAACACTAAAGGATATTTCAGACCTTGACATTTATTTATCTTTTTCTTTATGATATGTTCTAAAACTGGACAGGTGCAAAACTGGATGGGACAAATAAAATGTAAAATGACTTTTGGTATTCACTCACACCTGCTGACACCTGTCTCCCCGTGTCCCTCACACCCTAGCGATCATACTCTGCCCAGACTGCAGACGCAACCCTCCCAGGTGCAGCGGTTCCCCCTGTCCTTGTGGGAAAAGACAGCATTCTTCAAACTGCGCCAGCCATTGTTGTCCTCTTCCAGGAACCTCCGGACTGTTGCCATACGTAATTTGCAACCTTTCACGGTTGCCCCGTGACCCCAGCTTCCGCCTGCTGTGGGCGGAGGAGCGCCAGAGCGGAAGCAGGAGCGGCTATCAAAAGGACCGTGCAAGTAAGGAGCTGAGAAACAGATCAGGAAGTGACCGCGGTTCGGCTCCCCCGCAGAGCCTCATGGGCCATTCCTGCGCACGTTCAGGGCCAGCGCTGCTGCTATGTTTAGCATCCGCTCACCCCGGCACTCAGCCAAGCGCTGGAGCCTTGGTTCCTCTGCTTCCAAGGATATTCGGAACAATGAGAGCGTCCCTCTCGCAGGAAACGGCCAAACATAAAACTCTTGTCGGTGGGCTACACCACTCCTAATGCGCGTGTTTTAAAGAGCGCGAATTTCCCCGACTTTCCCCTCTCGACCCCACGAACTGCGGCCGCAGGAAACGACCGCCCACTCACAGGTCTGAAGATGTGGATGTCCTGGTTTCGGGTCACCAGGTGCGCGTTCTTAGCCGTGCATGTGGCCGTCTCCAGCTTGTCCCCCGTCAGCATCCACACCTTGCGACACACAGCGACAGGGACCGTGAGGGGCGTGTCGCAGAGAGGGGCCTTCCCTCACCGTCCTCAAACTGTCCAATCTGAGCAAACGGTGTTTCTGCCCACGGCAGTCACCTTGATACCAGCGTTGCGCAGGATCTCCAGCGTCGGCCGTACGTCCGCCTGCAGCTGGTCCTCCACCCCCGTCAGGCACAGCAGCTCCATCTCCATCTCCAGGCTCTCGATCACCGTAGCAACCTTCAGGGAGCGGTCGTGGACGCTCAGCTTGGCCTGGACATAGCGCGCCTGCCAGAACCAAAAAGACATATGGTAGGGCCCAGCAGGGACACTCAGAAACATTTCCTGTTTCAGCAATAGGAACCCACATGTTTATATCATTGGCCCACGTTCCATTCTGGACTTTCACATTTTTTGTTTTTATTTTGTTGTTATATTGCTTAAACAGCACTTCTAGCCATGGTGACTTATAGGTGCTGCCAGAGAAGGTCAGATTTTTTTTAAAAAAAAAAAACTTTCTTGAAGATACATCTGCAGAGCTCCTACTGAACCTGTAACAGACCACTTCCAGGTAACAGGTTCGCGTGCTTGATGACTGCATTAGCCTTTTACCACGTAAAAACACACACACACACACATTTTCAGAACCGCTTGTCCCATACGGGGTCACGGGGAACCGGAGCCTACCCGGCAACACAGGGCGTAAGGCCGGAGGGGGAGGGGACACACCCAGGACAGGACGCCAGTCCGTCGCAAGGCACCCCAAGCGAGACTCGAACCCGAGACCCACCGGAGAGCAGGACTGTGGTCCAACCCACTGCGCCACCGCACCCCCCCACGTAAAAACATTTACACTAATCCCTGACAGAACAGGATCCTGGAAGAGGAAAAGCTGATATAGCCGTACACTGTGTGAAAATGGGGCTCGCATAACAGGTCATTGGCTTGATCTAGCAGGAGTTTTTCCTTCTCTTATATGGAATATCTATTACCAGTGTACTGTTGTGCTGGAGACATGAATCAGCAGCTTGAAGTTTATATTTTTTCATTTAGCAGATGTTTCTCTCCAAAGTGATGCAAACAAAAGTGCACCAACAGATGAAGAGCTGTAGCCAAAGACACAGGATTATTGACGTACGGTGCACAGTGTAATACCACCATGCTGTCGGGTCACATCCCTCATGTCGCTGCCTTCAGCCCCAACACTCAGATAGCAAATACACAGATCAACATAGCAGATAGAGTCAGACTCATTTAAGAAGCTGGGAAGGTAAACGCTGGGAGGGATTCAGATGTTTTGAGGAAGACACTCAGGTCTTTCATTTTAAAATGAGAGAAAATAGAAATTCCTTCCCTACAAAAACTCATATTTAATGCCAATTTTTGGACTATTCATTCATTCTTCATGTGCAGTGTTCTTATCTCGTACTGATTATGGACGCTGAGAAACAACAGACGACGGCTGTAAACGCCGTGGAAGCGAGTTGAAGGAATGTGGATCCACACCCTTGTGTTTCAGTACAAAACTGTGTACGAAACTGCAGGCTGCGATCGGCAACAAACGAGAAATATCAGAAAAGGGAAGCAAATACAAGAAATTAAAAATAAGAAAAAATGTTTGAAAATTCAAAACAGGGGCATTCGCCACACGAGGAGCCAGTGTATTGGAGCCCTACCCACAAAAAGATCCCTCTTAGCTGCAGTTGCGTGCGGCTGCTTAACACAGCAGAAAGAGAAAGCTGAGTGTCCACAGTACCAAGTAATTCGCTGTTGTGACAACAACTTGCTGCTAAATCTTGTCATCGCTGGGACCATTGACTTCAAACAATGAAAGTGGAGCTTTCCGCTGCGTAACACCAAACAGGCCATGACATTCGAAGGGCTTGTTAGAAGAGCTGGATGAGGGGTCAAAGGGGGTCGCCGAGAAGAAACCGGCAGCGACAAGGAAGCAGCGGGGCAGCAGGCAGGGCACAGGAGAGGCAGCAGCCGAGAGCCAGACTGTGGCGCGGATTAGCAAACGGACGAGAACTCCACGGGCGGTCAGAGCGCTCCTCGGAGCTGTGACATGGCCCACATCCAGCCTCGAGCAACAAGCCCAGAACCAGAAAGAGAAACAGAGCCAAAACAATCTGGGTGAGTCACACAGGAACACTTGTGGTGACTCACGCACTGACTCACCCGCCGCCCACCAACCCACACAATCACACACACAATCGCTCACACACTCCAGCGGCACGAGATGGCCCTGTGGGAACCCTAGGCTGCTGCCATCCGTGCACCCCACGTTGGCTTTTATGAAGCAAACCATCGGTCCCCGGGGATGATGTGCTGTTATCGATGTCAAGAAGCCGCCATCATGGTCCCTGGGTGCGAATATGATATGGAAGAGGGGAAGGGTGCCCTGGAAGGATGCTTCAACACAGCTGGCTGTGGTTAGGAGATGTGGTGGGACCACAGCTAGTTGGCTGTATGGCTCCTGGGATGCGCAGCGGAGGGTTTCTGTCCCGGCACAGGCGATGGCGTTGGGGTGGGGCATTTAACATGGAGGTGGCATATCCAGTACTGTGGCTCAGTGCCTCCATGGTGCTGTAGAAAGGAACCTGCTCCACTCAAACAACCATCATAGCTTCTCCATTGCACTCCCATCATCCTGTGGGCTCTGGTCTGCAAACCCCTCGGTCATCCAGCAAATCAAGGTGTTCTGGAATGATGACCTCCGGAAAGGCTCAGCAAGAACCATGCTAAGGTGTTAATGTCACCTGTCCTTCTTTGGGTCCGATTCCACATTTGTTCAGGGGCTTTGGATATTTCATCACTCAAAAAGTATTTCAGTTTACCTCCACGACTTGAAGTCACCCTTTTTAAATAGATAAATTACAACACAGTGAAATCCTGAGATGTTACGCCTGTTTGGGTTATGAGAATTCAACTTTCCAAGAAGTTTAATTTCACACCCCTAGTTCTACTTATGAGGCATCTCTTCACATTTAGACAAAGCAAATTTAGATTTTGTGCACCTCCCATTACCTCTCCACTATGCAGTCTTCTTCAGTTATGGTTTGACTCATGCAAATTATGTGAAGTTGTTCAGTGACAATGATTAATTTGCATTGTTTTCATTGATTTCTTTTGTCTTTCCTGTTCTTTTGTAGCATTTCTTTTGCATTACATAAACATTTTTGATAGAGTAATTAATGAAGAGAAACTGCTGATGTGTTATGATAATATTAACAATTTCAATAATTCTTTCCATTTAAATGGGATTTTGAGATATTTTAACATAAACTGCTATCAATTTTTAGGGCTCAAGAATGCATAGAAATTTTTAGAACTGAAACCAATTTTATATCTTTGATTTACAAGTATTCACTTTACAAAAGACTTTTCGGGAACAAATTACTTTTGTGTGTGGTGAGACTGTGCTTAATAAATGTATGACAGTATTTCGTGTAGAGGCACGCAAACACCAGCTCACCTCAAAGTCCTGGTACTGCTCTTCTGTTAAAGACTTCTTGGCAACCACCAGGACCCTCAGACCTTCTCGTGCCATGTTCCCACACTGAAAGAGCCACAGAATTAATCCTCAGATGAAGACCATAATGAGCAGGACAATGAATACTAAAAATAAGGCCTACAGGTGGCATTGTGGCTAGAGCTGCCTACTTGTAATCTAAAGGTTATTAGTTAAAATCCAGCTGCTGCTGAAGAGCTCCTGAACAAAAATCTTGACCTAAACTCCTACAGTATTGCCTCTGCTAGTGTTCACAGTGACAAAAGACTGCTCCAGATACAATGGTGGAATAGGAACCTTTAACCTTCTAGCCACTCTTCAAGATCTCTAAATGCCACAGCACCTACTACATTAATTTAAGGGACCGTTTGGATGGTTGGACAGAAGATACCTCCTCCTCCAGCCAGTCATTGTACTGGACAATGCCTGCCATGACAACGTCTGCACCCTTCATGTAGAAAGTGATTTCCCCGGTAGATTCATCCTGGTGGGAAAAAAAGTCAAGACGATGTCTGAGACAAGGAGACCGACAAGATTCTCACGGAATTAGAAAGTGGGGGAAAACCACAGTTTTAAAGGTCAAAATATTTAACAAAGGAAACATGCTTTCTTAAAATCAGGTGCATTTGGGGGGTAGTCTATTTCCACTCTCGAGTAGGAAACCAGCAAACACTGGCTTCCTGAGGTGGAGCGATTCCACTTCTTCAGCAGCCAACGATAATAGTTTGTCATTAGGGCACTGGGGGTTAGTCATTTCCTCCCAGTGGGGCTCACAGTTGGGTTATGGCTTTCTCAGCTACCCCAGAGGTAACATGGTACTGGGGTTGATGATCATATACCTTTCCCCACTATCTGGAAAAACTCCAAATGCACCAGACAAATTCATCCTACACTTGGGAACTTGGCTGAAAAGCAACTTGGCCCAAGTTTCACTTGGTCATGGCTGATGGGGCCAAGTCTTGGGTTCAGCGTTGAGTCTTTCAGAGACTCAAAATTTTGTTGCCCCAAGACAACAGTCATGAAATGTTAGAGCTATCACCTTCCAATCAAAGGATCCAGGCTGGTGTAGTACCTCTGATCAAAGTACAAATTACTCCAGTAAAAATTACCCTGCTGTATAAAATAAGGCAACTTTAATGACCAAGTATGTTTGGACATAAATGGAATTTCACATTGTGGATGCTCCTTCAAACACATTCAACATACACAACTATGTAAAACATACAAAACTTCAAAAGTAACCACATCTTACATTTTCAAAAAGTGTTATGAACAAATGATAAACTAATACATCAGAGTAAGGGATGTGTATGACCATGTCAAAGTAAAATAGGCATAAAGATGGAAATTGTACCAGGATTAATAAATAATAGGTGGTGCGGGTATATTAAGGTAGTTTCTAGCTGGATACAGACGGTGGAATTTTAATGTCCATTCAGCTCTGGAAAGGGGTTATTATGTGTGTTCAGAGGCTGAACAAGGACACTGCTTGAGGGAAAAAGCTGCTTTATGTCTTGCTGTTTGGGTCCTTATTGCCTTGTTGCCGTCAGATTCTCCAAGCCCGATCTGACGGCAAGGGTGTGAAGGGTCCTCACTGATCCCACCTATCCTCTTTCTGGTCCTGGAGTTTGGGTAGGTGACAGCTAATGATCCTTTCTACTGACTGGGTAATACTGTGTAGCGTGATCATGTCCCCTGGTTTGTCTCTCCAAACTGTGGATGGACTCAGTGACACTGGTGTAGAACTGGATCAGCATTGCTTGTAACCGCAGGAATTTTTTTTTAACCATCTTCGAAAGTAAATTTTTTGCTTGGGCTTTGTGGCGGCGATGATGTTGATTTGCCCCTTTGCGGTCTAGGGATATCAAGGGGTCCAGGAACTTAAAAGACTCCACCCTAGTCACTGCTCAGCCATAGATTCTAAAAGAGTGAGTGGAAAGAGGGCTTCTGAGACCCTAGGTTATCCGTATGGTCTTCCGAGCAATAAGCTCCAGGTTGTTATTGCAGCATAGGGAGACCAACTACTTGACCTTCCTTCTCCCATCTAAAGAAGATACATCAGATTTCAGTTAGACCTTTGCATTACTGCGCTGGCCCAAAAATACTGGAGGGGATTCACTAGATTTGGACAATGAGGATGGCACCTATGAGTGTACAGTTCAGACCCCAATCTCTCTCTCTCCCTCAACAAAACACACACACACACACACACACACACACACACACACACACACACACACACACACACACACACATATATACATTCTGGAACCCTTCAAGAGTGATGAAAGCTAAGGGCCCCCTCCTAGAAAACTGCCCATATATACATTTAGATAAAACATTGGACCCCAGGTGAAAAACCCCTGCCCCAGACAGACACAGAGTGAACTCAATCAATAAAACAAACGAGAATGTGAGTCAGCGCAAGAAAAGGCTAATATCAGTTCTGTATAGTGACTGATAACATTATCAGCACTCCAGAGTTAAATTAAAATGATAATTGCTTTAATTAATGACAAACATACTGTATGTTCTATGGAGTTTTCCACAAATTACCTTTCATGTAATGCATACATATGCCAGTCATGTCTATTTATCAAGACCTTTATGGATCCTTTTCTCTTCTTTTTACTGAAAAATATTCACTTAATATTCTGTATCAATGGGACTAAAACAGTAGAAAATGTTGAAGAAGATCCCAGAAAAGCTCATTTTGTCCTGTACTTGGACCAAATTCCAACTTTGGTCAAGTTACCACCCAGTTTTGGAGTTTCTCTTGGATGTATGTGAGTACCTGCGGTCAGGCGCCACTCATTCATTGCAGGTGACCAAAGGGATTGAGCAGGATCTCACTGGTTTCATTTAACTTACTGTTGGCTGTTCAGTCTGAACACATTTCTGGACCCCTTGAGGTGCCTTCGTATGCAGGCAAAACTGAAGTCAGTAAAACCATCTATGAAATAAAACAGTATGAAATGCGACAGTTCTTCACTTTAGTGATGGGGTTACTTGACACTATGACTTCTTTATTAAACCTTTTTGACTCAAAATCAGGCATGAACCCGAGTTCAGTTTTACATATTTCAGATATTCAAAACATTCATGCAGCTACTTGTGTAATTTAAATGTTTAAAAAAAAATTAAAATTTTAGGAATGTGATTAGAAACTGTCGATTATTTGGATAAACCTTTATGCAACTACTCATATGATGAACATTGGTTCATATGGTGGAAAGCAACAAACTCTACTTAAGAATCACACATCTGCATCTAAGTCTCTCTTTCAGCTAATTTAATCCACACATGCACTGCGCAGTATTTTCTGTGAGATGTACATCGCTCTGGAAAAAAGTGTCTGCTAAATGAATAAATGTAAATGTAAATAAATTCAGCTTCATGTCTACAACTACACACGAGTTGTAAGTTACACAAGTCTCCACAACAACTGACAGAAAGATGATTATAAAGTTTTGGATAGATAGAGAAAGAGTAATGTGCTCAACTTCGGACTAGTTTTTGTCATAAAAAATGATTGCAATTAAAAATAAAAAGCTCATTAGCTATGCACAGTATCCATCCATCCATTAATAGTCACTAGTTCAAAAATGTCTTTGTACTGTGTGAGGAAACCAGATCAATGAGAGAAACATGCAAACTCTGCAAAAGCTAAGGCGGATTCAGTCTTAGCACTGGGAAGATGTACATACAATAATAAAAATTGTCTGTGTGTATTACAATGCAATAATGTAATAATAATATACTAAATAAATGAATTGCTGTTCAGAATCAGTAATAATAAAGTTAGGATTTATGTTCATGCTGGTGTATATATGTTATAAACTGCAAAGAAAAAAATCCTTGGGGTTGAAGTCAGCTGAGTACAACTAGGCATTCGAGTTCACCAGTGAGGCCATAGTTTGCTAATATCTTGATTCAACAGCAAAGGTATTTTTATGAAGAAATTACTGAACAGCAACAACCAGTATGATGTTATCAACTTATTAGAAGTGGCCCTTTGTCTAACATTCCACTTATGCTTTTAAGCAGAAAAGTCAGGAAGGGTGCTCTCCATGGGGTGACTGGTTTTCTGCACTAAACTCTGTAATGCAACAATTTTGCTGTCAGAACTAAGGACTTCACACCACAGATGTCTACGAAAGCTTTGCTCCCTAGACACAAGACCCCTGCAGTTAAACATCGTACACAGGGTTAGGAATACCTTCTGGTAACATCCTCCAGTAACTGCACATCAGCTGAAGATGATTTTTTTAAATTTTCTTCCGCATAATACAGATATGGAGGCTACCAGAGAAACAATGGGAGATATGCCATATAAAAAATAGTGTCTAAGTGTAGGTGTAATTGTGATAAGCACTCCACAGAATCAGAACAAAATTAAATACTGGAAATACTGTACAGCAGACTGTACATTGTTATTAATATTGTACATTATACTTTTTCCTAAAATTACTTAAATGTTAAACTGCTTACTGTGATTTCTGCATTTATACAGCTGGATAATTTTTTTTTTTTCAATTTAGAGTAAATACCTTGTGCAAAAGCACTACAGCAGGAGGTAGGATCTAAACCTAGGTCCTTGAAGTACAAGGTGACAGCACTATCACTATGGCATCTGCCACCCCTTTTAAAAGTTACATTTATGTATTGATACTGCTAGGACCAGACCTTACCATGATCCTCATGTAAGCTGCGGTACCTGTGAGCCTACTGGGGTTTTAGTGCGACACCGATGCATGTATAATTTAAAAGCAGATCTCACCAGAAATAATGTATTTTGTGCTCTTATTGTTGTCAGTGTCATTGTAACAATACAAGTGTGCTACTACATTTGATTAAATGTATCAATGCACACAAAGACATCAACATCCAGCACATAATAAAAAGGGCAGAAGAGCAATGGCAGTTAAGGTAAACAGTAGGGGGACAGATAGGTTTCTCGACTCTGTTCTGTCATTCTTTCTTAAAGTGTTAGGAGGCAATGAAACATTAAACTACCATCTAGACAGCATAGGGGACAAAAGGGGGTGCAGTGGTTAAAGCTACCAGATTACAACTGAAGGACCCAGGTTGGAATCCCACCTCCTGCTGTAATACCCTTAACTGCGGTACTTGAATTGAGTATATAGCAAAAATTACTCAGTTGTGTAAAGTGGGTAAATCAGCGTAAGCAGCTTTGGAAGAAGTGTCAACTAAATAAATGTAAAGTACGCATTACTATGGTGTTAGTGAATCATTTATAACCAGTCTCTAACAGCGTCCACACGGTCCACCCTCATACGAGACATCACTTACCCGCACTATGATCCCCATGCGCTTGCTCTCGTAGGTGAATGGGAAAATCTGCAGGATGGTGAAGTTCAGGATCTGCCCAGTGGGGGTCCTCAGCTGCATGGAGGACTGGTCCCTGCCAACCAGAGTGAGGCCCACGCTTTCTGTCCACTGCACCAGCGACACCTACAGATGCAAGGAGGAGAGGGTCACACACTGGAGTTTATAGTGGGTGAAGCCAATCATATGGGGGGGAGTATATCCACACTGTGAACATGCCTAAGGGCTGATAACAGCTTATGCTTAAGCATTTTCTAAGACACCAGTTGGCGTAGTGGTTAGAGCAATTTCCTTTCAACTGAAGAACAAGGGTTTGCACCCTTGCACCTATTGTAGTACCCTTGATCAAGGTACCTACCCTGAAATAACACAGTAAAAATTACCCTGCTTTATAAATGGGTACACTACTTAGTGGCTTAGTACAGTTTACCTAATATTGTAAGCTGTCATGCACCAAATCATCAACTAGATATTCATTTACCCAACACTTTTTGTCCAAGAGACATACAATGTTAAGCTACTTATACTGATTTACCCATTAATACAACTGGGTTATTTTTTACTGTATCGATTCAGGGTAAGTAGCTTGGTCAAGGGTACTACAACAGGAGATGGGACTCAAACCTTGGTCCTTTGTGTGCAAGGTGGGAGTCCTAACCCCTGCAATACCTGAGAATAAATTTAATCTAATTTGATGAAAACTGCACAAGAAAACTGTGTGAAAATGCAAAAATGTAAAATTCTCACACTAGGCTGTTATGAATGGAACACACTAACATAGCAAAACAGTGCCCTATTTCACAGTTAAACTAAGCACTGTCTTCTTTTACAGATAAACCTAAGACATTAGCTGTGCAAAGAAAACACATTTGTAGTGAGTCATCTGTGAGCATGTCCAAGAGTGTGCTTAATAGGTGCTTTCCTTGCGAGTCACCAGGAGGTGTGGGCCTAGTCCTCAGGGAACACCAACGCACATCAGCAAACGTGACTCATGAGGACAAACAAGATCTTTCTGGCTGGCATGTAAGAGCCAGCTCCAGATCGAACTTGACCCTGCACTACAGGGACTGAATATTATATACGTGACAGACAGGAGTAACATCTAGCAGCGGGACAGCCGTAACCCCCCCATTGGTCTGGACAGGTGTATCACGACCCCTAGAGCAAAGTTAGAGTACTGCGAGTGGAGATTGCAAGCTCTGCACCCAGTGGGCCTCAAACTCAACCTGCAAACAAGACAAAAGCAGCAAGAAAAAATAAAAAGAACAAATAAAAATGGCTCAGTTACACCTCAAATACTACAAGTTCATTTCAAGACAAAAAAGGGAGGTATTTTATTTTTTATATATTTATGTTTTAATAGTATTAAACTTTATATAGTGCATTTAAAAGGAGCTTCTTTAAAAGTGATTCAGAGAAGAAGGGTATAGTGTATAAAACAAAAATAAATAAAACAAAAACCATAAGATGTTATCAGCAACAGTAAGATGTCATCAAAAGACAAAAGAATACACACACACACACACACATTTTCAGAACCGCTTGTCCCACACAGGGTCGCGGGGAACCAGAGCCTAACCCGGCAACTCAGGGCGTAAGGCTGGAGGGGGAGGGGACACACCCAGGACGGGACGCCAGTCCGTCGCAAGGCACCCCAAGCGGGACTCGAACCCCAGACCCACCGGAGAGCAGGACTGCGGTCCAACCCACTGCGCCACCGCACCCCCTCACAAAAGAATATAAAAAGAAAAAAAACAGTACATCAAATGGTGAGAGAAAAAGGAAAAAAGAAGCATATAAATATGTTGTTTGAAGCCAGTTCTAAACACCTGGGTCTTAAGCCTGGATTTAAAGGTGCTCACTGAAGGAGATTCTCTGATAATTTTGAGAATGGAATTCCACAGTGTGAAGACATAACAGTAGAAAGACAGATCTGCCATAGAGTGCAGGACAGCCTGAGGAATATGGAAGAGGGCACCAGACCACATATAGCTTTACAGGTAAACATGAGAATTCTAAAGTCAGCTTGAATCCTCACAGAAAACCAGTGCAAGGCTTCTGAAACAGGTGTGATGTGTCTCTTGTTAAAGACTTGGTAAGGGTTTTACCTGTTGAATTTAGAACATACTGGAGCTTGTTTACAGTGGATCTCCAGGTTCCAGAGAGGAGAGAATTACAGTAGTCAGTTCAACAGAAGCAGATTGTGTTGACTAGCTTTTCAGCCACAGGAAAGCACAACACGGGAATCAGTTCAGCAATATTAAACGATGGAAACAATTTTTTGCATTCTGTACTGTAAGTGGCAAAAATACTGGGGCAGAAGGAAAAAAAAAAATGGCAGAAAAGAAAAAAAAAAAAACCTGCATGATGTTATCTTGTCACCTTTAATACAACTGACTTCCAACAAGCTGATCTGAAAAGAGATCGCATTAGGAGATTGTGTTTTGTTCAGAGGAACATTAGTGAACCACAACTTCTGCCTGCCCTTATCAGTCACATTTGTCTTAAACAAAAAGGTCTCGGGAAAGAACCAAACGTTTTCAGTACAGAGTACTTTAATAAAAGTTTATAACTTTTATAAAGTTTTTATTTTGTACAGGAACATATACATTTAAACCTTCAGCAGATACTTTTCTCCAAAGCGTCCCACAACACATAGAGGGTTCAGAAACATAAATGTGATCATTGAAGCACAACTTATTTGTTTGGTGGACACACTCCAGTAGCTACCTGTCAAACTGAAATACAAAGAGAAAAATAAGTAGATTAAAAAGAGGTAAAAGACTTTCAAAGGTTTTAGAAGCTCAGGTGGGGAATGGGTCCAAATGAGAAGGGTTTTAAGACCCTTTTCGAACATTGGAAGTGATTCGGCAACTTAGAGAGAGCAAGGGAGCTCATTCCAGCCCATTTGAACCAAAACTGAGACGAAAAGTGCTTTAGGATTTTGGACTCCCACAGAGACAACATTGGACTCCTTATGAGGGTGATGAACAGGCAGCCAAAAGCCAGATGTGGAGGAGCGTAGTGTTCTTGCTGGGGTCTAGGGTCTAGGGAGTGATTAGGTCCTGCAGGTATCACAGAGTAGATCTGTTCTGGCAGGTCAAATGCAACTGCTGCCAGTGGCATTTGGGATCAGCTAGAGAGGCTTGATGGCAGAAGTCAGAAGACCAGACAGGAGCCCTCCAGACCAGAAGCTGATGAAACAATTTATTTGTGGCTTCCCAGCCAGACTGTTGAGGATGGCTCTTTGAGCAACCAGATGGACAGACAGCTGTAAATCTTCTTTCTGCCCACCCTACAGAAAGTCAATCCAAGCTGTAGCTTTACATCCTAGGGGTCTCAAATAACATCAAGCTGTTTTGCGATCTCTGGGACCTTTAACCTCCCCCTTGACAGGAGCCATGTCCTGCTGCTGGATGCAGCAGTATAAAAGGTCAATGGAAGATGGTTGCAGTCCAATCCTGCTTTTCCTCACAGGTCATAGGAGGCGGAGGCCCATGAGTCATATTGGTCTGCATTTGGGGCCGAGGGATAGATGTGCAATGGGTGACGTGGGGCATCCCGCAATGCCGTCAACGTGCTCCAGCTGCGTAAGTGGAGGGGAAGCGTCCAGCCACGCCTAGGTGAGGGTATGATCCAAAGCAGAATCATGGCTAAAGAAATCCACTCTTTCACCCCACAGCCCACCATCAGAGATGATAAAGAAAACATCGACGAGGGTCCCTGACCTCATAAGCACAACACTGATCTCTGCTAGTGCCAAATGCCTGTTCTGTTTCTCAACCAGCAGTCCAGCCGTCCATAACAAACATGTCCTTTGCCAATATCACTGTATTTATTTTATTATTATTATTATTATTATTATTTAACTATTTATTACTTTTGTCCTTCCTTTGTTGCCTTTCCCTGACACTCGAAGTTAACAGTATTCCAATACTTTCCGAAAGTGGCCAAAAAAAAAAAAATCAAGTACTTGATGGGAGATCACCTGGCTTTGAAAGTTACACTTCCAGTAACGGTGATCTCTGAGCAATCACAGGAATCAATTCGACACAGCAACAGAAATGGAAAAAACTCTCGGACAGGTCTCCTTCACCAGAATGGATTTTAGAGCACGTCACCAGGATACAGGAACAATAATAGAACGTAAAAGATTCTGGAGAAAAGGAAGAAACAACCCACCAAAAGGTTTCCTGACTTTGTACTGAAAAGCTTCACTGAGGATTATCACACAGGTGGTCTCATCTAATAAGCTGATAAAATAACTCAAAGCAGGAAGTTTTCTCAATTAGTTATTTAGGAAACTGGACACACAGGACTTCCAAGAAACTGGGCCAAAACTTTTCTCGTTTCTTTGGAATATTCCCAAATCAAACAACATATCTAATTTACCACAACTATTTTTCCCCAAAAAAAGAACTATAATGGATTTGAATACATATCACAAAAGGTGTAACATACCTACACGTGTGGGGTTTTGCCTCACACGTAAGCTTACAATGACAAAGACTGTCCACTATTAAAACAAAATTCCTGCGTGTAAGATCTATTTATCTACCGTATCTATCTGACCATGATTGATGTTATATACACAGAGAGACAGACAGGCAGATAGACACATATAGATGGACAGACAGACTGATAAATAAAAACTTAACAGATGCGAAGTTGAGGATGCAGATGGCAGTTAGGTACCTCATCGGGACTAGAAGCCTGGTAGACCCGGCAGGCGTCCTCATAGTGCTGCTCGGCCTCAGCCTGGTCCGTCACGCCATTGGACTCATACACAGGTGTCACATTGTGCACCAGCGCGATGGCCTTCACAGCCTCATGCACCCGGCTGCTGATGGTCTTGCGCACCTTCGTGGCAGCGGGTGCCCTGGTGGCTGGGAGTTCGTGGGTGGGCTGGGGGGATTGGTGCAGAAAACACAAAAAGTTAAAGCAGGTGAATAATATTGTCTTGAATTTACACTCTCCTTCATGGTAAGATCTAGGTTGGAATGATGCATCTAAGATCAGAACTGACAAAAAAGCAGCCTATCAAACCAGCGGAAACGGTGAGCTGGGCGAGACCTCCGATCACCAGTTCAAACTCCCCTTTTAAGCCTTTAACGGGCCTAATGACCAACAGCAAATTTTAAGAATTCCCAACAAACAAAAGCATTTAAGCTGTCAGGTCCCACCACCACCCCCCTGAAAACATGTCAATGTAACACCAGTCAGCGTAAAAGGTAAACATAAACAGATGTGGAGAAAAATATGAACAATCAGCTTTTACATTTGTGCACTGCTATTTTTAGGACTGTGTTTCCTGGGTTAATGGAGCAGTTATTAAATTAGCCTGGCTTGATGCGGGGAGCCAGGCAATCTGGTTTCCTGTTTCTCTGACCCCCTGGTGTCAAATGGACAAAAGTTGTCCTTGGAGGTCAGCGGGGGCATTTGCCCAAAGAATAATTAAGCGGCAGTTGGTTTTTACAGCAGTGCCTACAGCGGTTGTCACCCCACCTCTGTTAAACCATTGCTCCCTTCTGTCACCTACCCCCAGCCCAGTGGGGGGGTGGTGGTGATAGCAGCACAGAAGGGTATAAAAATTGTGAGGAAGTGGAGTGCCTTCCAGCAGAACCATAAGGTAGATGGTATCTGGAAGGAGAATATATTGTAAAAGACATATTTACATTTTTTAATTTAGCGGGCTCTTTTCAAAAAAAAAAAAAAAAATCGACTTAAAATAATAAATTACAGTGATTTACTCATTTATAGAGCTAAGTAATTTTTCTGGTATCAGCTCAGGGTAAATATCTTGATAAAGGGTACTACAGCAGGAGGTGAGTCCTTTGAGTGCACTGTGGCAGCTCTAAATAGTATGCCACCTGCTGGCTCTTCAACACCTGGCCTGAGGGTCCCTGCCCCTAGTAACATAGGGCTTTCAGTCAAGGGTGCCAGTCCCTCACCTGGGTGTAAGCGCTGAACACGTGGCTCTGCACCTCATCCATCGAGTCCATCCCATAGGCTACAGTTCCCAGATGGAGGCGCCGGAACACCATTTCATTCTGAGTGAGGGTACCTGCGGAGGGGGAGATGAGTTGCGTTATGCACTTCCCTTTGATGAACCTTTGTTGTGTATATGGCTGAGAATACGGCAGGGGAGCACTTTGGTTACCGAATCATAAGAGCCACAAGACATAGCAACTGAAATGGGACCTTGATCCAATTTCAGCCACTGAGCTGTATTTTATAGCCCATGTCACAGTGCTTATAACAAACAAGAGACTGGCCGTTTTTAAAAGCACCAAAGCACATTTTACGAGGACCTGAGCTGTAGAAACGGGGAAAGCAAAACAGCAGGAGAAGCAGCACAGGACTGACTGTGGCATGTGGATATTGTTATAACCCAAATGGTAAAAAGGGCACAAGAATCACGCGCCGGACGGGGCTAATGGCATTTAAATGACACGGGTTAAGAGGCAACTTTGTAGCACCTCCCAGGTCCTGAGGACTCTTTAAAAGCCCTTGGGTATTATACTACTGCGGGCTTCAAAAAATAAATAAAAAGGGGTTTTATCCCATACAGAGACACCACGGTGACTTTTAACCTCTTAATCTTAAAAAAATCCATAATTCTGTTGGAGGTGAAGGTCATAAACTTTTGAACGAGGTGTAGCTCTCAAGCTCTGGCAGTGTGCGGAAGTGTGGGGAAAAAGCTCTGGATGAGAGCCTTGACACCCCCTTCCCCTGGACGTTGATTTAGGAGTGTGTTAATAGAGGGGCCTGTCCGAGGACCAGCACGCAGCCCAGCGGCCGGGACCCGAGTGGCACCCATCTGTGACCTCCGGTGGGTATTAGCTGTCTGCGCGCTCCCTCATCCCCCCGTCAGGTTCACACAAATCAGCAGCAGCCTCGGGGCACACACTAACAACGTGTGTTATATTTCAGCATCCACGGCTCATTTTCCACTCTTCTCATCTTCCCTCCTCTCTCCAAATTCATCTCTCAGCATTTATATTGCAGCATTTGTCACGGTATTTTTGTTTATAGTCATATTTGGGTAAAATATATCTACCCAAAAATATGACTATAAACAAAAGTAAGATGAAGACCTTCAGGAATTTTGTATATTGGTCATTTGTTAGCATCTAATTTTAATGACACGTCTTCACTCTCCTGAAGTGTAGTGCGGGGGAAACTACTGAAACCTCAGGATTTTGCCCTCGTGCAGTGTGCCTTAGCTACCTCTGGCACGCACACTGTAATTCATACCATGCTCGAATACATTTTAATATTGTGTTGGTGAGTCCAGCTCCTGAGCTAACAGAATACTGTTAAAACTTTGAACGGAAAGATACATCCTGAAGAAAGATACACCCTATAATGAACATATAACAGTCCCACTCAACAAAATACCGCTTCAATGGTTTATGAAAATATACTCCGTTTTTTCTTACAATGAGCTTATTATTCAGCACGATAGCATTAACTACTGTATACACTTTCTACTTCCTGCTTTCCACTTCCTACTTCCTGTCACATGACTTCATGAACACATTACAACATTAATTCTGGTCAACCTAACTCACAACTAAAATAACACATTCAATACCAATATAGAGAAGTAAACAGTGCAAACATAGAAATGTGAACTTAGTTATTTAAATAATACAAACAGCTTTCATAACATGAATAACCTTACAGTATCATTATAAAAGCATTTCTCTTGCGGTTTATGAGTTGGAATCCAAAAGTAATTACTGATAGGACAAAAGTTTTTTCTCCCCTGCGCAATTTATGGAAACAGTTTTAATAATCTAGATAATAATTTAAAGAATTTGATAAATTTTCTTACAAATACTATATATTATCTTGATGTCATAGTTGTCATGCATAAAGATTCCATTTACTTTAGTTCATTCTTAATTTTAGTTGACATATTGGTCATGTGAGAACGAATTTATGTATCCTTGAGAAATAAGGGTAGAGTGACCCCACAATACTGGGAATTTGCCTGACGGTGACTTCAGAGAACAAATTAACCCCTGTAGGTGAAGGATGGGTGAATTTATTAAAATGACACCTATTTATATTTAGTCCCGCAGATGTTTCCACTTCTATGCCTATACAGCTTAGATATAAACACATTCCTGTAAATAATTATACTATTCTGTAACATTTACTTTTCTTCAAACTTTGTATCTTTATACTTAATGTATTCCTTTAATGTTATATAATAATGTGTATAATGAATATTGTTCTTTTGCATTATATGTCTCAATGAGCATCCAACTCATCAAATTCCTTGCATGCGCAAACACACTTGGCCAATGAAGTCTTTCCTTCTCTCACATATTAAAGAAGGACTGAATTACTTTACAAATTGAGAATAGCACAATAATTCAACCATCACAGCTCGCCATATCAACTGGGCTGCAGATGGTGACGTGGTTAATGCTGCTGCCTTTGGACCCAAAGGTTGGAGGTTTGATTCTTAACTCCAGCTGTAGTACCCTGGAGCAAGGTAGGCTACCCTAAAATTACTCCGGTAAAATTACCTACCTGTGTAAATGGGTAAAGAATTAAATAGCTTGACATGGTCAGTCACTTTGGAGAAAAACATCAGCTAAATAAGTAAATAAATAAGTAAACGGGACAGATTCAAATCTCACCTCCTGCTGTAGTACCTTTGATCATCGTACTTCCTACGAATTGATATTGGAAAAATTACCCTGCTGTTTAAAATGTTAAAACTACTTAAGTAGCTTAGTGTCCAAATTGGACATTGGCAGTTGCCTTCTAGAAAAGCATGAGCTAAGTAATAAAGTAATTATTATGATTATTAGTAGTAATAATTACAATAATAAGAGGAGTGGAGATCTGTTTACGTATTATATGTCTGGCACGCACGCATGCACACAGACAATCAAAGCCACTGGGTCAATAAAAGCCCATATGTCGCTAAGCAGGCTCTGTGCCTCATCTCCTGCTCAGCACTGAAGGAGATTGCTGTGAGTAGGACTTTATGACCAAGGCGCCAAAATTCTCATAATGAAGGCCGAGTCTTGGCTTCAAACAGAAAACAGCCACCCGGAGAGCAGGAAGAAAAAAAGTCTTTAGAATAGCACACTCTGGACCTAAAAAACACTGTGTTAAAGTGGTCGTAAGTCAGCTTCTGGAGTTAAGCGGCAGATTCGCTGTAAACAGTGGACAATTACACACTTCAAAGACGGTTTGGGGCACGTCAAGGCAAGGAAGTAGAGCGGCCCTTTAGTGGGATTTGGGAAGGGGCCCTCCCCTTTGCAAACACTGCTCTGGTCAATCTCCACGAGTCTCCCTGCCAGAGACACCGAGGGTCCTTACTTTTAGCCAGGGCTGCCCCAGTATCACGCCACGTTGAACCAGCAGGTGGTGTAGCGGTTAGAGCTGCCACCTTGCACTCCAACGTCCCAAGTTTGGATCCCACTTCCTCCTGCAGTACTCTTGATCAAGGCACTTACCCTGAATTGAACTGAACTGATTAGTGACCCAGCTGTACAAATGGGTAAATCATTGCAAGTCACTTTGGAGGAAAGCATCAGCAAAATAAATAAGTTGAAAGAATTTCTGCGATGTTATGCATTGGCTCCCTCTGACTACATCAGGCTTCCAGTACCAAAAAACAAAAAACACCCAGGTAAAAGAAATTATTAAAGCCCCGAGTTAAAGACATTTCTCTTGTTTTGGGTTCTGTAACCTTGGGCAACAGCAATGAGGTGCGAGCCGTTGTTTCCACAGTAATAATCTTGACAGAAAACAGTAGGAGCCACATCATTTGGTGTGGTCTCAAGAAAGTAGGGTACCAGGAGGGCAAAGGATCTGTCATACGGGATAGTTGTCCCCATGCTCTTCAGCTCAAACAAAAGGTAATCAGGTGTTCACACTGTCAAAGCACATTGGCACAACCCACATCTGCGTGTGAGCAGCTGCCACGGGGCTGTGTGTACCTCCCAGGCCCTGGGTGAAAATAGCACTCAAGGGAGCTATACACAGGTACTGGGGGTGGACATATTAGGGACACTCTTAACACTGGAAGGAAACTATCACTGTACTCCACTCCACTTATTATTCCTTAAGCAGGCAGCAGCTCCAACCACTTCTCCACCTGATGCCTTTGGTGTAGCTGTATTTCAACATTATCATGATCAGTCCTTAGATTTCATGATTATGGAGGAACTGTTGATGTCTGGAAGGTGTCACTGTTGTTACTTCGTTGTTCCAGGACGCTGTCAAAGCTCAGAGGTCACGGTGAGAACCTCGGACTATGTCTACAGTGGGCTGTGCATCACACTCACCAGTCTTGTCAGTAAGAAGGTAGGAGATGCGGCCCAGCTGCTCGGGGATGGTGCTGGCTCGCACCACCGTGCCAGGGATCTTGGAGTCTCGTCTGATCATCCAGCTGAACACCATTTTTCCCATGTCCAGATTCACACGCAAGCTGGATGAAACGTGACAAACGAAGGAGAAGCTCATGGTTCGTGTCATCAGACAAGAATTCTGGAAAGTTCCTTCCAAGGCCTTAAGAAGTTCTCAGAGTGAACTTGCAGACACTGGTAACGTGCACAAGTGTAGATGACTGAACACAGCCCACAACACCCTGCAGCACCAGGCTTATGCATCACCTACTGGGAAGGCTGAGGTCAGGTTCTCCTGCTTATACAGGAGCCCATGGCCGCAAAGTCCATGGCAGCAATGATCCATCCTCACCTGATGGGCACGATGTTGGAGAAGAGCAGCAGAAAGCGGAATATCTGCAGGTACCAGCGACCGGCAAAGTGCTGCAGGGCCACCATGACGAGGGACACCACGACCAGAGCCCCGAACAGGATCTTGGTGAGGCAGTTGACCTCTAGGTCAAACAACCCCACCTGGAGGAGCGAGGCCACAGGAAGACAGGGATCAGGGACATCCCAGGAATGCTTTAACACACATTTCTGTTGGAAGAACTTTGCAAAGCGTGCCGTGGGTGCATATTAATATTTCTTGTTTGTGGGGGTTTTATACTGACTCCCATTCTACTGCAATTAGTAATTCGCAATTGCAACCTAATAAACCTTGAAAACACACATAACTGTATACGAAAAAGTTTTTGATTTTTTTTTTTTTTTTTTAAACTATAAAAAAAAAAAACCTTTTATTTTGTGGGGAAATCCTACAATCCAGTTTTTTTAGGGTTTACTGTCCTTACTGGGAACATTCTGCAAAAACACATCCACCCAAAGTAAAAGAAAAAAAGGACCCACACAGTTTAACGCCCAAGCAGGTTTTAAATGAAGAAATATGATAAATCCTTCTGCATTCGGTAGTCATTTGAACTACAAATAACTGAACATAAGACAAAAATGTCATAGATAAATACACTTATACACATAACACTCACACACAATGTCTACAACTGCTCGTGCCAAACGGGGTCGCAGCGAGCCGGAGCCAAACCCGGCAGCACAGGGCACAGAGCTGGGACACACACACACGCACACGCACACACACACACACACACACACACACACACCCCGGATGGGACGCCAATCCGTCACAAGGCACCCCAAGTGGGACTCGAACCCCAGACCCGCCAGAGAGCAGGCCTCGGCCAAACCTGCTGCGCCACCGTGCCCCCCTATGCATAATACTAACCTAAATTACTATTTTATTAATACAAACAAGATTGAGCTGTGGGTCACAGATGAGAGCACTGTGTGCGATTTGATTGTGACCCACTGACCCAGATCCCATTTCTTAGTCAGTGCCACTAAAGGTGTGCATGCGGCTGCTAGGCGCAGTGTGGACGTGCCTTGTGTCTGGATTTGGACGTGTTCATCACGCTGCGGAGCTCCTTGCCTGTGTAGATGACCACACCCACCACGGTACCTGGAAGAAAGGCAGGTAGCTCAGCCAATAATAAGGCTTTGGGCATAGAAGGTGGATCCAATAAGGTCCGTGCCATCCTGAGTGCGGTGGGGTGGGTATTGTCTGCAATCTACCTCCACCACAAATACCTTTGGTTTAAAATATATATATATATATATATTTTTTTTTTTTTTTTTTTTTTTTTTCCTACACAGAACGAAAAACCAAGATGAAATCATATGCAATTAAGGTAATTAGAGTGTGCCACTGGAAGAAAAAAAACATCATGACATCTGGATGGGATTAAAAAAAAAAAAAAAGGGAAAGGGGGTTATTTCTGACCAGGGGAAAGCTACAGGAAGAGGTGAGAGGAAAACATGATGCACTTGGCAAGAGGCCCGGGTGGAAAAATCGCAAGAGTCTTCGTGATGAGATTGCGGTACATTCTGCCGCACGCGTCCACAGGAACTCTTTCCATAGGCAGTCGGTCATTTCTGAGTTGGGAGGGTGGGCCGACCCCATCGTAAACGATTCAGCCTGGCCAAACCAGCACTCCTTCTGCATGACCCCGGTGAACCCCTGAGACTTCAAATATCAGGGATTCCATATATGTTGACTTTTGTTTTCAATGAAGGTAGAAGAACTCGTCGGCCTTTGTTTACCGGAGGCGATGACTGTGCTGGCCCACAGGGTGTTCTCAATGCTGAGGCTCTCGTTCACAGGGGGGTCCCCATCCTCCTAGATGCCACCAACCAACACAGCAAAACAAGAAGCTTATTACATGTGCAGCGACGCTTTTCTCCAAAGCGGCTTAGAGTGATAATCTACTTACAAAGATTTACCCATTTATACAGCTGGGCAATTTTTACTGTAACAAGTCAGTGTAAGTACTTTGCCCAAGGATACTACAGCAGGAGGTAGGACTCAAACCCGAAACCCTTGACTCTAATTGCCGCACCACCTGCTGCCCTGGGGAAAACTGGCAATTGCTTCTTTTTCGGCCAGTCTGGCCACATTTCCTTCAACTTGTTGACACGAGAACCTGTCCTGCATTTTCAGTCAACAAAACTGCCCGAAACCGAATGTTTATCAGGGCAAAACCCTGCCGGTTTAAAACCATGAGACCACATTACACACACACACATTTTCAGAACCGCTTGTCCCATACGGGGTCACGGAGCCAACCCGGTAACACAGGGCGTAAGGCCGGAGGGGGAGGGGACACACCCAGGACGGGACGCCAGTCTGCCGCAAGGCACCCCAAGCGGGACTCGAACCCCAGACCCACCGGAGAGGAGGACTGTGGCCCAACCCACTGCGCCACCGCACCCCCATTGAGACCACATTAATGAGACAGATTTTTTAAATCTTTTTTTAACATTCTAACAATAACAGCTAATAACAATGATAATGCTCACCTTTGTCTAACATTCAGAGCCTGAGAGAGAATATTGTCTGATGTGTAGCAGCACTGTGAAAAAGGCAGACCCTTAAATTGTTCTTCTCGCATCAGCTGTCACTGTGATTTAAACCAGTGACTTCACTGGGCTGCAGCACCCAAAATGTGGTGGCAAAAAGAATGTGAAACTTGTCAATAGATGCCACAGCCCACAATGGGATTCTAGAAACCTCCCTGGCTGGAAATTTAAGAGCATCATGCTGTAAAAGTGGAGTACAACCATTCCTTACCTTGTTAGGCCAACTGCCATTATCAGGGATCCGGATAGCTTACCATTTTTTCTAACAGAAAAAATTATCAGCTCCAGGATAAAAAAATATAGCCCCTAAAATTTATTAAAATACCAAAAAAAAAAAAAGATATTTTATGAATGGCAATAATAACACCATCTTTTATATTTGTAACTAAAATCATTATTTCTAGCTTGTCTATTAATATAATATCTTCATTCATTGATTCAATAAGCACTTGTTTATGATAAAAAGAAACAAAGTTTCCAAGATCACCACCTGTGTCTTTCACTCCACAAAACATGTGCACAGAATGATGTTAGAGGCACTTGGTAGTGTTGCTAACTAGGAGACATCTTCATTTTTACTTTAATCACAAGGCTTACTAGATTCAGCCGCCTTCTATTAATCTAGTGGTCACTATTTGTAGGGCAATTTACAGGTTAATACACTCAATTTAGCCAAAAAAACTGTCTCACTGACATCATGGAGGGACAAAAACCCTTTGGGTTCGACACTCCAAATGTGTATCCATGTCCCAAAAATCTTTTACAAACTATTGTACGGAAAAAAAAAAAAAACCTGTTGTGGGAGTGAAATGACCGAATAACAGGTAAAAATGCCAGCATAATAATAAGAAGTATGGCATATATTTTCATAAGACACTGTAGCAGTTTTATGAGACCCTGTTTTTTTATCTTATTATTTCTTACTTTTATTATTACTGTTGTACTTTTTGGTATTTGGCACAGTTTTTGGTGTTATACATGACAGTACATTAATTTAAAAAAATTCCAGTAGCCTCTTAAATTTCAAAATATCTTTCAAGAATTCAATGCATGGGGTTGTCACTTCAGCTACAACAAGCTTTAAAGTATGACACATGATTATTTGATGGTTTAACGTATTGCATTTTTCCCTGAAACTACTCTTGTGCCATTACTAGAAAAATTAACAAAAAAATAAAGGTAAAATCATGGATACAAGCACTGAATTAGCCAAAGAGCTTCCTGATCTTGCTAGTTATCTGACTTTTTCAATGAACGTGTGTGTGCGTGTGTGTGAGAGAGAGAGAGAGAGAGAGAGACAGTTAATTGGAGAAAGTGCAGGCGGTTGCCCCCCCCGATGTTTTGCAAGGCCCAGCTTGCCAATACGTGCCCGCTGGGTGGAAGGCATAGAGCTCGGTCCCACGTCATTGCGCCCCGCTCACCCGGGTGAAGGTGCCCACAAAATTGTGGATGTCGATGTTGGGCTCCTCGGCGTACACAAACGACCGGATCTGGAGGAGATCCTGCGAGAGGAGACACGCAAAGCCAAAGATCAGACATTACAGAGCTGAAGCAGAGCAGCTCGCCTCAATTCCTACTCCAGTGGGCTTTACAGAGTTACTGAGACAGTCACCAAAGCGCTCGCACGCACACAGCGATAACCAGACACACTGGGTTAGGGTGCTGACCGCGGCAGTGGGCAGCCGTTGGGTGCAGGCCACAGGCAGGCGCAGCTTCCAGTCCGTCTCGCCATCCAGCTGGTCCGTCCGCAGGAAACAGGATCCTGGGGAGTCGGGAAGGAAGGGCTCTGACACAGCGCGTGGCACACGGCACATGGTTCGCAGTAGAAAACAACTGCATGCAGAAACACACCAGCAGGGGGGACTGCTGCACAACATGTCAAGCTTTCATTTTGCAAGTTCTTTTTAATTCCATGTGCTAAACTGCCAACGGGTTCAGATGAAAACCTCAGAACCCGGAGCAACATCTGTAACTGCATAACAGATTCCTAAAAAGCAACGTTCTCAAATATTAACATACTGCTAACACTGGGAACAAAGGAATGAGAATAGATGAATACTCAGCACTTGGGGGAGGGGAAGGGAGAGGGGCATCATTATTCCTATCTGATAATGAGAAAACTGCTACTAATGATGCTCATATTCAAAATGCTCCCATTCAGACTCTTTCTATGTGGAACAGGGAACTGCATATCACTTGGACAACTTACAAGAAAGGGGACATACAATGAAGCGGATTGAAAGAGAGTCAATGTCAACAGACTTAAAGTATATACTTGTATATACTCGTACGCCCCCATCGGAGGCAGAAAGTGGACTCGGATGAGAACCCCGAGGCCAACGAGCAGCTCGCCAAGGCCCGGGAGCCCAATAGGGACGATCCACCGTGAAAGTGTAGCCCTGACGGCGCGCGGCGGGTGAGCCGATGACAACCGTGAGCCTCTCGTCGCTCTTATTGACAGAAGTGACGTGAAAGAGGCCTGCTGTCTGATCCGGCTCCCATCCTCCCCTGGCAGAATGCGGAAGGGGGTTGTGCCCCAAAACTGAGGGTCCTCATTATGACCTAATGGCCTCCATCTGTGTGGAAGACTACCAAGGATTCCTTCCCGTAACTCCAACCCCCAACACCCCTCTGCCTTGCCTAACCCCCCTCTCGTCTTTTTTACGGGAAATATCAGCGAAGATGGATCATGTTTCTGGTGTGCGTAGATTGAGGCTTGTTAACTGCATGTCTTTGAACTTAAAAAGATGCAGGCAACAGAAGTTCCTAGAATTTTACTGGCTTTTTTTTTTTTTTTTTTTAAAAAAAAAACACAAGTGAGGTCAATGCAGGCACTATTCTTGAGTCATCAGACCGAAAAGTCTTGCTTGTTTTTTTTTTTTTTTTATTTGCTTATTCAGATTAAGTTATGTCTTTGCACTGCGGGCTCCTTATTTGTTTTTGAATTTGTATAATTTTTGTTTGGTTTCTTAATCTGTTTTGCATGACTTTAATTTTCTTAAGGTACCTTCCTCCCCTCAAAGCTTAAAAAAAAAAAAAAAACACAAGGGTAACCTGTAATAATAGATCTGCTCCATAACCAAACCGAATTTTCACCACCGGACACATGATGGGGACCAATATGGATGTAAAACTTATACTGATGCTTTTGCACAACTGTCCACACCAATCGTTTCATTCTTTCTACAAATATATTTCTCCTCCAGAAGCCAAGTTGAAGATGATACAGTAGAAGACGTTACCGTTTCTCTCCGAAGTCCGCAGGAAAATCATGTCGGCGGGAACGCGCTGGTTCTAGAAGTATGGAAAGAAAGGAGAAATTCATCAGGACCCCAGTCGCCATAGCTCCCCACCACATGAACCCATTGCATCCCTAGCCCAGGTTAACTGTACAACACCAATGTAGCCTTAATCGCTCCCATTACCTGCACTTAGCCCGTCTAAATAAGAAACCCTCGTGTAAATCAAGGCGCCTTGTTCCAAAGTGGGCCCCTCGGGGCCGTACTCCCCATGTGACCCGCGCTCCCGAATTAACCTGGCTACACCGACTGTCAGGCGCATTCTTAACGCCGCCGTAGCCAGCAGATGTTTGAATCCGTTTGGTCTGGTCGCATTCCTTCCCGGGCCCTTCAAAGTCGACGCTCCCGCGCTTTGCGTGACCCCTCCCGCACTAAATTACCCCACGTTACTGCCAGGGTTTTCAATCTGCACCACTGAAACAGATGTTCACCGGTGATCGCCGGCGAATCAACCGTGTAATAACAAGCTGAGGTCACGCCATCTTTGAAGGCCTCCTTCGCTGAAATGAACCAAAGAATTGAAAAGCTATCAAAGCCCTTCTGTGACAGTGCATCATCTCGTAAAGATACCTCGGTCACGACTGCTGTGATGCAGACGTTTGGAAGCCCTGTCCAAATTTCCCTGTACATGCAGGGTCACGCTTTTATCCCAATGTCGAGACTCGGTCTGTGTTTAAAGGGAGGTGGTTGGAAACAAAACATAACTGACTGTCACTCAATTGCTCCCCTCGTACTGGGAAGATCTGGAGAAGCAAAGGGTAAAAAAAAGTAATCAGATTCCCCCTTGAAATATAGGGTAAATCTGACAGACTTGCAATATTTCTGAAACTCCATGAATACATTTTCTTTCAACAAGTCAAGAAGTTGAAAAGTTACACTGTGGGCATTTTTTCAATTTTAATCCTCAGCCTATTAAAAACAAAGCCATTATCTGACATTCTGACCCATTATAAAGACCAATGTTCAAACCAACAGCACACGCATTATGCGCTGATCATGTCACCTCGACTGGAGATGAAACGTTTGCAAACCGAACGACAAACTCGGCGAACACCTGAACATCTGAATCAACAACCTGAGCTGCGAACACCACCAATCTTCTCTACCATTTCTACAGTCATTCTCTTACCAAAGGGATTTGAACTAACAGCCAAAGTTTTACAATGCAAATATGATTAATTGGATTCCCGTACACAAAAAACCGGCTGGGCCTTTAAACCTCTCTGCAAGTCTAAACACGGCAAGGCTGCGAATCCACAAGCCCGACACATACAGTGATACGAATCAAAAAATGCTTTTTTTTTAAGGGCAAAAATTTTGTCATAATCGTAAAATAACTCCTGTCCCTGCAGCTTACAAGTGTTGCGGTTCAAATGCAAGACATCCGAGAAGTGTATAAAACCATCGTCCAGCACGGATCTGCAGTCGCCCGTGTTCATGTGTGTCATTAGTCTCATGACCCCACGTTCCATCAGTCTGACACACATGGAGCTCTAAAACAGAATCTTGACACACACGCCCTTCTTTCTTCTTTAAGCTTAGCTCACACCAACCATGTCAACCACACTCTCTTGCAATCTGAACACTGCAGGTTCAAATCCCTGCTGCTGTGATACCTTACATCATGGTACTTACCCTGTAGTATCAATGGGTACAATACTGAACACAGTTATCATCCATACCGAACACTGTACGTCTTCGTGGGGGGGGGAGGGGGTACCAGATTTGAGGAGGATGAAAATAAAAATGCCAGTGATAATATGCTTCCAGCATCCAGAAAGTGTGCTGTCAATTGTTGGGTTTCGACCCCCCTGGGCACAAAAAACCCACATTTAATGCTGCGCACTGACAGCTGTCCAACTTAAGTCTTTGTGTGTATGCTCACAAAATGCTCCGACAGTAAATAAATGGCCCATTTCACAGATTTCTCTTTGCTTTAATTATTAATAAGGTGAATGATGAAATCATCTCAGTGCTGGTTTCACATCACGCAATATGCAAGTCCAGGCAGCGTACCAGTGACAAAGAGCACAAACCTTCTCGACGATGATGAGGTCTCCCACCTGAATGCCGCTGCTCTTCACCTTGACCGTGCCTACAGGAAAGAAAGAAAGGACGCGGCTGCTCAAGGCCTGAAGCGAAAACGTGCGTTCGAGTTCAGTAAAGTGTTCCGAAAAACGTTCGGTGACATCTGAAACGTCCAGCGCAAGGTCTTTCTAACAGGATGATCAAAAACATATTTTTTCAGCAAAAGGCATTTTTAACAGAGTTTTATTTTCAGAATGGATAATGTATGATTCAATACAGCCTGCAACTTCAGGAGTCACACTTATACTGGGGCAAACAAAAGAACTGCTTCTGCAATGACCATGTGGTCAAGGTGCCGCCAAGACAGAATGTCCAGAAACAGTGATACATTGATGCAAATATTTAACACACAGGAAAAAAAAAAACACAGTGAATTCTGATATTTATATTTTTATACTACAGTTGTCAGCTTCTGGGACATACACCTGAAATGAGATGCTCCCTAGGGCTCGTTTACACAAAGGGTTAAAGAGGCCGGAGAGGGTGGGTAGACCAGTAGGATTTATGGCATGGATGATGCTTGGCTCCCATATGGTTCACCATATTCCAGGTAAATATAGAATACCTGGAGTGAAAGGACTTGACAGAGGATTGTCACACTGGTGAAGAGCAAGGAACGGTGAGGAGAACTAAGAAAGTGCCATCCGAATACCCAGCTCACCCGTCACCCCCAAGAAAACCACCTGTGTGCCCATAGTCCTTAGAATTTTCTTAACATTTTTACGTGCTAGTGCTTCGACTGTCACCATATGCCTCCAGGATAGACTCTGGATCACCATAACCCCTCACTGCACAAGTGGTTATTGATGATGGACGGACGGACGGACGGACGGATGGATGGAAGGAAGAAATCTGGAGCAAAGGACCTATTTGGCCAGCCAGAGCTATGGGGAGAGTTTGGAATTACTCCTCTCAGGCCGCTCAGGATGAAAAGGCAACATTGTTAGGAGAAGAGTGATGACCTCTGGCCTCTGCATTGACCTCTGTGCTTCTGCACATGTAAGGCATTAAAGCACATTAGATTGTAGGGAACGCAGCACCAGCACTCAGATTCATAAAACTCAGAGGGCCTTTTAAAAAGATGCATTTATGCCCCACATTCAATATCCAAGCGCCTGTACGGGAATCTAAATGTTGACATATGAACTTACCAGCTACCGAGCACATTCTTGCCCTGTGAGTAATTTTGCCCGTTTTCTGCAGGACATGCCTCCCGAGGTCAAATTCCACACTTTAGGAATGCGAACATATATACCATCACATATTTACTTTTGTGATTAGAAATGTGTGACTCACAGCAGCACCACCAAGAGCCTCAGCTAAAATCTGTCCGAGACAATGCTTTCCCAAATAATCCTGGGATTTTTTTTAAAGGTACTGGGCATAGATTAAGTATGTTTTTCATACTTCCTGAAAATGTTGCATTTATGCATTTCACAGAGGCTTTGGTCTAAGGTGACTAGCTGTGCTCCAGCAAAATGCCTAACTCCTCATTGGTGAAAGGAGCATCTGCTAAATGAAAAAACATAAAGGCAAAAAAGGCAATACAATGTTATCCTCTTGATTTTTACAGATTAACTGAACAGATTGTAGGAGCCCATACTGAACCGGGGGCCTCCTGCTGTAAGCGCGGAACGTCGCTTTCTTTTGCAATGCTGGCTGAAAGGTCAAAGGGTAAGCAGGCGTCCACATCTCTAGCAGTGCTCCTCCGTAACCCCCCCATGACACACATAAATTCCTATCCCGCTGGTCAAGGTCCCAGGACCCACTGTCTGGACTTTTAGTGTACAAAAAGAAATAATACAGCAAACAATAGTGTATCTACAGTATATTCCATTTAAAAGGAGGGGGGGGTATGTGGTAAAATACTGACCAAGAGATCAATGGCTATGTACTTTCTTTTTGGACAGAACTAATGAGTTTTACATTTTTTCCACATTTATTTATTCAGGGGGCGTGGTGGCGCAGTGGGTTTTGACGGGTCCTGCTCTCTGGTGGGTCTGGGGTTTGAGCCCCGCTTGGGGTGCCTTGCGACAGAGTGGTGTCCCATCCTGGGTGTGTCCCCTCCCCCTCCAGCCCTGCGCCCTGTGTTGCCGGGTTAGGCTCCGGCTCACCGCGACCCTGCTTGGGACAAGCGGCTTCAGCCAATGTGTGTGTGTTATTAATTCATGGGACACTGCTCTCGAAAGTAACTTATAATGTTTAGTGACTTACAATTATTTACTGTATCATTTTAGTGCATAAATTCAGGATAAGTACTTTGTTGAAAAGTATTGCAGCAGGAGGAGAGATTTAAATCTGAACCTCAACATTTAAAAACGGCAGGTCTGACCACTATTCCACCTGCTGTCCCAGCAGTTTCTAAATTACTTTTACATATACACAGCATAATCCAATTGCTAATACATCCATTCGTGTAAAAATATCAACATTTTAACATATAACATTTGAAAAACAATACCGAAAACAAAGTGTGAAAGCGATTCAGAAATCAGGCTCATTCGTGCCCCAGGCTACAATATAACTTTCACCTGGAAGCGAATGAAAGCTCACCTCTGGGAGACAGTTTACTGTAGATCTGCGAATTCACTTCCTTGTCCCGAAGGAAACATCTCACTTCCTCCACGGCCTCACGCACAATTGTAATAATCAGGACAAAACCCTGAACGGCAAAGAGGAATAAGCTGAGAACACTTCAGACGTACAATAAGTAAGCAAATCAAAGCTTTATATTGTAACCGGTGAGATTTTGTTTAATTCAACCCAGACACTCCAGACGTACAATAAATGAACAGAGATAGACAGTTGTTTTCTATTGCCACTAACTAACCAAATCAAAGATAGATCCCTCTATCACATTGCAAGAAATATAACAATTTTGGTGTGCGCTCGTCCACCTTAGCTTTGGTTTTCATATATACAAAGGGGTTCTGCGTAACTAAGCCCTGAACTGGATTCTTACTCCGAGTTGAGCTCGTCGTCTTTTTCCCCCCAATATATCACTCGGAACTGTACATACCATTACAAATACCCCGCACGTACAATAAACAATCAAATACTAATTATAAAATGTTACGAGGCAGAATTTAATTGTATTGTTTCTCTCGTCACTAGCAATATTACCCAGTACAGTACAGCAACATGAGTATGAACACCGCAGACGTACAAAAAGTAAGCAAGCAAATAAAGAATTCTAATGTAACAAGCAAGATTTTTTACCAAATTATTATTTCTCTTTACGGTGCCGCAAGTTATGTTACTCAGAAGCACAGAGTAACATCAGCAGGAATACTCGATAAAGTAAAAAGGCAAGAAAAGCTAACGTGATTTCGGTTTCATAAGTACGAGCAACTAGAAAAGGCTTGCGTAAGTGTTTTACTGACAATAATTTACATGCGATATCGAAGCAGTTTGGCCGAGCGATTAATGTGGCCTTTGTGGCGAAATACATCGACGGCAAAGTAGGACACGGAGAAGAAAAACAATACTGGCAGTATGCTTAGTAATCAAATGAGTGCATTAGCGTGTGATGAGATGCAAAGTGTCACTGGCGCACATAAAGGCGGGCGGGGGATGGGTGTCCGGGGTCTAAGAGGACGAGCGCGTCAGAAGATAGCAGAGGATAGCACAGGAGACGAACGCGACGAACTCCTTCTGGTACATTAATCGCTGGTACCTGGTACCAGTGATATTAAAATCCTTATCTGGGTAGGGAGTAAAGCCTATTAAGAGGAATAAATAGTCCCTAACAGAGTCATGCCAGCCTTTGAAGCAGTTAGTATCTTGTTGTACCCTTAACTCTAGTGGGGAGTTAATGCTTGAGAAGAGCAGGGTCTGATTGGGAAACCTCAACGTCCAGAAAGCCTACGGCGGTAAAGGTAGCGTCCCATCTGTTGGCGAGGCTCTTGAACACCATGGTTAGCGGAGGACGTTGTGATGTCGGGCCAGGGCACTTACCAAGGGAACCCAGTAAGTGTAGAGAGCGCCCAGCCGGAGCTCCGGCACAAACTGGGAGCAGGCCAAGAGCAGGAAGTACAGGTTGAAGAAGTACTTGAACTGATTGAAGAGCACCTGTGAAATTGACACGGACGGAGCATTACGCCAAACAGCGTGAGCTCCAAACTACCTCAAACACAACTTCACACTTGCCCTTACGCCTCATTTCTAGAAATAATCAGGTGAAAAATACTCAGCAGCAGGAAGAAAAAAAAAAAAAAAAAAAAAAATCCATCTAAGAGTATTGAAAGATTACACACAAAAATTGGCTTATGAGTGACATTAGAAGAGAAAACAGCCAAATCAATTTTATTAAAAGAAATAACAAAATCGACAATAATAATATCAGGCGATAATAATAGAAGTTTTACTTTCTGAAGTTACAAATGACCATTTTTGAGGTAGTGGAAAAAAACTGTGACTTTTCCTGCAATACCTTTTACAATTAAATTTTATGTATTTTATATAAATATATAGTATACATACACACAAAAAAAGATACATTAATTCTGACCTGTATTTTTATTTCATATATATTTCTCTCTCTCTCTTGCTCGCTCTCTCTCTCTATATATATATATATACACACACACACACACACAAATTGAGTAATTCTGGCCTCTGAACTGAAAAAGTTGCATAAAGAGACACTTCACAGCAACAGACCAACTTGCTAAGCCTGTGTTAAATTTCATTACCACTACAATGCAAGATTGCCAGAAAGCTTAGGGCACACATTCCCCGCACTGCAGTGTCATCGCCCTTCAAAGGGAAAACAATTTCAAGTTAACTATTTAAAACATTTATTTTCCTTGTAAAAAAAAAAACACAGCTTTTGCAATGCAAATTTAATCAGTTTTGTCTTTCAAAGGAACTCCATTCTCATGTTGGGGGCTACAACCAGGATGAGGACCAGCCAGTTAAATAGGGTACCTCTTCCAGCGCTGCGATCTTTAGGACGAGTCACTTAACTCTCCCTTTGTTTCCTCCAAGTCATATGATACAGCAAAAAACACCACAAAAACCACATAATCTGCTTAGGCACCCAGATCCTCAAATCCATTTCATTGAAGTTTTAAGTAGTGCTGTCCCAGCCCTTTTCGAAGACAGAAGGTTGTTAGTTAATAGGAAGGGTAAGCCAAAACATACCATCACACAAAAAGATGACATAAAAGAAGTATGCAACACTGATTTTGGCATAAAACAAGTATATGAACAGTTATATCAGCCTTCACAATCTCTATATAATTCAATATATATAGGCAGAACGTGTCACCCAGATTCATTTAAGACAGCATGTTGTCTTAGGTGATTGAAAAAAATATGTGGCTTATTGATATGACGATAAGCAAACGTGCCAAAGGCCGACCGTTGTTTATGATGCACTTTTCATGACAGGCCACTTCGGAGCGTCTCCGGAACATAGCGCATAGCGAGGGGGTGGGATGGTGGTCCATCAGGCACTCACCCCAGGTAGGAAGGTGAAGAAGTTGTACTTCTGGTTGTTGATGACGTTCCGGGGGTAGCGCTGCTCCCGTTTGTCGGGGCGCCCCAGCCACACCGTGCGGGGCCGGAAGTCGCCCATGCCACAGCATCTCGACCACGGGCAGCATCTAGAAGGCAGCACGCTAACAATTACTGATTTTCTATAAATCACGTTAACTCCCCCCCTCCAAAATAAATATAATCGCCTTAACACAACCTCAGTCAATAAGCAATTTAAAGGTTAATTTCCTCCACCTCGCGTACACTGCTTTAGGTAGCTCTGATCTGTATTCACAGGGAACAAGCTAATAAAGTAATTGAATATTAAATATTCTATACTGGCATGTACACTCATTGTGGGGGAGAAACCAATAAGTATAACTGGAAATTATTGCTACGCACTAGAATGGACAACCATTTTTCATCATGACACATTCTTTAAGTTATGAATATTGCATGTGTTTATTAAAAGAGATTGGCTGTTTATTGTTTCCAATAGTAATCTGCATCATAATCTGCATGGGGGCTACTGAGCTCCGGTATATCTGGTATTGTTTTGACATCACTGAGAGCCATTCCACACAACTCTTGGCGCCCATCCCCACACGCCTTGGACAAATATGCCGCTTCTACAACAAACACTGCCTACATACAGCTGCACAACGAAGATCCAAGAAACCCGCGGTGGTTATCATTAGGCACACTTCGTATAAACGCATGTTCAATTATACTTCCCAGTTTATACATTTCCAACTTATCAAAACCACTGAAGTGCCGAGACCTCTCCGTTTGTAAGCAAATATTAATTTTTCATAATTTTTTCCATTTCCGACCACATGAATACAAATATACCTTGTTCGGAGAAATTCTGTTTTGCTTATTTCAGTAGCCGGGGTCTTGCTGTGCAAATTTACGCTCAAAATGATGCACTTAATCAGTGTAATCAATTTTATACATTTCACATGATTTTGGATAAATTGGAAAGAATTCTCACTGTGACATACATACAAAGGAATCGTAGATATTACTGTCAGAACAAGTCTATAACAATTAAGGGTCTTCTTTGATTTTGACTGACCAGATTTGACTGAACTGGTTTATTTATTATAATCATTATAATAATTATAGTCATCATTATTATCCATAACAACATACTAATTTCTAATAATTGTCACCAGAAGTACTAATCAGTTTGCAATCCACCTTATTTCAGGCTCATGCTGAATAACAGCCACCTGCTTGAAAATGCAGGAAAAAATCCAAGGTGATTAGAGGATCACAGATTATCAGACAGACAGTCTGAAAATATATGCGCTTTTTCGATAAAACTGGCTTATTATTCGGTACTATGACTATTTTCCTTTTACGTGGTCATTTTATTTCTACAGGTGGAAAAAAAAAACAGTTGATCGCAGTAACCTCTGCTTTATTGTGATTTGAGCCAGTGGGACATTTTTAAGAGGAAAAACTCAGTGCCGACACAATGCAGTCGCTGCACGGCTTTAAGACTGCCTTGCAATGGGGGAAAAATTGATGAAAAGGTTGGTCGATTACAATGACTAATGAAAGAAAGCAAGAGGTCCATAATGCTTTTTTTTTTTATATAGTATTAAATTACTAAAGGTGTGCTCTTTCAAAAGAGGTAAGAGACTTTCTTTCACTCTTTCCTTCTGTGTGTTTGTTTGGACTTTGAGCGTGCTGGCAATGGCACTGACAGTTTCACCAACATTGTCCTCACCTTAGATGGCTGCTGTAACAGCATCCACAAAAACTCTCTTTAAAATAAATCAAAGGGTGCATTTAAAGTCTAGATAAAATCTACACTTACTGTAGGAAAAGAGCCTTTTGGTAGCGGTGCATTTTTAATCGAAAAAGAGGAAAACAGAACAGTCAAAAGGTGAAGCACTTCTTCAAGTGTCCAAGTACAGGTTAAAATAAAAGCTTTCTTTAAAACACAGCAAAATATGAATGCGTTCAAAACATCACAAGAGACTTTTAAAAACACTGCTTTCTTCCAGTGGTACTTTAGGGTTTCCCTAACGGAGAGAAAAGATCTGTACTTCTTTCATCAGCTGACGTTCAAACCATGTTTCAAATTAAACCGTCATATTGGTGGTTATTGATAATGAATCAATGAAAATATCACATAAAGACATCCCAGAAATAATTTTTGTTACAATAGAAAAATGTATAACATGTATTGCCATTATTATTGTCACACATAAAAATATGTTATAACATTATAATATTTTTTTTCCAGGACTTGGTTATTTTTCTTCCTTTATGAAATAATGGTAATTTCAGATCCACACAATCAGAGATCTTCTAATGGGTTAATTTCACAGAACAAAAGAACCCTGTAAATTTGGTTTATTTACACACACACACACACGCAGTGTCTATAGCCGCTTGTCCCAAGCAGGGTCGCGGGCAAGCCGGAGCCTAACTCAGCAACACAGGGCACAAGGCTGGAGGGGGAGGGGACACACCCAGGACGGGATGCCAGGCCGGCACCCTAAGCGGGACTCGAACCCCAGACCCACCAGAGAGCAGGTACAGGCCAAACCTGCTGCGTTACCGCACCCCCTTGGTTTATTTAGGTACATGGAAATAATACATAATCGTATTCATATTTTTTCAGCACTTGTCAGTCTTTCAGTTTCTTCTGAGGTTTGGAGAAGCTGTTGCTTCTTCTTCATCAGCCGTACAAATAAAGTAGGCAACAAACAAATCATGACTCTGGTTACTTGGAAAATTAACATCGGCTTATAATGTATCACATTACAAATCACGGCGTACACACTATAAAAGAAATGCATATTCTGTGTAGGTTTAGTGTTATCATATGATATTAATTACAGATCATTTTCCCTGAAATTTCTCAACAGAACTTAATGCATGACCAGGCCAGATAAAGTATCACATGGGTGAAAAACAGTGAGATCAATATTCCAAAATACACAGTGTAAGAGCTGCATACTAGAGTGTATGAGAACAACATTGTCAGTGAACAACGATAAAAACCAGTTCAACTGGATTTTCCAGGCCACAACTCCTGGGACTTTCTTTTTTTTTTTTTTTATTACTTTGGTATAAGACAAGTGCAAGAAGGTAAACATGGTGGGGATAGTAAGGTTGTGATGTGATGTTGACACATCACTTGGATGGATCTACAGCTGTCACTCAGCGGTTCCCTAAAGCTCAAACTTACAAAGGACAACAGACATTCTCACACAGACTTGTACCACAGTACAGATGCCACTTTTTCATGGAGACTGATTTTTTTTTCCCCCCGACCGCAAACACAGTTTTTGGCATTTCCCCTTAAAATGTACGCTTAAAGTCAGCTAACATACTGTCACAACTACAGTTTTGTGAGCTGTGGGTCACTGTTTTATAGTTACCCAGGTAAACACCTGGATATTTTACAGAAGCATTTTATAGGAAAATAAAATGACTAAGAATAAAACTGCAGAGCTGGTATATTTTTATCCAATGACAAATTCCTCTGCATTTCATAACTAATTAATTCTTTACATAAGTAATTCCACAACTGAAATAGCACATGCGATACAATAATTTTAAACCCATTTAGCCGACTCTGCTCTGAAATGACTTACAGCGTTAAGCTGCTTACCCAACTGCATACTGTTATTACACAAAAGGGAGGGAAGAGAGAGAAAAAAAAAAAAAAAAAAATCACACTTGTCTGAGTAACCATAACTGTTCTGGGGAATAAAAGAATTCTTGAACCTATTGAGCGTAGATCTTGGAAATCTAAGCCATCTGTTTGAAAACATAACTAGGTATTTGTTGTATAGCACATGCGAGGGATCAGAAATGATTCTAGGTGCAAGTCTTTTCATGCTCTTCTGGTCAGATACCAGAAAGTACTACTCTAGGGGTTGGGCCCACAATGAGTAGCAAAAAATATGAACTTTTATAAACAAAAATTCTAAAATCACTTCATTGTTTATACCTTCTTTCATTTGTGGATACTGTATAATAATACTTTCTTTCTCCTTCTGTGCAAGACATGTCAGTGGTAAGTCATTTGTTATCATACTGTATCCCGCCACCCCAATGAGGCACGTGAAGCACAACACGAATGCAATAGCACTCCAAATTTTTCTAAATTTCACTCCCTAGTTTGAGAAACAAGATCTGATCTGTAATAGCTGCAAGAACCTCTCAGTTTAATAAGCTCAAGCTGACGGGGCGTCGCACAGTTCAAGCCAACATTGACTGAAAGTGAATTAAAAGTTTCCCTGTCGATTCTCCAGCTGGACAAGCCTGAAGGAAAACAGGTGGTCAAAACAGAAGGAGGCCTGTGATCACAGAAGAGCAAAAGCATCCTGCAAACTGGGGGCCGAGGGCGGACGCACCGGTCCGGTACGAGAAGCCTGACCTCGGCGTAAACCACTCGCCTTACAGGAAATGTTCACTTTGGACAGTAGCCCGGCAGCAGTCAGTGCTAAAGATGAAGACATTCAGATGAAGACCTGTGACGTTACTTTCAATGTAAATAGCTTCAGATGTTACAAATTAACTTCATATGCATACACATACACACATATTTGAAATATAAATGTTCAGAAGCACACATTTTTCAGAACCGCTTGTCCCATACGGGGTCATGGGGAACCGGAGCCTACCCGGTAACACAGGGCGTAAGGGACACACCCAGGACAGGACGCCAGTCCGTCGCAAGGCACCCCAAGCGGGACTTGAACCCCAGACTCACCGGAGACTGTGGTCCAACCCACTGCGCCACCGCACCCCTTGTTCAGAAGCAAGTACGTAATATTCACCAAAAAAAAGGTTTGATCATTTATGGAAGTTCCTGTTTTGATACAGCATTAATGATGCATTTCCACTTTAAAAGATGTTAAGATTATTAGAGATGCAGGTGATTTCAGCTTCTTCCTTCTTTATTCACTGGACTGCACAGCTATGTTAAATGACTACGCAGGGACTAATCATTTGAAAGGCAGTTCTGTAACGTTTTAAGGATTTAAGTCACAAACCGGTTGAAATTTCCTGACTACATCATGCAACCTGAAAGAAAATGTCATTACATCTTTGCCAAAGTTGCTCTTCTGACGCTTTCCATTTTCTTCTGTTAACTACAATGGGATAGCGGGAAAGTTCCAGGTTCAAATCCCACCCCTGCTGTAGCCCTTGATACCTTGAACTGATACAGTAAGACCAGTGTGCCGGACAGGAGGGTAAATCATTGTACAGCCGCTTCTCAAGCCTCAGTGGACAAAAATGTCAGGTAAAGCATAATAATAATAATACTTTCGGATAGGCATAGTTCTTGTGCAAATATCATGAGTCTCATGATGAGATCTAAGTAGGCTGTGCCTGAGGCCATACATACAATGAATGATGGTTAAAAACAAAACCGTGAGCAATTCCTTTAAAATATGTATAAAAACGACATTCCTACATCCAGGAATGGCATGAATTTGTTTATGAAACATCAATCCAACACCCACAGAGCACCGGCCGCCTGGCTTCTGTGGAAGGAGGCAGACCACAGACACCAGCGCACATCAACGGCTATAACAATAAGGATAAGGATACAGGATAACTATCGCGGGTGGCGGAGCTTCCCGACCTGCGAAGCGCAGCTCGCCTCATTTGCTACCCAAATGTGTCCTTTTCCCTGCGGGAGTCTATAAAGGCCTGCTGGGGGTCGCCGCTTCGTTACAAAGAAAAGAGCGTCCGAGTTGGCGGACGCCGGACATCGGGGCTGCGTGCGTGTTCCCGGACCGGACCGAACCGAGCGGTTTGGAACGGAACGGAAGGGAAGGGAAGGGAAGGGAACGGCACGGACGGCGCCGCGCCAGCAGTAGCCTCTTTGTTCCGTAAACAGTGTAGCAATGATGCGCTACTTGCGCTACTTGCGCCGCGCGGCCACAGCACCCGGAACAAGGATGTCCTCAGTCCTGCCGGGCAAGGTGCACCGCCGCCGCCACCGCAGCCATTCGCAGTCTCTCTGGCACCGAACACACGCGTCCCTTTTCTGCCAGCGCCCTGCCCGCTGCGCGTCTCAAAATACACTGAATTCATTTAAAGCACAGTTTAAATATAAAGCCCGGCCCGCTTCAGGTAACAGCGCAACGAACCGGCGCCTCGCCGCCGGCCGTCGGTCCAGTCAGGCTCACCGCGGGACGCGGCCCGTTCGTTCGCACCGCCGCCGGTCACATTCGCGCGGCCGTCGCCGAGCAAAACAAGCGCCGCGTGCCGCCGCTCTCACCCGCTTTTGTGCCTGTTGTCGTGTCTCTTCTTGTGCCGCACCGGCTGCAGCGGGATGTTGTCCGTCATTTCCCGCCGTGTCACCGTCGCTCTGCCGCTGCGCTGCTGCGGGCGCGTGCGGCTCAGACGCTTGCGCTCCTGGATTGGAGCTGCTGGGCGGAGGCTCCCGCACTCGCCTCCTCGTCGGCCTGCTGCTGCGGCGGGCGCCCGATCCGGGAACAGCCGCTTGTACCGAGTACAGCCCAGTCACTGCTGCTGATTATTATTATTATTATTATTATTATTATTATTATACAGCTGGCAGCCTAGTACTAAAAACTCCTGCATTTAGAACCAAAGGTCGCATGTTCGAATCCCTCCTTCAAGTAGTACCCGCAAGGTACTTACCTTAAAGTGCTCCAGTAAAAATAGTATTTTTAGAGCTGTAGAAATGGGTAAATAATTGTGTAGGTGGCTTTGGAGAAAAGGTTCAGTTACATGAACAAATGTAACAGTGACACAAGCTGGTCTTTTCCAGTTTTGGAGAGTGAAGCACCTGTGATTGACTGGCACCATGTGACTGTAACCTCTGTAAGTCATACATGGTTGTTCTCTGTCCATCCTGGAGCTCCGAGTCCCAAAGGACAAACTAAATGAACAAGCTAAAAAGTAATAGCAAGATGCAGTTAACCAGGTTATATTGAATAATAATAATAATTTAAAATATGAATGTATGATTATACAGGGGGGCATGGTGGCGCGGTGGGTTGGACCGGGTCCTGCTCTCTGGTGGGTCTGGGGTTCGAGTCCCGCTGGGGTGCCTTGCGACAGACTGGCGTCCCGTCCTGGGTGTGTCCCCTCCCCCTCCCCCTCCGGCCCTACGCCCTGAGTTGCCGGGTTAGGCTCCGGTTCCCCGCGACCCTGTAGGGGACAAGCGGTTCAGAAAATGTGTGTGCACGTGTGTGATTATACACTTCTCAATAATAGAAATACTCATGTATATAAGCAAACACCTCATTATATTAATTTCTTACAGCATATATACATAAAAGCTCAATATATCTAGAGAGAGCATATGGTTTTATGAGAACAGGAGGAAAACAACATTTTATTTGTATGTCCATGTGGGCATCACACTGAAATAAACTAATATTTTATATTATTACAGGTGTAAGATCTTTAGCTTTGGTGTAGGATAAATGTGTAGGATCTCTTTCTCAGGTAACATTCCGAGACCAGGTGAGGGATGTTCAAGTATGTATTTGACAAATTTAACCTTGTTGGTATTACCTAAAGAATACTGAGGATAGGTCATGCCTAACATTAGTGATTTGTTTGGTAATTTATTGATTGCACAGTTAAATTCTGTTCAAACCATTCCACTGAGAGAAGGGTCTCTATAGCATTCAAAGTAAGTATAAAATATATAGAAATATATAGCCTTCACATAACTTCATTGTATAGCAATGGAGAAAATAAGTACACGTACATATCTACGTTTTGTCATCAGCTTGAATCTTGTAGCAGTGTAACTCATTCGCGTGTTTAAAATAGGTAGTAGGGTAGAGCTGTCAAAAACAGTAGTCTAGTACAAGTACCATCACTTTGAAAAAATACAATATAACAAAATTTACAGTATACTGTAAGTAGTCTTCCAAAAATTAGTAAAAAATGATGAGGTAAAAAAATAAGTGTGCATAATATGTCAAATTATCCTTGATGTTTTGAACCATTAGCAATATTAGCATCTTAAATTTGTTCTAACACTTAAGGTATATGTTTTTAACTGATATTTAGCTGACACCTTTGTAATAAATAACTACCAGTGTTAGTGTTGCACAACAATTTCTTTAATTCTTTTGCCTGAACAACACAGTCTTTTTGTATCAATTAAAGGTAAATACCTTCATCAACAGTACCACAGCAGAAGTGGAATTCAGACCAGGGACCTTCATCTTGCCAGGGCTGTAACATGAATGTTTCTATCCTATCTGTTTCACGTGAGAGTCCTCACAAAGTCATATTTCATCTTTATTCATGCAGGTGAATGCAGATGGACCCCATATTAACACAGGTGATAGGTTGGAAATACTAAGGGGTGAATACCTGTCTGTGGAGGTCTCGTGTTATCCATCCATCCATCCATCCATCCACCCACCTATTCCTTTTTGAAACTTTTTATCCAAGCAAGGATCATGATGACAGTAGGCTTAGCAAGGTGGACCATACTTCCCTTTCCATAGCAACAGTCTGCATCCCCTTCATGGGGATCCCCATTCAGTCACAGGATGTGAGATATTATCTTTTCAGTGTATTCTGGGTTGGCCTCAGGGCCTCCTTCCAGTGGGGTGGCCCTGGTATGTCTCACAGTGCTCAGGGGTGCCTTCTAACTAGATGCCCAAATGACTTGGATCCTCTAGGTTTGAAGGAGAAGTGATTCTGGGTCTGGGACAACTGCCCCAAAACTGGAGAGAACAACCTGTTATCCATCAGATTTGTATTGCAGACCTTCATCCCAATTGTGTCACCCTCCGCTGTGAACTGCTTAATGCAAGGTCAATATCGCACTATGATGAGGCTGATGGCACCATATGATACAGTGGCAACAAAACACTGATATTCCCTTCCTGGATACCCTCCAAACTCTGACTGTGCTTTGATGTCCTGTCGAATACCACAGACAAGGAGATAAGTATTTTTCAACATTTCGCCCCACTCAATTTTTAATGGTCACTCAAGTATGCCAGTTGTGTGTGTTAAGGATGCTAGAAGACACCGAGCAACCAGTTACACATGAAATACAAGAAAAAAATTCCACAAACTTCATTTCATGTAAAGCTGAACTGGGGGCCAGGCTGGTCTAGTGAGAGCTCTCCCATCACAGAGACTTACAGCTGGAGACCAGGGTTTGACCTTATATGCACCCCATCCCCCCAATCCAATGCTTACATGCTTCCAAGGGCCATTCAGCAAGTAGACAGCCCATTGGTCTTTACTCAGAAGAATCATGTGGGGTTTTTGTGCAGCAACTCCAGTGTCCACTCTTGGGGTCAAGAGAATGCTAATTCCCCTTTATGTCAGAGTCTGGACTTGGAATCGACGACTATTGGATTAGCGCCACTACATTTAATAGCCCCTGGGTAAGACACATTCTTCCAGATGAAATGAATGGGGTTTGCAGGATTAAGTAAAACTTTAAAACCTCAGCATGCTCAAGAGTTTAAGATGAAAACTTTAAATCAGCATCCTTTAACCCATGTTTGAAATTCCTACAGCTATACATTTGACTGTTACCAGTATGGCTAGCAATAGTGTGTTAGAATATAATGCATTCCTTTAATTGGGCAACTTTCAGCATATTTAAAAAAAAAAAAAAAAAAAAAAAAGCTTATCCCACATAGTAAAACGTATTTACAAAATCCTGAGATTGCACCATTATAGCCAATTCTCCCCTATAGGAACCATTGAATGAACAGAGAACCCAAGTAATGTAACGCTTTGAGGTGCCACCTTACACTTAGAAGGCCCAGGCTTGAATGTCATCTGATGTAGAACCCTTGATCAAGGTACTCTGAAATTTATTCCAGTCAAATTTCACAGCCGTATAAAACAGGTAAATCAGCATAAACCACTTTAAGGGAGGAGAAACCCCCTCCTCAGCCAAATAAACTGGTTCTTGAAGCTCTGGCAATATTTACACTTTCTGTACATAACTGAAAAAGCTATATCCGTGGTGTCTGAAATGGATGCAGTTTTTTAAATATCAGTTTCCAAGGGCATTGTGTCCAACAGTACTACTACAGCAGCCGATACAGGCTATAAAGGTGAGGGGTGTTAAAGTTTATTTCCAGAACATCCTGCCAGTATTAATCTATATACTACCATTGAATTTAAACAAAAATGAGGATACCATTTTTGAAAAGTCACCCTGATTTTATTCTCAAAAAACAGAAAATATCAAGCATTATGATGTCTATACAAAAGAAGAAAGTTAAATGGGAGACCAACACATTTACAAAGTCTACACTGCGAACATGGAAAATAAACTTGCTTGACAAAATTTGTCATTTCATCAACTGTAGAAACAAGTCACCGCCAATCCGGTTAAAGGCACAACTTGGCAAATGCATATATCAGGAGGCAAGACAAGCATCAAGATCTGTTCCAAGCAAGAGACGTGCAAAAGTGTTTGGAAATACATTCAATACAGACAACAAAAAAAAAAAAAAAAAACCAGCAGGTTTCAGAGATACTGAAGTTACATCTGGAATCAGAAAGAGAGGGGGAGGACAGGAAAAAAAAAAAAAAAAAAACCCCACACACATACAGAACTTCCAGTCGACAGAAAGGTTCAGAACAAGTTCCAGTATTAATAAAAATAAAAATTTACACAGTGAGGTGGGAAGGTTTGACCCTTAAAATCCCTGATATACAATGGGCTGCTGCTCAAAAGTCACTTAAATCTAAGCACACAAACCCACTGTGTTCACAGGGCCAAAACAGCACCTGCCAACCTCACACAAAGACAAAATAAGGAAAATTACATCGTACTGGTGTTGTATTTGGTTTTAGAGCAAGGACTAAACACTGGGGGGGAGGGGCAAAGACATTTATATATAAAAAAAAAAAAAACACCCTTTTACATATTCACAAAGTGTTCAAAAGTCCCGTTCCATAGCCATCACTCACACACAAAACTCACACATGCAGACTTGCTGAAACCATGTGCTCTTAACCATTTCAACTACAAGTTGGACATCACACGCAAGGCTGAATATGTGCCAAGGCATTTTTGTTTGCTATGTAAAGGCAGCAAAATGTTAATCACAAGTCAGGAGCGACACAGTGGGAGATTTAAAGTGCAGACCTGGCTGAGAGCATTCAGTGTTTCAACAGCTTCTTCAGAAGGTACCTAGTCAAGACACGTCTCAAGCTTCTGTAGGATGCATATGAACAGTTCTTAGGACAATTTTTGGAACACGCAATGACAAAAGATGGGGGCAGTTTATTTTTGGTCAAACAGTGTACTGCGCCACTGGAGATGCTCAAGGAGTTTCACATTAGGCACTTGTGCATAATGGTTTTGAACTATAGGGACAAGTGAATTATGATGGACACAACAGTCCAGACACATGGAAGAAAACCCATTACCTGCACCTCTCGATCCAAATAAGATTTTGAACACAAAAACCATGTACAATAGTCCTCCTGTAGGGGGGAAATTGATATCAAAGAACACAATGCCAACTATACATATTGTTGAAACATACGCAACATGGGCCAGTAAACTAGGCATTAGGATTTAACATACATTCCTGTTAGAGACCCATTTTGGATTCAAGCTGTTTCAAGTAAGACAAATACATTCAATCTTCTGAAGAGGGGAAGAGGAGAAAAAGTTTACCCGCATCTCTGACACATATAAACCGTAAATACAGCCAAAGATCTCTACAGCAGTAAGATTCAAGTTCTCCAATAAGAAATACTAGTATGTAAGAGGTAAACTTATGGGACAAGAAGTGAAACCACACCATTCACACTTGTAAGAGCTTTGCAAGACCTGCACAAGTCCTTGGCAAAAGTTCTTTGCCTCCAAAGGTTGCAAAAGCTCAGAAAAAGAAAACTGATTGTACTAACTCACAAGCAAGTGTTAAATGGCTATGATAAAAGCCATAATCTAACTCAGCAGGAAAGTGTCACACCTGAACAACACAAAACAGAAACAATGAGACCGGATGAAAAATGGCTCATTTAAATTAATTTACTGCTATTTTGCTCTCTTCCATAAAATGTGGAAACTGTGACTTCGGGACATTTTCGGAATTGTTTTTTTCCATTTCGGTCATCGAAGCAGGGTGGCTGGCCTGTGAGCCATCCAGCTTCATCAGGGTCCCGTTGGAGCCCGGCAGGGTCCCGCCTGCAAGGCTGCCCGGCAGAGGGATACCTCCATTCTGTATGACCGAGATCTCGTTGGTCTTCAGAGTCAGTCCGTTTGTGAAGGCAGCGGTGTACTGGTTCCACATTGAGGGATCAAAGTTCATGGATGGTGGGACCAGCTCCTTAGGGGGCGGCATCATTTCTGGCACAATCTTGGACTCCGAGTTCATGGCCATCAGGGCCATGGGGTTATCGAGAGCCATCCGCTGACCCCGCCTGGTCGAGTTATTCCACATGTGCGTTCCAACATGCACCTAGAATGCGGATGACACAGAAAGAGCGATTAGCATCGCAATTCAGCGACTCCATACATGTCAGCAACGTATGATTTCCCTGCAGAGATACCTTGAGATTGCCCTTCGTGGTGAAGGCCCGGCCACAGATTGTACAGGCAAAGGGTTTTTCGCCAGTGTGTGTACGCTCGTGGATCTGAAGGGCGCTGGCTGAAGAGAAATTCTTTCCACAGGCGTTACACAAATGCTGCTTGGTGGAACGACGTGGAGCACTTGAGCCGGGAGGCTGTGAACCTGTGCCTAGGGGCATCTGGGGGCCAAACAGGCCATGGGATGCCATCGGGTTCTCTGGAGGGATCTGCATTTCCAGCTTCACCAGGCTTGGGGGAACTCTCATGTAAGGGATATTGTTAGAGCCTATTTAGAGGTGGGGGGGACCCATGTTAACATAGTAACCTCTTTACTGGAGATCATGACCATCTCTTAGAGAAACTAAAGATTTAATACTCTTAGCAATATAGCACAATTCTGGAAAGACTTGGGTAGAACTTACCATACTCTCCGCTGGTATAAGGAAGTCCAGGTTCTTCTTTGATTGGCTTCGGAACAAAACTGCTTGAAGTCAAGTCCAGAGCTCCACTAGATTCAGAATCTGGAGGCCCAAAGTCCATCTCTGGTCTAGAAGCCATTTGGCTTCCTTCTTCAGGCACAGCAGAGTCTGGAGATTTTGACTGGTTGCTGCCCAGCTGGCTGTCCACAGGGGATGAAGACTGAAAGGAAACCGAGTCAGAGATTGTGGGACTGTGCCCGTTCTGATACTCTCCTGGCATCTCCCCTGTTGCAGGAGGGGTTTCCTTGGGCACGGCGTCTGCTTCCGACGTGGTGCTAGTTTGCCGCTGTAGGTTCAGGGCTGACGTGAGGCTCTTCATGTGACTTTCCAGAGCAGCAATGCTGGAAAACATGGCTGGTGAGTGAGAAGGCTGTTTCTCTTCCTGGGGAGCTGAAACCCCATTCTTGGATGCAGGGAAATCTGGGGACTTCTCCTGAGAATTGAGCTCCACATCAGGCTCTTCCAGATTTTCACCATTAAAGCTGTTCATGTCTGTTGGTTTCTCCTCAGCTGGCAAAGAATCCATCTCTTGCGTCTCAGGCATAGGAGTGTTTGGAATCTGACCACCCATGTGCATCCGGATATGCTGCTGCAGCACCACCGCATTAGTGAACTTCTTCTGGCAAATGGGGCAAGAGTGTTGCATCTTGAGGGGTGTGTTGGCCCTGTGAACACCGTAATGGGCCTTGAGGTTGCCCTTGGTGGAGAAGGCTCGACCACAAATTTTACACTTGTACGGCCTTTCGCCAGTGTGCGTGCGGTAATGCATCTTCAGGGAGCTTTGGCAGCTGAGCACCCGATGGCAGATCATGCACTCGTTGGGATCATTTGTCCTCTTCTCCAGGCAGTCCACCATCTGCTGGAGCTTTGCCGTCCCTGAGCCACTGTCACCAGTCACATGTGGCAGACCTCCAGGACCTTGTGGGGACCCCTGGCTCTGGTCTAATCCCACCTCCTGCTTGAACACATTTGAAATTGAAGCAGCATCACTGCCAGATGAAGATGGCCTTTGAGAGTACAAGTCACCCCCAAGAGAAGCCTCAAAGGAAGGTTTCAGGCCCTGCAGCACAGATGGATGGAAAGCAGCAGGAGAGAGACCCAGCACTGACTTGTTCTCCACAAAATTAGATTCTTCAATGGGCATGGACATCCCATAGGGGATGCCGCTACTGGTCGGAATGTTGTCAAGATGCTCAGGCACAGGATGGGGATTCATGCGGATGTGGGGGTACTTCTCCTTGTGCCGCTGAAAATGCACCTTAAGGTTGCCTTTTGTTGTGAAGCGATTGCCACAGATGTTGCATTTGTAGGGCCTCTCCCCAGTGTGGGAGCGCAGGTGGATTTGAAGGGCACTGTCGTTGCCAAATGTCTTGCCACAGAACTTGCACTTGTGTTTGAACAGGTGCTCTCCTGACCCATTCTTTAGGTCGGCAGTCATGTTTGGGACCTTCCCCTTCCCTTTTTTAGTGGGCTCAAGGCCTGAAATAGCAGTGAAGGGACTCTGGAAAGTCATGGCACCTGGGGACTGAGGAAACAAGGGAAGCCCTTTTGTCATGTCCAGCTTGGGGGCTGCAATGGCTCCTGGAAGAGAAGGGGGAATGCCACTGGTGTGAGCGAGTTTCCCCTGTTTGAGGGTCTCAAGTGACAAGCTTTGGCTACCGGTCCTCTTTCCGATCAAGGCTGCAGCAGCTGAAAGCTGCTGGGACAGGTGGGCACCAAGAGCTTTGAGGGGATCAACAGCAGCACCCACAGAAGGCATGCCCTGGGGGGCCATCATGGCAACCTGGATGCGAATCTGTTCTGTCAGCTGGATCTGCTGGAGTTGCTGTTGCTGCAGGCTCACCAGCTGCTCCAGTATCATGGGAATAGCCTGCAGGCTGGCCTGTGATGTTGGTGGAGACTTGCAGCCAGAGGAATGCTGAGTGACAGCCACTTTGGTGGCAGCCATGGTCTCCAGTGTAACATTAGTGCTGCCAGCAGACACCTCAACCTGCATTGGTTTTGCTGGCTCATCCGTGTTCTGCTTGGCTTCTTCCACCCTCTCAGAGGATGTGCCGTTCCCCTTGCACTGCGAATTGTTATCTGAATGACTATCGCTGTGATCGTCTGAGGAGTTCTGAGGGGAGCCTTGTGAGTAGTCCCTCATGATGACAACTTCTTGGCTTTTAGTGCAGCTTTTCTGATGTTCAACAAACTCTGAAAAATCAAAGAATTCCGCACAGCATCCGTCACACACTTTTGTCTCCTCCATCCTGCTCCTTTTCCCCTCCAGCCCATCCTCCTCCACTGCACCTTCCTGAGGAGACCCTGCAGCAAGAAATCAGTGTTAAAATTACAAAAAAAAAAAAGGGGGGGGGGGGGGGGGGGGGGAATTCAGTTGACAGTTTAACAACACATTTTGAAGGGGGGGGGGGCAACAGCATATAAATCTACTCTCACCAAGAACAGCAATGCTGTAATACATCACTAAAAAGCACAACTAAACCAAAATGCTTTTAAGGACCATTATCAAAATAACAGTTGTTACTCATGCATAGTTTGTCAAAAATGTTGATAACTGCATTTCTCCATTTCATTTTACCCATTAAATTCATGAGCTTAATTTTCTGAACAATGAAATACAATCCAAATGGCTCCTTAAAGATGGCATCTAGCCAATACTTCAGTTTATGAACCTTAACCATGAACTCAATTCATGAGTTCTTAAAGAACCAGGCTCAGCCATCATTGCAGCTAGTTTAGTCCATTTCCAACAGTTTACAACATATGAGGACATTATGTTAGTCCAGGCAGCACTGGTGCCTCCTACCTCCTGTGCTGTGGGTTCAAAACCAGGAAGCTTTGCATGGACTCTTTACTCCCAGGCTAAAATTAAGCGATTACTCAGTTGCCCTTAGTATATGAATGCACGATGGACTGGCATCCCATTCAGGGTGTACCCTGCCTCACTCACACCCCATGCTCCCAGGATAGACTCTTGACTGCCACCACCCTGCACTGGCCAAGCAGCTATCAAGCAATTCAGTCAGCCTTATAGGACACTTCCTTAGCAAACAGGATGAAGCTTTGCCAACCGCACGGGAGGCACAGGCTGTGCAGCGAGTAGCGCTGCTGTCTCAAAACACCTGGGTGTTGAGAGAGGACATGGGTTCGATCCCCACTCAGTCTGTGTGGGGTTTGCACGTTCTCTCCGTTTTCTCACATAGTCCAAAGACATGCTGTTCAGGTTCACCCACAGCGTGTGAGACACAGAGAGCGTTTTCCACTGATGTATGGATGAGTGACCCATTGTAAGTAGTGTATCTAGCAGTGTAAGTCACCGCAGTGTGTGGGCTGGTAACACCACATAGAGTTCAATGGAAGTCACTTTGGAGAAGTGACTTAAATGTAAACTGACTGAACATAGAAGCGCCCAGACATCCAAAAGCTAGGAGAATGAAGCTTAACCCACTGGCCCAACTTGGGGCGGGGGCACTGAATTATTAAAGTCAGCAAATAAGATTGACTCAGTACAAATTTAAGAAAAATGGAATTCCCAGAAGGCTTTGAGATGTTCATTATAAAATGGCTTTTAATAGTTTCAAGTATGAAAACCCAATTTGCATAATACTGGAGTCATCTTGAAAACTACCCCCCCCCCCCCCACTTAATTTAATCAGAGTATCAGCACAAGTAGCAGTGGAAGTCAAATGGCCCCTCCCCCGCTGCCAGCACTGCAGAGGCAATCCCAGCAGCATGTCAAACCAGATTAAACATCTGAATGTCTGCCATTGAAATTTAATTTGTCCGCAAGAGATTATAAGTGGCCATTTAAGAGACCTATTGTTATATGCTAATGCGGGTATATGAAAGGGTGTGGGGGGACCACCTGTCCGCATTCCTGCTAGAAACTGCTGGACTTGTTAATTGCCCACCAGGGGCGAGGGGCGAGGGGGAGGGGTGGGGGTGGCCACTCGCAAATTACTTTGTATTCCCAATCCATTTAGGATGAGGAGGGCAGCGATTTAAAATGTATAATTAAGACGCTGGGTTAGTTTCAACATGAAATTAATGCCCCGATCCCCCCGCCCCGAAAAAAAAAATCCCGTGCAGTTACAGGTAAATACGGGTATCCCCCGCAAAAAAAAAAAAAAAAAAAAAAACAAATGGTGCGAAACCTTAATAGTAAGGCGCGCGCTGCACCAACACGTCACGCCGGTGAGCCGCACGAGGGCGCGTTCGCACGCGGGCCCCGAACGAAGCTCAACGAAGCCAGAGCTACAAATGCGGGTCATCCTCCCTCCCCCCCCCAAAAAAAAAAAACCCTAAACCAGTACAGTTTATTTTATGAAACGAAAAGGCTGCAGTTGCTTCGCACGTATTTCGTGCGTCGAAGATTCAGAGCCTCGTAAAACCGTGCAATATAATAAGAGGAATACACGTTATTCGCCTCAGAATAGCGACTACCGAACAGCTAGACGAACCGTAGCCACCCCAAAACGGGCAAAAGTGTTCGATATGCGCTGCGTTTTCTTACCAGTTTGTCAAAAAAAAAAAGTTGCTAAGTGCTGGATTAAGTGAAAACGGACATATTTTCATGCATTATAAGATAAAATCTGTCCAAACATCTGTACGACCAGGTCTCACAAGCAGTACATGACTTTACATCTGGAATTTTCTGGAACTGCATTTTTAAAAGCATGAATGCTGAAAAAGTTAAACAATAGTGGATATATATAAAAAAAAAAAAAAAGGTATCTGATAAACAACCCTGTTGTAATTTTTAAAAAAAAAAAACTGGACAAACTATTTCCAGCCGCCTCTCTGGCTCTGAGATTATCGGTTTTCTGTTGACGGGAGTTCCGCTCATTCACCTGGGAAACACAAAGCGAGCCGAGGTCACTGAGGAATCCAAAAAAAAGCTGCAAGCAAACTTTTTTTTGTTTGTTTCTTTAAAGATGTTCATCGTGTTTATTTCACTGCATAAGTAAAAGCAGCGATGCCCCCGCCACCAGACACACAAGGCTTTGGATGTTGGAGTTCCGCTGACCCGCACAGCGCACACATCCACAGCCCCAAACCCACGTGTGTAAACAGTGCGGGGGAAAAAAAAAAAAAAAGAAGAAGTTTAATTCTTTCACAGTTATAACTTTGAGACCACACCGAGTTAAATCGATTTACTACAAACAAACACGTTAACCCAGTGAGCTCCTGCACGGTACCGTTTAATCGCTTCTACGGATCGATCCCACGGATGCTACCGCATTCAAAACTCCTTCTCTCTGCTTCAGACTGTTTTTATTCCAATTTACACCAAGAGAAAATTTCGCTGGTTTTCACAATTCGCTTTTTTAACGGAGGGACGGGCGAAGTGAAGAGACGCGAGCAGCGTGGTCAACTCCAAGGGTCATGATCCCGGCCAAAGGGCAGGCTACACAAGATCCCCTTCTTTTAAAAAAAAAAAAAAAAATTAAAACTACAATACTTTATGAATTACTCCCCGGGCGAGCGACGGAGCGCGGACTCACCGCCGGTGTCTCCCGCAAGGGGCTCCTCCGAGTTGATGTGCTGCGGCTTGGCTTGCTTGCGCCTCGACATGGTGCGACCACGGGCAGCTCCGGAGCACCACCGCTTCTTCTTCTTCTTCTTCCTCCTCCTCCTTCGCTACTAATCCGTAGACTTGGGGAAATTAGCCCCTTCAAGGAGAAATGCGCATGTCACAGTAATTATTATTATCAATAATGCATTGCGATTTATCACGGGCCCCTGACAGCTGATTGGCTCCAGTCCAAGTGCTTACAGATTATTCAAATGGGGCCCATTGATGAGGAAAGGAGAGTGAGAAAGGGGGAGGAGAGAGAGTGAATGAGAGAGAGAGAGAGAGAGAGAGAGAGAGAGAGAGAGAGAGTGTACAGAGGATACAGGCAGAATGAGGGAGAGGGAGGAAAAGGAGAGGAAGATGTTACTAGTGTAGTTCTTTGCTTGTTACACTGTATTTATTTACTTCTTTATTATTATTATTATTATTATTATTAGTAGTAGTAGTAGTAGTAGTAATAGTGGTATAATTTTTATCAATTATTTTGCCATAGCTAGAAAATAATCTTTGTGTGCTATTAATCAATTGAACCAATGCTTTGGCAATAACTAGTGTATCAGAATATGCAATGCCAGCAAGGCACATCATACTGACTCTGAAACTGTGAAAGGAGCAGGACATAAAGGGACAGATATAAACATTGGGGGGGGGGGGGGGGGGGGGGGTATTACTGGTTGAGGTATTTAGAATCAGAATCAGAATCAGAACGAGTTTTATTGCCAAGTTGGTATGTTCACACATACAAGGCATTTGTCTTGGTGACAGAAACTTCCACAGCAGTATTTATTCTATTACATTCATTATTAAAAGTGTTTTAATGTTTGTCATACCAGAAAAACAGAGCAAAATGAAACTGAACTGATAGAGAACGAGAGACAGAGGGAGAGAAAGGATGTTGGATGTGTGTAAGAGAGTCAACACTGACCAATCATTAAAATTAATAGCAATAATTATACATTTTGCCAAATTTATTTGCTCATTGGGTCTTTTGTGCTACTATTACAGCAATGATGTATAAATTACATAGCATAATTATTTGCTCACTTCTGTATTTTTGTGTAATATGAGCTACATACTGTATTCTAAATTTATGCTCAATTTGTAAATGTAATCAAGTGTGTATCAATATAATGTAAAATATGTAACATTTTTTCTTGAATATGTTTTTAGTCATTTAGTGCATACAGTATAATATGCTGCAAGAATGCAAACTTACAATTTAAAAATAAACAAAACAATCTTAGAGAGCCGAAATTTAAATATCTGTGTTATTATTTACAGTTATTACTCCTTTTTCTCCTTTTGTTTTACAGTGAACATTTATACAGATCACTCTATATTAAAAAAAAAAACAAATTATACAGTATGTTAACTATTGCAAATGGTTACTTCCTTAACAAAAGCATTAAAATTAAAATGCATTAGGTCAAATGCAAAAAAATTGAGAGTTTTCAGTAAACAAGCTCATTTCCAAAGTTATATTTTAAGAAATGCACTAGGTCCCAGTTGCACTTTCACAAGTATTTTCCATGTTTCATGTCCACATTTACATGTAGGGAAAGCAGAGCAGCGATCCCCCCATGTCTTCAGTTGGCACTCTGCTGATATTCTGCAACAGAAACATTGTCATTTCTTTGAGATTTACATATTGTAAATGCTCACATGTGGTCATTTTTGCTGAATTTGTTTAATCCGCTCTCCTAATTGTGCTGTTGGACTGAATGGAAATCACGCTGTGAGACACAGAGTTGCGTGTAATGGGCTTTCGAAGGTCACTGTGCTGGGGGGGAGTCTGTTTATGGCTCCAAGCTGTGTGAACAGAGCCCACCGCACACCTCTCACACGCACATCTCCTTCCTCACCTACTTGTTTCTCTCTTATTTTCACCTTACACTTGAGAATGAAGACTGATTGAAATGTCCCTGTTTGTTTTTTCCTTTGATTGGCTGTGGTTCAAGGTCTCATTCTACCAATTTGCAGCATATTACATGTATATTTGTGTTTATATACATTTGTATAGTGTGTGTTGTGGCATCCTTTTTTTGACTGAATAATTGCTTTCCACAGTCTGCATCACAGTGTTCAGAGATCTGTAGGCCTGTCCATACTGCAATCTCTGGAGGTTTTGGAGAATTTTTGAGCAGAGTGAACTCTGGATCAGAATAATATTGTAGGACCCCTCAGGAAGCCTGAACAGAAAAATCATCACACACAACACAAGATGTGGTGTGGTCTGGATGGAAAGAAAGACCCTAAGAAACAAGAAAGTTAAAGCTCCAAAAGGAACAATAAGACCTTGGACACGAGGTTGGCCGTAGGTATCACAAACAGAACTGACTCCGTCCAACTACTTGTCCAGGCCACGGTGACATTCCATCTAGACAACTGCAACTCTCTCCTATCTGGCCTTCCCGCTACTGCCATCAAACCTCTGCAGCTGATACAGAATGCTGCTGTCCGAGTTGCGTTTGACTTGCCCAAGCGTTCCCATGTATCTCCTCTACTCGTTTCTCTGCACTGGCTTCCTATAGCTGCCTGGATCAAATTCAAGACTCTGGTTATTGTCTACAAATGCATCAATAGAACTGCTCCCAGATATCTACAAGACTAGATCAACCGCTACATCCCGACCAGACCCCTTCGCTCGTCTACTTCTGCTCCCTTGGTGGTCCCGCGCATGAAAAGTGAAGCACGGAGGTTCTCAGTTCTGGTTCCGTTGTGGTGGAATGACCTCCCCCTTTCACTCAGAACTGCTGAAACTCTGTCTACATTCAAGAAGGGTCTGAAAACTCACCTCTTCCAGACTCACTTCGCCCATGATCTCTTAAGTTCATGTAAGGTGTAAATGTTCATGCACCGTAACTTTATGATCATCCCCAGATAAGCCTTTACACAGCCACTACTCCTGTACTGTATGTAAATGTTTGTGTATCTTAAAAAAAAATCTCTAGGAAGGTGATCAGGATTCATCTATCCTGCATTTAATGCATCTACTCAAGCAATGAACATCGGTGCATAAAGTGGAAAGAAACTAACTTAAGAATCACGTCTGCAACTATGTCTCTTTCTCCTAATGTAATGCACAAATTGTATTTTCGCTGAGATGTACATCGCTTTGGAGAAAAGCATTTGCTAAATGAATAAATGTAAATGTAAATATAACTACAGACAGACTAACGCTCTTTACTGGAGCAATGAGGAGAGAGAGGTGCACAGTAGTATCACAAACCGGGATGCGATGCACTTGAAAAGGCAGCAGGTTGTGTAATGGTTAGAGACATCACCTTTCAATCAAAGGAACCAGGTTCAAATTACCTCTTCTACTGTATCACTAAGTACCTTAACATTGTAAGCTGCTTTTGAGTAAAGCCCCAGCTGAACATATTATTAGTAATAAGGTGGAAGGAGACCTAATATTTAATTAAATCTCCGAGCTATGACCCTTAAATATGCCTGTCAGTCACCTGGATCACTGATGACTTCATGTCCTCTTTTATTGCTGTTATGACGGGGTCAAGCTTTCATTCTATTAGCTAACCAGAGTAACGCTTTCTCCCCTACACCCTCTGGACAGGTACAAATGTGGTTTGGAGTGTACGCTACAAAAGCAGCCTTTTGACCACAGGCTGTACGTTTATATTCATAAGTAACTTTAACGTACTCTACTTATGCAGATCGCCGTAACCCTCAGATATGCATGTGGTTTTGGAAAGCAGATGGACAGCTCTCCTGGTAATACCACAGTACTTTCCCATCCCACACAGGCCACCTTATTTTCCTCCCCAGGTGATGCGGCACTTCCAGTCGAGGACCAGCACCGCACGGCCACGCACCGTGTTGCTCCGTGAGTCCTCGAAAGGTTGACCGTACACCGGCAGCACGACGACTCCAACCGAACCCAGCGCAGCGAGGCGGAAGACGTGGGCATGGTGAACACTGTCATTTGTGTGGTCGCTGGCCTGACGTGCAGCTGACAGCGGCAGCGTGTCTGAATGTTTTCCATAAAGCTTTACAGATCCACTGGAGCCCTACAGACAAGAATGGGTCATGTGAAGTAGTACAGGCAGCCAGACTCAATGGGAGACACCCCTTTGATTTAATTATCTACTGCTGACATTGGGTCCCTGTGTTCTTTTTATCATTTGTTCTCTCTTACAACAAGTCAAACATAAATAAAACGAACATTGGCTTCATAGGTTAAAAAAGGTGAACAACATGTGCGTCATATCTGGAACGTTTAAGTATTGCAAGCACTTTATTTTAGTTAAGACTCAGTAACATGAAAAATCTCCGCCAGGAGCCAGGGTCCAAGGCCACAACAAAAGCCTCGTTGAAAGCTGCTGTATTATGAATTAAAAGCTACTTTAAAAGCAATAACTTGTTTTCCCACTTACGGCTCACTGAATATATAAACCCGCGATCCGTGCAAAGGGCAATACAGTAATCTGTATAATTTTCTTTTTTTTGCATTTCCATACTGCTAAGTGTGAGTTTCTGTGTAAAAATTTGGTGTTTCATACTGACCTTAACCTTTATGCATTAAAACTGTGGTTTATGTAAAAAGGAAACTTTGAATAAAAGTTATAATTAATTTCAATGGCAGCATTTTCATTTGAAAAGACAAGGAGCTATTTGTCAAATGTTTAAGGCAGTGGTTCATAAGAAGGGCGTCTGGGCCGGCAGGATGGGACGAGTTCCCTGGGTTTACCAGTTCCTGGAGTCTGCTGCTAAAGCTGGGGTCTTTAGTAATGAGAAATACATTTACATTTGTTACATTTGGAATCCACTAATTCAACAAAGCCCTTAAATGTTAAAATGGACGGACCACTCGTGTGATGGTAGCGATCACATCAGAACGACTTCATGAAACTCTCACAGAGGGAGCAATGCTAGTAAAAATAATAAAATCAGTAACACAGTACATGTTAAATGCCACATACCAGTACTCTACACCGATACTCCCGAAACCATTTGAAACTAGACACATATTATTTATTTATATATCCATATTATTTATTTATATATCCTTATTATATATCCAAGAATTGCACAGGAGATTAGCAAAGTGAGCAAACTAATTTATTGATTAAGAATAATTATTAACTTGGATACACTGGATACACTTGTATTCTCTGTATTTCTAACCTTAAACATTAATTACAGTACAGTTGTACTTTGTTTTAAATTTGAAAAGTGCATCATCATGCACTTTATGAATGTCACAGCAAAGCTGTACAATTGTACATTGCGCTGCATTACTCTTGGAAGTTTAATGAAGCCTAAATATTTCCAATATATGATATAGGAAATGCATATCTAATTCCTTTGGTGATGTACTGATTTATTTCTAATGCATGTTCAGCACAGTTCTGAAGTCAACGCTGCTGATTGCCTGTTGAGCGCTGATTTCAGAGGATGTAATACCGTTTTGCTGACACAAAGCTTTAGTTGGTTTTGATGAGATGCATGCTACATGTCAGTCTATACATTCAAAGTTATTCTTAGCTGTGACTATTTAAAGTCCACCAAGATAACCCAGCACATGGTCAATGAATGTTGCTCTGAGGGATTCACTCTCTTTCCTAAAATGGAATGTGGGTCTGGTAAGTGTGAAAAGGGCAACCAAGAATTTATGACCTCTGCTCAGCAGCAGGGGCTAACACTTTTTGATTACCCCCCATCCATCCATCCATTCATCCATCCACCAAATTATCCCAGAGCTCCTTTCACTTCAAGAAAGGAGAGCAGTGTTTTCAGGTGTGATGGTATGTCTTCTGAATACAGTGCAAAAAGCCAGAGTGCCAGAATGCAGCAATAATGCAGAAAGCAGCAATGCAAGAGAAAATAGACTGAGCTTCCTGAAAAGCATAAAACACTGCAAAGCACAGATTTCCATTCTGATTGAGGCCTGCCTACTGGAGGAGCTATTGCAAGTATATACACCCACAGATAAAATAAGTGCTGCAATTTCTTATGTGCTTTTTGACCACACTGGTATTTACATTATTAACCTTCTATTTGTTAATTTACCTGATATTTTTCTTGAAAGTGACTTACAATGGTAAACTACTTACATTTATTTACGTGTTTATACAGCTGGGAGACTCTACTGGAGCAGTTTAGGGTAAGTACCTTGCTGAAAGGTGCTACAGCAGTAGGTGAGATTCAAACCTGCAACCCGCGACAGTTCTAACCATTATGCTATCAGCTGTAGTGCAGAAGAATGCAGCCTGTAATGCAGAACAGTCTGCTGTGTTAACAAATGTTAGTATAAAATGAAAGATATATGCATTTAAAATATGACCAAACGTAAGTACAGCTTTCCACAAAAAAATACATAGCATGTCTAAAGTGCTCACGCTCAGTTCAGTGGCCAATTCCAATGTCATTGGACCTTCCAGACCCAGATGTCCATCTTGATCACAGAGTTTTCGCACAAACGTGACGCCTGGAACTTGCAGATGGTCTGCCATTGTCCCTGGCCTTCACAGCACAGAAGCAAGACACATTAAAAACCAAAACCCTCACAATGAAAACAGGACTTTTCTCCGGTACCACTTCCATTCCCATCATCACCCCAGTGTTGCTCTGCTTCACAGAGCAAAATGAAGCAACAAATACCAGACAAAGGACAGCAGGGGGAAAGAGATCCTTCCTGTTTATTTTAACACAAAGAGAACTCTATATATCTTGCAAAAACAAATGTCTCCAGTCAAAAAGCATCTGAAGAAAAGAGGGCAGTGCTGTCTAGACGGTTTATTGCTGCAATAACAGAAAAAAGCATGGATGCACGCTCCCCTGACATAAATTTCCCAAGCTAAATTATCTGCTTTTGTGGAAGTTGTGCAACACTTCAGCTGAAAGAAAATACAGCTGATGTCTCCAGGTACACATGCAAGGAGGCAACGCTTCAGAGAAAGAAGCAGATAAAAGAAGTATAACGCTATACAGCCGTACCTGTTAAAATATAGCTCGTTTGTACAACAGAGGCTGTAATTTCACATCAGTATTAATAAATAAAAAACACAGCAAAAACACTTTTTGTTAACTTCCAATTAGTTCATGGAAGTGCACGATTGCTCCAATTTAAACTGATATTTTCCTCAAAAGAATTAAGATGCATAGTGTTCTGGTGAAGCTGTACCTCACCTTAATTCACAGTTGAACTCTGGATTAGGGATGGGGTGTAAATGCTGTCACTAAAGATATATAGACGCAAAGTCTGCACCCTGTTTTGATTTTCTAATCGTGTGCCACGGGTGTTTGGCACATTGAGGAGCTACCATCGTCAACCTTGCATTTCACTCAAGACAAGTGCGTAAAAACCGCCCGCTGTGTGTTTCCTTTGCTGTTTGGTAGAAAAGAGTAAAGGCCTTTTCTAAACAAAGCCAAAGGTCGAAAAACATGTATTCTACTGGCCTTACCATTATGGCTCCAGGAGAAAGGAGAACGAAGAAACCTTGAGTAGAAATATCTCCTCGAAAGACACAAGTCAGACTGACCTCTCCACAGCTGAGAAATGGAATTGAAGAATGGCTCGAAAATCAGATGATAATTGTACATCCCCGCTAGGATTTTGGGTGCAACATATGGTATGGAATTACATGAACAATGCAACACCTCTTTTTCGTGAACAAATGCGACAAAATGTTGCAAGACTGATAAAAGACCGAAAATGATGGGCCAGCACTTGGCACGGATGTGCAAATTTTACGTGTGTTCCCCAAGCCTTAGTAAAAACATGAAAGGCAACTCGTTGCTCCAAACAGCTTGAGATATTTCATGTCAACATGCCGGGTCTTTGTGGTGACAAAGGAGATGATGAAGGGCGCCAAGAGGGTGTTGAAGATATTTTTCATAAAAGCTTCCATGAAAGGAAAAAGAAAGGGTTAGAAAATATGGAATTAAGCACCTTTGTGAACAACAAGGATATAAATAGCAAAGGGTTCCATAAATCACTTTCAGGCATACAACGGCGGACATGATTATGATTTCTGAGCATTGTCAAACGCCTTCCTCCGAAATGATAACAGCCAGTGGGCACAGCGGAGCCGAACGCCAGGCGACCGAGCAATCAACGTGGATGGAGACTGAAAGCACTTGATGTGGTGAGGCCATCATCGCGCAAACCAAACACCTCATAAGGCATGGAGTCAGCTCGCCTCTCTGTGCTGTTGTGGACGAACGGGCATCAACTCGATGGCCCCGTGAAAAAAATAGAACTTGAAAAACTCATCCCATGTAATAATTCATTCTCCAAACCGTGGCTTTCATCAGACGTTTGACTCCATGAAAACAATCGCCGTAAACAATGCGTGCAGGAATCCCCCTGCAGTAACGCACTGCGTTGTGATCATCTCACAACAGGCTTTGTTCACTGTGGAACGTATTCATTTAAAAGCTGGAAATGAGGAAAAACTGATATACATGTTTGTGTGATTAATTTTGCGGTTTTGCGCAATGTCTCACATCAAGGATGGGAATCAATCATAATTAAATTCAAAGGTTCTAACAGTGAAATTCCAGCCTTCATTGCAATAACGATACAATTTATTGCTGTTTTCTTCACAAAATATGTAGGGTGCAGAATTTTTTTTTTTTTCCAGGGCTTATAACCCATGGTCTTGCTGCTGTCACCTGCATGGTCAGGGTTTCTGTTTATGAGTCCCGTCCAGGAGAGTCCCCTCCCCCCGAGAAACCTTTGTCCAAGTCTCTGCGCTCACACTTTGATACGTATCGACTGATGGCAAAAAGTTGCCTGCCAGATGGCAGTTTATTATTGCATTGAAGCAAAAGAAAAGCGCATTTTCCTCAAGAGTGACCTTGTGTAAAATACTATAACATCCCCGGCTCCAGTGTACGGCGGCCGAGCTTCAAGGTTTACAAGCGGGCTTGGGGAGCTTTTAATGGTTGCTCGGGTGATTAATCGCTAACTTGAGATCTTCTGCAGCGCTGGGGCTTCTGCACAATCTCATTTTATTATTTTCCTCCTTTGTCCACCGCCTTTGGACGCAGCTGAAATACTTCCTCCCCTCCACCATAAATAACACCATTAAGGCCACACAAAGGGAGCTGCAACAGTTCTCATGCAAGAGTTGATTTCCAAGAAAAGGATGAGCAGGGAAAAAAGAAATAAAGGAAGCAAAAGGGGGGTGGTGATGGGAGGGGTAAGAGATGGCTTTTGCCATATGATTGGTACAAGGTACTTTGTGTCTGTGTCTATGATTATAGTTCTGATCCAGATTACAACAGGACACTCATACGGAGGACGCAGTTTTGGAGCATGGCTTTGAAACGAGAACCTCGCCGGAGCCTCTGTTATTAAAGAGATCCGTTTATTTTAGTCTCTCGCGGGCCGCTCATGTGCCCGTGTCCTCTGTATAATTCCACATCCCGTGGTGAACAATGCCACAATGGCCAGTAACCTCCAAGGCTTTCATGTACCCCACAAAGGCGAGTGACACGCTCCTCATCCCATGCTGCCAGCCCCACTAGCCAGGAGCGAATCCTGAAAAGGGTGTGCGGGATTTGGCCGCCCTGCTTTGGCGCTTTGCAAAGTCAGGCTGGAAACTGAGCGAGGAGGACGTTTCTTCAAAGGGCCAAACGGCCTCATCTTTCGGAAATATGTGAATACACTTGACACGGCTACCGCTGCTGTAGGGTACGAAATTCTCGATCAGGCCATGTGATAGAAAGCAGTCCCGAATTAAATCAAAGCTGGAAAAATCAGGTGAACAGCACATTGTAAATTAATGTATGGGACACGGAGGGAAACAAGATCCTCGCTGATACAGAGAAATTAATAATCATAATCATTTAAATGGTGTTCAGTGAGCTCTCATCAGTGTCACACTTTTGCCGAGCTAATATTATGAAGCTTATTTTTATTAGTTATCTACAGTCAAACTGCAGTATGTCATTATCATCGAAGACAAATGTACAGACGACAAATAGTTTAGATACATATAACATTGCGATACTCTGGCTGTTAGTTTAACTAGCATTCCTTTTTTCACAGTCGACATGTGAAATTGCAATTGCTCCGACCCCTGTAAGAGAAATACTTTGGGCTATTGGCTTTTACAATTCATTCATTCATTTGTAATAGTTTGTACAATGAAAGTTTGCCTGGGTTCTGGTGGTATCCTTGAGGCAGGTGGCATGAGACAGGGCCAGAGAACACCGTGGACGGGGCACCAGTCTATCGGAGGACAGGCCTTTATTTATATATACACTTCTCTATGTACATACATATATATTCAGTTGAAAGATTACAGAAAATAAGGGAAGAGGGGGCTGAATCTGCGAAATATTTAATTAAACCTACCTTTTTTTAACGCGAACAAACATTTATTCTTTTATGCGTCATATGTGAACTGTCCTGTATATTACAATGTGTTATAGCATCCTTTATGCAGGGGTTTCCCCAGTCCAATTTGAGCTTTCCATTTATTCATACAGAATACATTTCCTGTGCTTTTTCTCTTTCTTTCTTTTCCTCAAGTTGGTCTTTTTTTAAAGTGAACAACAATTTATTCTTTTACAGCAGGAAAAAAAAAGGCGTCGCATTCTAAGAAACACGACAGACAATATTTCCATTTTACGAGGCCTACCGTGCAGCAACAGTTGTGATACCGTAGTAAGAGATTTGCATTGGATGAGTCCTTCAAACAATGTGTCAGATCCATATGCTTCAAATAGAGACGTGAACCCTCAGAGATCACAAGGAGGTTGTTTGTGCTGGGCGGGGGTGGTGCCGGGGGTCGGGCGGGGTAAATAATGTTCCACAGTGCTTCACAAACAGGCCGGTACTTTAATGGCTTCTTGTAGAGGTGTATGCATACATCTGGGAAAGGGTGGGGGGACATGTGGGTGGGAAGGATTTGGAATTTGTGCTGAAAAAAGTGCCTTGTTTTGTAATTAGCGAGACTAAAAGTCTGGATCGCAGCCTTAAAGTGAAACGAAGAGCGGTGTTTCCACATGCAGAGTAAATGTTTACTTTTGCATTTATTCATTAGCAGATTCTTTTCTCCAAAGCAACTTGCAGTTCAGAGCAAACAAAAGTGCATTCAAAAATGGGACGCTTTGGACACAGACATTCAACCGCTAAAGGGCGGCGGATAGCGCAGCGGTTAGCGTTGCCCCAGTACACTCGAAGGACCCGGGTTTGAACCCCACCTCCTGCTGCGGTAGCCTTGATCAAGTTACTTACCCTATTGATACAGTAAAAATTACCCAGCTGTATAAATTGGTAAATCACTGTAGGCTACAAGAAAAGCACCAGGTTAATGAATAACTATCTAAAAATAAAAATAATGATTGTCCCACACCACTTTTTTGCTATTAAAGTTATTTTTTGGTATTATTACTCAAGTCGCTGCCTGTTGAACTGAGAGTCAAACAACAAACACAAGGACGATTATGATGGATGTGAGGTGTGAGGGAAGTAAACTAACGTATGTTCAATACAGAGGTGGACCATGGACTTATCTGTGTAACCTCAGTATTAATGGTTAATTATATAATATTTTTAAATGAGTTATATCGATATTCTAAGTATTCTGAAAGAATTAATAAAAGTTTTAGCTTTTCAGAGAGCTGCAACTCTTTAAAAGTTCAGTGTAGAAGAGAACTGTTATGAGAGGGACAATGGTCTTTCTCTGCTGGGGCACGCTGGTAAATAACCTGTGTAAATCTGATGAATGATGAATGGTCTTTTTGTGCACGTGTGTTTGTGTGTGTGTGTGTGTGTGCGTGCGCACACACTCGAGGCAGGTCTGAGCCGCACACGTGGCTGTAATTTGACGGAGACAGCCTCTGGGTTCCTGCGCAGTGGAAAGAGCTCTAATAGTTGGGCCTTTGTTATGACACGACTATGACAAGTGCCTGCATCAACAAACAATAAAGCGGAGGAGGCAGGGCACCCGGGGCCGGCAGGAGCCCCTGCTGGGGCCGCTTCTCACCCCCGGCCCTCCATTGTGGCCAGCCTTTCCTACTTATTTATGGCTCCATTACATATACGCGCTGCCTTGGTGTCAGGTTACACTTTTTTACGTTTCAGATCAGAAGTGTACTTTCTTAAACTCCTTAAAGCTGTTACTTCTGAACCACATACACCTTTGCTCCATGTTCCAGGTACTGACCACGCTATGATCCACGGGTATTTTCTTAGCCGATCCTGAAGGACTGCAACATTATGTCTATGACGGAAGATCCAAAAATGTAGCATTTCCTGTATATTTCACTTATTTTCACCCCAACCAATATACAATTAAATTTTTATCTGGGTGCAAAAACTAGGTGAGCAAAAAAACAGTACTATTGCTACTCTTCGCTTAATGTCTACCTTTCATCCTGCATCATTTTGCTTAAAAAGCTGGCTTTATGAGGAACGCAGCAATGTTTTTGTTGTGAATTTTAAGACACTGCTGGTTCCTAAACCGTGCCTTTCTCCCGTGGACATAATCTTCAGCTTCACCTAGCCATAGTCCTCCGGGAGATGCACACACCACGTTCTACCGCGCCAGGCAGGGTGAATGCACGTTGCCAGAAAGAAGCACTGTCCTGTGCCCAGCTGTTGGTTGCTGCTGGCTCATCCTGACATTATTATTATTGTTCTTTGTTTCGCCTACTTGCAAAACTGTTATAAGTTATAAGTTATCGCCATGAAGTTTCTTATTTAATATTGTAAGACATCCAATCTGTCCTTGGCTGTAACTATTAATCCCAAAGAAATTCGTATGACTCCGCAGCAGCATGCAAACACCAATACAGTGGCAGAGACACTGGAGGGAAGTAAATAATAACATCTGAGATAAATAATATCATGTAGTAATTTGCCCATTTTGATAAGTGATGGCGATTCAAAGAATTTTAGGAATTTACTTTGTATGCGGCGGCCTTCTCGAAACGGCTTCATCAAGAATACCAGCGCGTTGAGCAAAATTCACGAGCCGCGGACCTGTCGGACACACCGTGCTACTCGCAGTGATACCACCGTCCATCACGTTTCCCAGTTGCCAAGCAGACAGAAAGCGTTTACTTTCACCAAGCTGGTGCACACAGCACCCAGGATGCCTACAACTTACACCACTCATTCCGCTGATGCTTCTGTTGAAAGTCATTTATAAGGTGAGGTATGCTACACTAAACTACTCACAGTCATCTACCAGTTTATACAGGTGTGTAATCTTTACTATATTAATCCAGTCTAGGGAACTTGCTCAGTGGTAGAATATCATACGCACTGTTCCAATTCATATATTTCTCGTTATTTTAGGGCGCTTAAAAAGGCCACCGATACTGACCGTAAGAGCAATAAGTCACGGAGCACAAAGCAGATAAAAAGGTAAGGGCACGGTGGGAAAAGTGAGGGTAATCTGCCTGTTGGTCAAGTCCCCAGGATGTCAGAAGGGCGATTCATAAAATGAGACGGCAATAAACAAAACTGGCTGACAAATTTTCATTGGCTGGGGAGGCGCGGGGGGTAGGGTTACACTTGGAGCTTTGTTCCCCGCTGGAAACACAACAATGGAATTCCAGCTCACTGTGACTCGCCCAGCAGGGTGGCTAAAGACAAACTGGAGGTGATAAGCACACACACACACACACACACACACACACACATAGAGAAAAAAAAAAAAATCATTTTGGAATCTGAAGAGAAGAAAGGTGGTTCATTAGCATTTTTTCATTTAGCACGCATTCTCATTGAGCCCAAATGGCCTGCCACCGAGGGAAAGCACAATAAGAGGAAGGCCCACGTAAAATGAAATTAAAACCGAAAGGTAAAATGATGAGGAGTTTGAGGACAGGCTTTTTGTGTCGTGGAGTTACACACTTCTCGTGGTGGATGTGCGCTCCGAAGAAACGGCGCGCCGGGTGGTGCCGTACTTTACAAACAAGCGGATGGAAGAAGGGTAAATCTCTGTGCAGGTTAATTGAATTTAATGGGACCGAAGTGAAGTGAAAACACTTTATTTATCTCGATTGAAACTGCACCGGAGCAGCAACGCACCCCACCGGCACTGGACCGCGTGTTCAGGCGGCAGATCTGCGGACGAAGGAGAAGAAAAGGAAGCGGGACGTAAGCAAGTGTCTGTTTCCAGTGTGAGCCGACGATAATACTGGTCATATTCTGTGTATGACAGCGGTATAAAAGGCCTAATTGCGAGCGTGACCTGCTGCAAATGCTCTCAAGGACCGAACTCAGAGGGCACGTTTTCGCAGACGTACACAAATATTGATTGATTATGTTATGGGGAAATTGCTGCCAGATGGCAAAATGGTCAAGTGTGACACTGGTTAGCATTGAGGATGTGGAGGGCAACCCGCACCCCTTCCCAAACACGTGCGCGCACACACACACACACACACACACACACACACACACACACACACACACACACACACGTGCACGCCTGGCTGGACTAAGCCTCCATTATCCAATCAGATTAGTTTATGGAACGGAGATTTTGGTACACTGCAATATTGAGAGTCTTGGAACCCCTTTAAAAAGAAACATTTAAAAAAATCCCTGTCCTCCACACAGTTCCCCTTCCACACCTTCACTGCTCTCTGTTGCAGTCCCTACTGGACCAAAGAACGCATCTGGTTGATACAGCTTTGAATTAGGGCACAGATGAAGCAATTAAAAACATGTCTAAACGGGTGTTCGGAGATCTCACATGTTGTTCTGGCAAAGAAAACTACTGTGCGCTAATGCCTGTTTAACAATATTGCTGGAAAAATGAACTGATTTGTATAGTTTTCACATGTGTGCATTTGTGTCTGTATGATTCGGGCGGAACGTGCAGACTGATGTTTTCTGTGATTAAAGAAATGGTCTTGATCTCTGGTGGGAGCAGGCGAGGTCAGGGCTTCCGGACAGAACCGATACGCTCGGAGAACACTGCGAGTACTCATGAAATTTATTGCCTGGTGTTGCTGGAACCGACCTCCCGGGGTTCCTCAGCTATACAGGTACCGCTCACCTCGGCCAGAGAGAGGGGCACAGTTAAACACAGTCGTATACCGTACCTGGGATGCGGGCCGTTGGAGATCTTTTCTGTGGTTCAGTGCTGCTAAATTCACTTTTGTCTGCCTTGTTTTATTCCATCCAAAGCCACCTCTCGGTCTCATAGGAAACTACTCATTTCCACAGCTTCTTTCCTACATGCTTTTTTAGCCTAATGTGTGTGTATGGATGAGTAATAAAGCACAGGATTAGTGATGTGAGCTCCTTAGGCTGTTTTCAATGAGTTTCAGCAATCACAAGAGCAGCACTGTTGTTTGTTGCATTTTTATTGTGTTTATGAACAGCACAGGGTCACAACAGCGTACGGGCAGAGACGGTACCCCGAGTAATTGCAAATACTGTATGTCCACATGCATAGAGTGAGAGCTTAGGGTCAAAGTTGTTTATTCTCTAACCAATTATCAGAACAAGCCTTTTGCAAAAAACAAACCAAGCAAACCAAGAAACGAAGCGAACTGAACACATATTTACTGGAAGGGTTTCTTTGCATCTGAGATGACCAGTGAAATTCAGCTTTGAGTATATGAAGGTAAGTGCCCTACTTTACTCACTTGTTTACCTTTAATGCCACTGGTCCAGACACTCTACCACCTCCAAACGCGAGGATGCCAGAACAACATGCCTTACAGTTCCAGATTATTCATGCCACCTACCTTTTCCAGCCAGGCTAATGAACCTGTAACCTATTTATATTAAAAATTAACATGCATTCAGGTAGCATCGCTTTGCTCTCCTTTGGCTGCCAGCCTAAAGGAAAGCATTTGCTTTAAAGTTTACCTGCACTGTACTGTGTGTTCTAGTGAAGAAGAGAATGCAGCGTGCTTACTGATCCAAAATAGCCACTTCGTTATTCAGTTACTGACGCCTGAGGCTTGAGGAACTCTGGGTAATTGTCTCTCAGCAAAATCAAACCGAGTGCAAACGCACCGGAGGTGAAAGTCAGGTGTGCCGCAACACGGCTGAGCTGAGAAATGGATGGATTCCTGATTTCATTCGGCTCAGTTTATTTTTACGGAGCGCTTTTCTCAGCAGACGCTGAGCAGATGTGCACAGGTGACCACAACAGAGAAACCAAAGCAGAGATATTGCTATACTAAACTGTGAGCAAGTAAACGAGCTGGCAGATGAGGAGAGGAAAACAAAAAATGGGACTACAAAGGAGGGGATAAAAATAAACCCCTGGGTTTTGATTACCAGAGATTGTCCACCCTAATTTAGGGGGGCGAGATGGTGCGGTAGGTTGGACTGGGGTCCTACTCTCCTGTAGGTCTGGGGTTCAAGTCCTGCTTGGGGTGCCTTGTGGCGGACTGGTGTCCTGTCCTGGGTGCGCCCCCTCCCCCTCCGGCCTTTCGCCCTGTGTTGCCGGTTAGGCTCCAGCTCCCCGCGACCCCGTAAGGAACAAGCGGTTCAGACGTGTGTGTGCATGTGTGCGTGCGACATGTGAGATTGTCCACCCTAATTTAGGCAGTGTAGAGAAGACTGCACAAGGTGGCATAGTGTTTAAAGTACTGTATGTTCACATCTGCCATTGTAACTTTGCACTGGAGACCTCTTTTGAGCTGTTACTACAGGTAAGGGCTAAGTGTCGTTGAGCTGAGTTGGCCTTCCAGCGACCACTTGTGTGGTTTTCATGGTAATAGAGGGTATGGAAGTGGTTTACCATTGACTTCTCCCACACATGTCTTTAGGTTGAAAACACTAAGAGCGTGTGTGAACTTCGCATGCCCCGAGCCACACAGTGAAGAGGGGAAGGTGGTCAGGTAACTAGTGGATGCGACGATGGCATGCTTAATTCGAGTGATAGCTTCAGCCAGGCTTGGGTTAGAGTCTTCGTGAGGGTCCGACTGAGACGCGAGGACATAGCTGTGGGCGTATGCAGGTGGCGGCACATGTTTAAGGCACCGTGTCAGCGCTGAGGCGTGGATGCCGATCACGGAACAGGATGGGGCCTGGACTTTTGGGAAGGAGGCATATTTCAAAGTGCTGGATCAAGTTGAAGGGGTTGGATCACTAGGGACGCCAGCCGGTTGGGAGCGTGTGGGGGTGAAGGGGGACCACCGGGCTCTGGACCACCAGCTGCTGTGTGAGCAGGTGCTGAGGGGCAAGGAATTCTTTGGATGTTAGTCAGCCATGGAATACTGAATTAGATCAGCATGATGATGTTTAATCTGCATCAAAGGTGCCACACTTAATCATCAAGTCAATAAAGCCCAGAAGTAGGAACCTTCTGCATAACGAACAACAGGATTGCTATTAGGAATCCTTATCTTAATTATCATAGGGTAGGAAAACACCAGAGCCAAAATGTTTATCTCCATCAACGAGAAACTTGTAAAACATGCAAAATGTTCCTCTGAATAATTAATGGTTATGGAAAGGCATTTTGCATTTCGTTTGGCAGGGGCTCTCGCCGTGATTATGACACGTGAAGCTGTGCTAATGGCATGGATGGGCTGCTCTTGGATGCGGGGCTCTCGACAGCCGCGAGCGGGAGCAGCGCAGAGGTCATTACCATGGGTGGGCTTCAAAGCTGCGGAGGACCCTTGAAAGACAGAGCATAAGGTACTTGACAATGAAAAGCATCAACTGCCTCTCTCCCTCCCACAATTCCAGAAGCCGGGACACCTGCTCGGTTGTCCGGGGGTGCGCCGCAGTCGCTTTACCGCCTCCCTTGTGACAGACAGATCCGCCAGGGGCTCGGTTTGTGAGAGATGCGGGGAAGCATAGCAAAAATTAAGAAAGAAAACATCGAACCTGCAACCAAGTGAGTCCAGCAAAATGTCGGGATTTTTCTTCGATCCACAATAACCCTAAACGTGCCACGGATTGCCACGCTATCGCGATATTAGTGGATGCTCCTTCAGACACTTTCGACATAACAGAACAATGTTGAAGTGATAATGTAACCATAAATGAACAAAGTTTGAAGAAAATACAATAAGCGTATCGTACAGGTTGTGTTTGTACATAAATAAATAATACGGGCATGAATATGGAAAAGGCAGCAAAATTGATCATAAAAAGCTGTACCAGGTAACATTTGAATAAATACATTACTCTAAGAAACGCAGTACACTACGCTACCAGTGCCGGGGTTTTAATATATTTCAGTGAATCGCCTTTGGAAACACAGGTGTGTTAATATTAAAGCAGTGAGCTGCATGCTTTTAAAAAAACTTCAACCTTATAAATAGACAGGTAAGATTGTTCAAATCCCTGGAGGACCTATGCTATTTATACTTAAGCCAGGTACTGAAGAAAGTTCTTATTTAACAACAATAATAATAATAATAATAATAATAATAATAATAGTTCTTGCTTTTTCGGGTTTTGAAACAATTCAGCACCTCAGACATGAAAGGCTTTGGCAGGTTTTCAGCACTTTCTGTGCTGAGGGCCACCGGGATCCTACTCCTGTCCTCTCTGAGGATCGGAATGGTGGTCTCACATTAGCATGCGTCCAGCATGGGGAAATGGACAGAAGTGTCTTATCAGCGCCATGGCAACCACCTAAATGGCTCCTTTACTAAACAATGAGGGAGAGGGGGTGGGGATAGGGGGTCTGCAAGCCTTTTCTTCTGTCAGACATCTGTTGCTCTCCATTCAGAATTAGGGGATGTTCTGCTGATTACTTTCCATACTGTTTCCTCCTTTGGGGGCTATTGGCTGTGAAGATGATTATGCGATTTAGACACATACAGGCACCTCGCCAAAGGTAAAGTGGTTATAATAAACTTTCATTCATGCCGGGAGTTATTACACACTTCAAAACTCGCAGTATTTCAATGGCAATATCGTTACATACACAATGTGATAGCTATAAAATATTGTACATAAAATAAAGCTTTGCATAATGACAATACATTATGCAGATTTAACTCATTTAACGTGTGCTGGCCATTGTCAATCGCTGTTATCAATAAAATAATATCAAATGTTGTTTTTTGAACTTCCCTCGCGGTACGTTTATTCAAGAGTTGGTTTTCCATGCATTTCAGAAACAGTGAGCAGCCTCAAAGTGGTGGCTCAGGCATGGCACGCGGGTTCAAGGTGGGGGGCATTTCTGTTTAATGTGACGTGATGAGTGGAAAATGATTTCAAAAAGGCTTTAAAAATATTTCATGGCTATTCATACCACCTGGACACAACTCATGCTGGAACTTTACAGCTCTGTGAAATCTCGTTGCAAGTTAGCGTTCGTTTTAAAAGCGTACATTTTCATTCCAATCATACATTTATTTTTTTTTTGTGTGCAATTCCTTTGTTTCAGAAATATTCTATATAACTTTTTCAGCGCAACGCAATTTTTTGGTTACGTTGCGAAGCTCCTCAAATTCTACCACAGTCATGGATATTCCATGTGAAATGTAATTCTCCCACAGGGAATTACCGTGGGGTGGAATCCACAGCAATCAGGAAGTGTAAACAAAGCGCAGGGCAGAGCACCGTGTGGAAGAAATACGGAGCTTTACAAGCGCCGTGCCTCAGCTGTGATGGATATGTCCCCGCGGTTGGCACGGCGAATACCGCACAACACCCTCACCGATAACGAAAGCAGTCAACGTGCTCCTTCTTTATTACGTCATTTTGTTTCGGTCAACGTGCTGAGCCCCTGCGTGGTAAATGATGTAAAGGTGAATTAAACTGCAGTCCACTCTTCTCCGTAATCAGTGACTGTAATTTATCAGATGAGACATCAAGGGATAATAAACAGGATGCTTAGTAACCTAGTTTTTGACTTGTCGGTTATGTTTTCAGATTGTGTTCTGAATTGCGATTGGGGAAGAGTCCTGACTCTCTAGCCGGAGAGCGAGTGACCGGTAGGGGTTCGAGAGCTGGGAGCGGAGCTCTATTGTCTGGCGGAACAGAGCGAGGCCCCACGAGCCCGGGGGCTGCGGACCAGACCTGCCGGAAGGTCTGTCCTCAGGTCGGCCATTCTGATGACGCAAAACACACAGTTGTACCCTGACAGCAAGCGAGTGAAACTAAACATGCGGAAACCCGATACAGCATCCGTTCACACAGAAATACGCACAACCCTAAAAAGTAAATCTAAATTTACGATAATTGGAAGCCTGGGCCTTTAAGTGCATCGTTGTTGAAGCCATTGCTTTCCAAACAGAAGGCCCATGTTACAATCCCCTGTTGCCGCTGTTATACTCCTGAGCAAGGTATATACATACCTTGGGTACAGTAAAAATTACCCAGCTATATAGAAAGGCCAATCATAGCAACCATCTCAGTATATGAACGTAACATTAGAATAAAAATCATGAATAGATAGATAGATAGATAGATAGACACTGTCTCCTGCTGTAGTAACTTCGGTCAAGGTAGTTACCTTGAATTGATATAGCTCTTTAAATGGATAGAACACTGCAAGTAGCTTAATACTAGAAATCTCTGCGATACCGAGGAAGTGCCACGGGTCACTTCTTGTGATTCACCTCGTTTGCATAGACACTACGATCGGTTTATATCCAGTACATGTGTTTTCCGGCCTTCCGCTCTGCAGCATTCGGGACAAATCTCTTTTTGATCTGCATCTATATACATGCAAATGCGGGATGTTTGAAGAGCATTTTGCATGGCAGGCTGTGTGAAATGATGGCCGATTCCCCCGAGGGACCCGGCAAGAACAAAGGGGCGCACGGCGTGGTCAGCTCCAGTAGTGGCCGGAGCCTTTGTCCTTCACCTCAGCTGGCCAGCGGCCTCGGAGACAAACGCGGGTTTTGATGAAACACGCCCACGCGCGCGGCAAGAAGGAAGCCGTCTCCCCATTGTGCTTGGGCCGAGTGAGGACGGAGGACGGACGAGGCGTCCGGGGGACAGGGAGCACCTGCTTTTACTCTCGGCCGCCCCCGTGGCTCACAATAGCGGATGGGTCCGTGGCTGCGGCACGCACAGCGACGCGGGGATCCCACACCCCCCACCCCTGCTGGAACACGCGTCCGTCCATTACCGCCGCGTCTCAAACCCCGGACCCCTTGGGGCGCCAGATCCACACGTCCTCTGTCGGATTTCCATCCCGATCGAGGCGGCGAGCGGTTTAAGCTCGCTGGCCCTTCCCCTTCTGCCACACGTACAGCCCTGTGGCGAAAGCCCTCCCCAGTACGGGCTTACGCAGAGGGGGCGACCGAGCGGGCCGAAACAGGAGAGGCACACGCGGGGGGAACATCCATATTGATAAAACAAATTTGCCACAAATCATCGTACAAATGCACAGTGGGTGACTATAGAAGCGGGGGAAATGCGCCCATTCATGTGGTAGCCTCCCCTGCGTCGACAGCCCCTGGTCCCCAGCCATCTGCGGAGTGGGTCACCTAGCGACCGAGGAGGGGTGGGAGCCGGGGGGCTTTGTGTCCCCAAAAGTTTTAGGTTTAACAACAATCAAGACAGCACTGCCAAGGAAGGCACTGGCAATTTTCTGTGCGTTTCTCTCACGCACGCACAACACAGACACAAACAAATCCTACACACTCCCGAAATAGTGAAAATGTTCCATCTTGCATGCAACACCCTTAAAATGTGCGCCTATAAAACTATTCGCACAAGGAGGGTAGCTGCCGCCTCACTCTTGAACGACCCCGGTTAGATGATGGCAATTACCCTAAACTGACACAGCAACACAATAAAAATTTCCGTGCAGCGGAAACGGCAAAATTGCTGTACGTTATGTCTGACTATTATAGGGAGCTTTGGAGAAAAGCGTTAACTAAAAAATGAATAAGAATCAAGGGAATGAGACCATACGAGCGCACGCGCACACACACACACACACACACACACACACACACACACACACACACACTTTCTGAACCGCTTGTCCAATACAGGGTTGCGGGGAGTCAGAGCCTAACCTGGCAACACAGGGTGTAAGGTTGGAGGGGACACACCCAGGACGGGACGCCAGTGTGCCGCAAGGCACCCCAAGCGGAACTCGAACCCCAGACCCACCAGAGAGCAGGACCCGGTCCAACCCGCTGCACCACTGTGCCCCCCACCATGTGAGCAGAGACCCTCAAATATTAATTCCTCTTTACTAGCCTCTTCTTTGTTTCGTACCAATGCCTGCGAAGATGAGCGCCGTCCTCTCCCACCTCGGACACATCTTCTGCGGCCACCTTCCTGGTAAGCGACGCAGGGCATCGAGGACCTTAGAAACCCTCCAGCGATGTCCCTTTACCCCTGAAGTGGACGTAATAGTCCGCACACACACCTGAATATTCATTAACATTACCTGCTGGTCCAGCTCACAAATTAACAGTAATTTCATTTCTAACACATTAAACAGCCTGCTTATACTAAGCGATATATTCAGTAAGGATATATTCTGTCTTGTCCTACATGATCATTATGGAGGGACATATGGTCGTTGCTTCTCAGCACCGAATGTGGTTCATGTGTCGTACACTGTGAGCCGAGATCAGGGACCCGCTGGGCCTCCCTTTGTCCTGGAGCGTGATTTCTGTCTCCGTGGTAGTACCCCTGACTGGAAACAGTACGCGCCATATCAGCACCTCCATCTGATGACCTGGATGAGAACAGCTGTCGAGAACATCGAGACAAAGTCCGCAACATCCGCGCAAGGCGAGTCACGGGGCAGGTGGCTGTTTGCGACATGAACTGGGGTGCTAGACAGGTGCACGTGGACCCGCACCTCCTCTGACCTGGGCTTTTCATGCTCATCATCAGCATCGGCATTGTGAATGGGGCAAATCGCTGTGATCCAGGGTACTGATGGCATGTGTGTGGAGAGCGGGGGGCTCTCCCCTGCACCCCCTTCCAGGCGCCTTTGTCCGTGGCCTCTGTGAAGCCAGTGTCCCCTGTGGCCTCTTTCAGGAAGGTTGCTGTCTCTAAAGGAAGCGCAGATGGCACCTCGTGCCTCACCGCAGCGCGTCTCCCCACCGACCCATCTCAGTGAGAAGACCTCCACGAGTGTGCTCCCAGGAGGGCATATCACAAGCCCAGACACTAGAGGTTCATGACTCTGTTGATGTTTGACTGTGTGGAGTTTGCATGTTCTCCCCATGTCTGTGTAGGTTTCCTCTGGCTGCTCTGGTTTCCTCCCACAGTCCAAAGACATGCTGTTCAGGTTCCCCCACAGTGTGTGAGTGATACATAGAGAGTGTGTTCCACTGATGTATGGATGAGTGACCCAGTATAAGTAGTGTATCTAGCAGTGTAAGTCACCACGGTGAATAGGGTGTGTGGGCTGATAATGTTACATAGAGTTCATTGGAAGTCACTTTGGAGAAAAGCGTCTGCTATATTATTATTATTATTATTATTATTACCGATGAAATTATTGTAATATTTATGTATTTTACATAGCACCTTTAAATGTAGCTTGGCAAAGTGTCAAGAAGATAGATTAATAGGGCACATATTCAAGACAGTGTAAACATTAGGACAAAATAACAGCTTAAACTAATATGTAATAATGCAATGAAGTTATTAAAACTTGTACCCTATCTATTTAGTTTTGTTGAAGTGTTACATTTTCAAAAAATGCAGCTTGATTGTGTAACTGAATTTTCTCCCTGATGTGAATTACATAACCAGTTAAATAATTCACTAAATCATGCCTAGTCTTATCTAAAACAGAGATTTGGTCAAACTTTAACTCCTTAGTCACTGAACAGTTTTATACCCATAACATTTAATCCGAGCCTAAATCAATAGGGAACGGGGGCCGAGCGCTTGCCGACAACCGATCCCGTGGCTGGCGCAAGGGGCCTCGGTTGCTGTTGTGCTGACCCTGTGTTCGGGGGTCACCAGGCGCCTTCATCGCACAGCCCCCCGTGGCGTGTTCCCGCTGTAGCTCAGGCCCACGGCTGAGCGACAGACCCGCTGGGGGGGGAGGAGGTAAACAGGAAGTGGACATGGCCTCCAACACTTGTGCCCTACACACACACTCCCGCCACACAGAACCTGCTCTGACACACCCACCGCAGAGTGACACCTCTGCTTGAGCCACCATGGGGAATGAATGAATCCCAGAGGGAAATTCTGTTTGGTTGCAGCAGCACACAGTATGCAACACACACACACATTTTCTGAACCGCTTGTCCCAGAAGGGGTCGTGGGGAACCGAAGCCTACCCGGCAACACAGGGCGTAAGGCCGGAGGGGGAGGGGACACAACCAGGATGGGACACCAGTCCGTCGCAAGGCACCCCCAGAGGGACTCGAACCCCAGACCCACCGGAGAGCAGGACCCGGTCCAACCCACTGCGCCAGCACACCCCCTGTATGCAGAACATGCACATGGAAAACATCTGTGCAGAAACTCATTGAAGACACAGGGATAAACAAGTACATATGTGAATAAGTTAGGCAGAAAAACAAGTGAGCGTGTTTACATACGAGAGGCTACGGCGGGGTGGCGCAAGGTGTTTTGCGACGGCACAGAGCAGATCGACACCATCAGATCCCTGTTAGCGAACACAGTGTTAAACTTTTAGCCATCACTGCTACTACTGAGTCACTTCCCTGACAGTTAGGCCGTTCCCATAAAGCGGGACGTGTGCTGAAGCAATACGGCACAGCGCCTCGCCGGGTAGCGCTGGTGTCTCGCAGCGCCTGTGCGGTAGGTTTGAATCTGGCTCAGATTGTGTGGAGTTTGTGTGTTTTCCCCATGTTCCCGTGTGTCCCTCACAGATGTGGCTAGAAGGCCATGGTAAACCACCTCCATACCCTCCTTTACCATGTATACCATACCACTGGTCGCCATGAGTTGACTTTGACTGGATGGCACTCATTCAAAGCTTGGTAAAGTTGAGGACTTCTTTGGAGGTGAAAAAAGGAAAGCTTCTTTTGGGATGCAAAACTGTAGCGTCACGTCTTGGGCCCAAATTCAAAGCTTCCAAAACTTAAGGAGCAATATCCAAAGGAAGGGAATGAAGCGCAAAATGAGTGGACAGAAACGACAAACTTTACGCTGTTACCGTCCCGCACTCTTTCTACTGTCTTCTTCTCCAAGCTTATTAGGCTTAATCAGCATAAATGATAAGATCATGCAGCACACGGTGAGGAATAACTTCCGAAAGGCTGGTTCACAATACAAGCGTGATTATGTCGAACGGGGGGTTAACGGCATCAACCCTCAAGACAAACAATGAAGCACCTGAGCGCACAGTGTGTTTGGAAGATACAGTATGGGGCCTAGATAAGCAAGATGACAATTCAGAGGACAATACATATATCTGTAGCCCAGACTGACCGGAGGACCTCTTGCTATGTGTCACCAGTGATATTTTATTGAGTCATTTGGGAAAAATCAGTGTTCAGCCCTGCAGTCGCTTTCTGACCGTCCAACACTCCAGTTATGGCAGCGAGCGTTAACCGCCTCCAGAGACCCGGTCGTCCCGCCTGCCCGAGCGAGTGGGCACATGCCATGATTTTGGGAGCCCCAACGTAAGAATAAATTCATCGTCCCTTGAACATACCTCTCAGTTAATCAAGGTACATGGGCACATGTATATGAGCAAAAAAAGCTTTTTCTTTTAGTAAATAGACATAGAGGTGGAAATAAAATTTGAATTAGTAAACTAAATATTTTTTAATAATCATTACACATATGTAAACATTACATATACACAAATCACAAATTTATAGTTTGACAACAGGCTGAAGACAACTTATTTTCAAGACTGAAGTTGGTTAAGGGGACAACTGGGGCAGCTGGTGATGTAGGGGTTACAGCTGCTGCTTTTGGTTTGAATCTCACCTAGTGCTGTAATCCCCTTGAGCAAGGTACGTACTCTAAAATTACCCAGCTGAATAAATGGGTAAATAACTGTTAGTAGCTTTGGAGAAAAGTGTCAGACAAATGTAAGTAGATACATATGTATCATCGTGTGAGAAGAGCGCTCTATAAAAAAAAAATTGAATTGAATTGAATAAATGCTGTTTACCACACAGACCCCCAGTTTTGTGTCAAATGTCACCTACAAAGTTACCACATTTCAAAGAAATGCGGTGGTGATGCGTTGTCACGTTTACCCAATATGTAAGGCGGCAGACCTTCATGAGTTTTCTAATAATACTGTTTCTATTTTGCTTAATAATAGGTTCTATATTTTTTTTTTTTCATTTACAGTTTTTTTTTTTTCCAATCACAGCTACAAAATTTTGGACCTCTTAAGTTTCGATGCCACCAAACAATTGCCAATGACAATTGGTTCACCTGGTTATAAAAGCAGTCCTTCACTGGGATGCTGCCAGGAGCAGCGTTGGACGCGCTGGAGGGACCGCTCTAATTTGGCTTGGGTGACCCTGGGTAGGAAGACCAGGGAAACACAACCAGGTTGGACTCTCCCTCATTGCCCCAGACGGAGCGAGGAGAGATGCAGCGAGAGTGGGTGTCCAGGACAAAAAAGTAACCACTCAGAAACAAAGCACCATTTACATTTATCCATGTAACATGTTTCTCCAAAGCAGCTTACAATGTTAAAGTACTTGCAGTGATTTTATTATTATTACTTCCATTTATTTACTGGGTATTTATTTTCAGGGTACTGGAGCAGGGATTCAAACCCAGATCCTTCGAGTAGAAGGCAGCAGCGCCAACCACTACGCCACCTGTTGACCTGTTATGGGATTCCTCGTTCCTCAAGAGCCACTAATGTTGGGTGCACACATACATGGTCACTATAGCCTTGTAACTGAATCACGTCCATCCTGCTTTTACTGCCTGGTGCTCCACCAGGTACTGAGCATCATTTGCAGAGTGTTTTAAGGCCCTCTGTAAAAGACCCGGGTTCATGGACAGGTGGAACTGTTTTGCTCACCTCCACTGGTAAAACCATACCAGTTATTTTACTATACCATTTCGTGATTTATTACATCCTGATGAATAAGATACAGATTTTAAGAAATCTATTTACACTTATTCCTTTAACTGACACTTTTCTCCACAGTCAATTACAATGTTAAGCTACTTCACAATAATTTACCCATTTACAGAGCTGGGTAATTTTACTGGAGCAATTTAGAGGAAGTACCTTGCTCAAGGGTACAGCCGGATGTCAGCTTTAAACCTGCGGCCTTTAGTCCGAAGGGAGCAACCCCATCCACTACTCTACTACCCGTTTTATTTACCTGAACTTGCAGTGATGTATGAAGTGAGATGTCTGATACATCAAATCCTTCCTCCTGCTGTAGTACCTTGATCAAAGTCCTTACCCTGAATTGACAGAGTAAAAACTACCTGCCTGTATAAAAGGGTAAATCAGAGAAAAGTGTGAGGTCAATGGTTAAATGGCAATGTAAATTTAGACAGCAGGAGTAATAACACCAGTTACTGGAGTATGTCTGGAAACTGTGTGTGAGTCATATGTGTATATTTTGGACTGAGCTGCTACATAATCACTGATTTAATCTAATCTTTTAAAAAACAACAAATCAGAAGCCCAGGCTGAAGTCAATGTGTGTGAAGGTCAGCTCTATCCTTCAGATTACAGTTTATTAATATTTACTGTCACACGCGTTTTAATCGTCTTTAACCAAATTATTATACATTTATTAATGTACACACACACACACACACACACACACACACACATTATCTGAAACCGCTTGTCCCATGCGAGGTCGCGGTGAGCCGGAGCCTAACCCGGTAGCACAGGGCGTAAGGCTGGAGGGGGAAGGGACACACCCAGGACGGGACCCCAGTCTGTCGCAAGGCACCCCAAGCGGGACTCGAACCCCAGACCCACCGGAGAGCAGGACCCAGGCCAACCCACTGCACCATCGCACCCCCTTTATTAATGTAGTATTAATTAAAATAAACAATGAATTAATGGTAAATTATATATATAATTAATTGCCAGAGGTGGTACTTACTGTTTCTGAGAGGCGCTGACACTAAAAATGGTGCTAAATTTATTAAATGATTTATTATGGGGAACCCATTATATTAAAAGCAATTTTTTGGCTTTCAGCATTTCATGTTTTTAAATAAATCCAGATATTTAGTGAGCAAAATGACACCTTTATTAATTAGATTTTATATAGTGTTAAACTAGAGAAAGGTCAACATACAGTATGTTTGCTGAAATAAGACAGGGAAAGTGTGTTCTGCCCAGGAAAAAAAAAAAAAAACTACATGGAGTGGATCTGGGAACAAGAGAAGTGCTTAGCGAGACACCAAGGCTGAATCCTGGGAGGAATGCGGGTTATCGTTTTCCGCCACTCAGAGGCACGATGAAAACCATCTGTGACGTGACAGTCACATGTTCCATCAGCTCAGAAAAGTGCGCCGCGGACTGCAGCGGCGAGGACAAGTTTGGATCGCTGGCCGGTCGCGCTTTTCTCCCCTACGGAGCCAGTGGCGGCTGCAGTTTCGCCGAAACAATGAGAGAAATATACTGCTCTGCTCCGAGGGCACATTTTTTCTCATAAAAAAAACCCCTTTGATAGTTTAGCCATCTGGCTGGAGCCCAAAAAAAAATCCTCATAAAAGAGGCCCAAATAAGGTCAGAGGTCACCCCTCCCTGGGTCAGGGGGCCCTTGAAGGTTGTTATAGTGGACTTTACTAAAGTTGTCAGGCGAGATCACCCTGACAAATTAATGCACATTCTTCTCCGTAGCGTGTATTCAATTACAGTCACAAAGAGCAGTTTTGGTTTTGGTCGGAGCCCCTCGGCCCCGGTCAGGGAAGGAAGTCTTTGTGTCGCCGCCTTCCCGCTATCGTCATATTTCCCTACTTTTTTGTGGGTGCAAAGCGCTCCGGGCAAGGACACGTCCGTAGACGGGGCGCTCGGATCACCGGAAAGCTTCTCCCCGGAATTTGCCCTTTACCCACTTCGAGCGGCTGTGCGCGAACACGCCGGTGTGGATGGCGACACACTTTCCCCCGAACAGCTGCATCAATCAAAGAGCAGCCAGCGGACGCGCTACAACAACCTTCCTCCTCTTAACGCAGGCTGTGGGAACGTGATCGCCGCAGCATCTGCTCGGTAATTACTCAGGAGGGGTCACTGTCCGCGGTGCAGAAGGACAGCTCCGTGACAAATCATAATTCATAACCCGGCTAATTAGACAGATCGACACACTGATAGACAGACAAACGGACAGATAGCCGTGGACCCAGGAGACCCAGGTTAGAATCCCACCCCTGCTGATTGATACAGGAGGAATTACTCAGCTGGATGTAGATGGATAAATCATAGAAAGCAGCTTAACGTATAAACCAACGTAGAGCATGTTTAAGGAGCAGTTAGGAGGTCAGAAGAGAGAGGGGTTTAAAAGAGGTTAACTTGACACCCTTCTTGAGTGTTGAAAGGGATTCAGCAGTTACGAGGGACAGAGGGAGCTCATCTTACCACATTGGAGTCAAAACCAAGAAACTTCGCCCTTTTTATTTTGGACTTGTTTTGTATGGGATCCACACACACACACACACACACACACACACACAGTACTGTGCAAAAGTTTTAGGCACTTGGGGGAAAAAGCTGTAAAGTGAGAATGGTTCCAAAAATAATGCTCTTTACCAATAAACTTCCTACAAAGCTTAATAACCATCCATCATCAACAACTGCTTGGCGCGGCAGGTTTGGTCGGGTCCTGCCCTTTGGCGGGTCGAGTCATGCTTGGGGTGCCTTGTGATGGACTGGTGTCCCGTCCTGGGTGTGTCCCCGCCCACTCCTGCCTTGTGCCCTGTGTTTCACATCCCCCGCTTGGGATAAGTGGTTTTAGACTGTGTATGTGTATGTGTGTACTTTCTTTAACAACACACAAAACCCTTACTGTAATACTGTACCTTTTTGTAAAAGGAATGCTTGGAAATCTAAAATATGCTCTTTCCCATTGACACTAATGCAAAAGACATTAAACAACCGTCTAAAACAAATCTTTTTGTGAAACATCTAAGTGCCTAAGACTTTTGCACAGTACTCTTTCTCTATATATATATATATATATATGTAGATACAGATAGAATTAGAATCTGACTGATGGCTCCAAGCTCTGATACACTTGGCTGACCAGCAGGGTGTGTAGTGGTTAAGAGCTGCTTTGGAGTCACAGAACCAATGAAACAAATACAGGTTCAACTGTGGAAGTGACTAAAGGAATATAAAGTGAGGAAGGAGAACTCTGTCTATGTCTCCATACTGCGGAGTGTTATGACCCGGTTTACGTGAGTCTGTTTTGAAGGTAAAAAGTCATCTTATGATGGAAAATATTTATTCATTCATCCATTGCAGGTAATTTATCAACCGGCCAATAGGGTCGACGCACATTCCACACATAGCTGCACTGCAGGGCTGTAAGAAGGGGGAGAATGGGAGACGAAGGCCTATCGGTGCCTCTCGCTGCCCTGCCCCCCAGGTGACGCGCAGCACTGGCGTATTTGCACCTATGGCCGTGTACAACTCTCCTTCCTCACACAGCGGGTCGGACCACGACGCACTGTGGCCGCGTTTGGATAGTGGGGTTCACACAGTATGCTCCTTGACCCCTGCTTCTCAGATGGAAGCTGTAGGAATTTCATTCATTCATCTGATCCTTTTCTCCAAAGCAACTTACAGTGATTTACCAAATTTATGCAGCAGAGTCAATTCGACTGCATCGATTCAAGGTAGGTAAGGTGATCAAGGGTGCTACAGCGGGAGGCGGGATCCGAACCGACATCGGCTCTGACCACCGCGCCATTTGCTGCCCCCTCAGTTAGGAGTGCAGCACGATGAAGATGTTGAAGGGCTCAGGGACGGGCCCAAAATTAATGCCGAGCGGTCCGGTGCGCCATGATGGCCTGGGCTCTGCGAGAGGTTGACGAGCAACAGCCTCCAAAGGCTGGGATTGGAATTCACAAAGATAGTTTTCATTGTGCCTCCCTGTGTTTGGAGTATGATGGTTAAGGGTACGGGAGAAATGTGGAAGAGAGACAGTACCCACTAAACAAATGCATCCGTTTTCAAAAGTTGCCTTTCCCGATGAGGGCTGCGGTGATCCAGAGCCTATCCCGGACGCGCTGGGTGCAGGGCCGGTGAGGGATCCAGCCTGGACGGGATGCTAGTCCATCACAGCGGAGAGCAAACGAATCACAGACATGAATTCAACAGCTTCTCCCACGATGGAAAAACACACCATTATATTTGTAGAGTCTAAATAAATACCTGCGATGATTTACCGACATCCTTCCCAAGCGGGACGTCCGTACGGAGTCGAGTGTAACGGTGAACAGGAACGCGGGTGTTTTCACGCGGTCGCAGATGAAAGGGCTCTGTGCATCACAATCGTTTAACTGTCCCACAGTTGGGTAGAATGATTCTCTGCGATGTACGTCGCTTTGGAGACAAACGTCTGCTAAATGAATACATGTGAACGTACTCTACATGTAGAATGTTGTCTGGTTGTCTTACGCAGCTGTCTGTGTCTGCAGTGCCGTACAGTGAGTCACGTCGTTCATTTGTCGCTGACCAGCGAAAGGGATAATTCAGCAGGTAGGCTGGCACCTTACCTTCAAAGGACCCGGGTTTGAATCCCACTTCCCTCGATCGAGGTATTGACCCTGTGCTGACACGATAAAAATGACCCAGCTCTTTAGATGGGTGTGTAGAGTGTCAGCGAGGTACAGTAAATAAATCTCATTGTAAAGAAACAACTGAATCATCTCGTCACTTGAGAGGTGAGCAAAGGGACTCCAGTGGGGGTTAAAAAAAAAAAAAGGGGGGGGGGGTACTCTGACTTACGCCATTGTTCTTACGATGCTTCATCCTTTTCATGGGCATCTCTGCTCCCTTTGCAGGCCAAACCTTCAGGTGTCTTTTTATTCTTTCCCAAATGCTGTAAAAAATGCTTTAACAGACAACCGTAAACATGCACTTGGAATGAGATATGCAGCCCGCATGGTGCGAAGCGTTATGCGCGCTCACGCACACATACACACACACACACACAGACACACACATTGACTGGAATGTCACGAGTCAACGCCAACAAGTTTCCAAAAGGCCTTTAGCTGCGCCCAGACAGGTGGGCGATCGGGCCCCTTCGGCTGCCCCCCGAAAAGGCCAAAATGAATGAAGGCGCCCGACGGGGTCGCCTCTTCTCTGAAGGAGGTGAGGAAACTACGCAGGGGCTTCCCGAAAAGACACGCACCATTAAGTGCCCGAGAGGAACTGGATTTTTCTCAAGCTGTTAATACACTGCCGCCGACAGGTGACCGGGGACACGGGAGCCGCGCCTGACCAGGAAGCGGCGGCCCCCGGCGGGCAAAGGAAGAACGTCCGTCACGGACCGGCATGTCTTCATTAAGTCCGCTTCCTGGCAGCTCGTGTGCGTCTCATCGCTGTACAGCCTGCTGCAATTAAACACTTTGAACGTGAAGTATACCTGAGCTAAACTTTAACAACTACTTGATGAACAAGGTCTATATTAGGGCCCCTAACAGGTGAACCAAGGTATCAATTGTACGAATTCTAACATTCTACAAATTATTCACACGGGTGCAAACTTAGTATCTTACAAATTAGGAGACAAATATTATAATGTTATCAGTAATAATAATAATAATAATAATGCTCTGGAAAAAAATTGTCTGTGACATTTAAAAATGTAACATATAATAACTTTTACACATCTGAAACCTTTACCCAAGGCAACAATGTAGTGCTAACCATTTGAGACTAACTTTCTGTTTGCCAATAGTCAACGTGGCTTGGAAGGTGGAGAAAAAGCATCACTTTTCCCAAGAGTCCTCGGCTAGGGGCCATTATCTGTGGCAAGTGATTATTAATTGGGCTTAATTGCGGGTTTCTGTTTAGAAAGCCCTTTGTCACCGCGGTACTTTGTTTCACACCGAGGAAGAAAGCGCTGTGTTTAATGAGATCGGAGGGCGAATACGGCCAAAGCCGCGATCGTCCACAACAGCTCGGCCCCGGAGACGCGGCGGCAGGGCGCGCCCGCCCGTGGAACGCACATCCGGGTCCACGGTGGTCCTTATGTCGAACGCTCACGTCCCGTTGAGAAACAACTGGCCGTGGCGCTTGGGGGCCACTTACTCTTACATCCCAGACGTACAATGGTGTTAGGAGTGTGATTATTAAACGTGAGCCCAAGGAGGCGCTGCGTTCTAAAGGCCGAGCATCTGAGAGGGAACAAAGCCGCGCGAAGGAGAACGCGCTCCTCTCAGATGGCGTCCCGCACGCGCTCCACACGGGCAGTGGGGGAATCCATTTTCCAGGAATGCGACTCCAAGGAGTAATTGTCCTCGCTCCGCTCTGAGCGCTTGAAGGCGAGTCGGACGGGTTTCGGCGCTCCCCCGACATTCCCTCTGTCCCCGGGAGTTACGAAGAGGTCTGGAACTACATGCATTAGCAGCAAGAAAACATTTGCTTTTGTTTCCCATCTTTCACCACCTCTTCTTCGTTGCTTCATCGACCTCTAGGCCTTCTCACCGATACGGTGGCGATGGAACAACACATCTCTAAGGACCTGGCCGAACCAGAGAAACCGGAGGGCCAAACCAAGCGTGGCTACATGTGCCTTCAGGTATCACTTGGTGTGAATCGGTGTGAATATGTAACCGCAAGGTATAGGACCAGCAGGTGGTGTAGCGATTAGTGCTGCCGCGTTATATTCAAATGGCACAGGTTTGGATCCCAGCTCTTGCGGCAGTACCCTTCATCAGGGTACTCACCCAGAAAATGATAGAGTAAAAATTATCCAGCTGTATGAAAGGGTAAATCATTGTAAGTAACTTAACGCTATGTTATTTTGGAGAAAAGTATCAGATAAATGAATAAATGTAGAGAGTCATACGAGCATGAAATATATATATATATATATATATATATATATATATGTATATACACACACGCACTTTCTGAACCGCTTGTCCCATGTGGGGTTGCGGGGAACCGGAGCCTAACCCGGCAACTCAGGGCGGAAGGGGACACACCCAGGACAGGACACCAGTCTGTCGCAAGGCACCCCAAGCGGGACTCGAACCCCAGATCCACCGGAGAGCAGAATCCGGTCCATATATATATGTATATATAATAATTATATATGGCATATATTTGTTGACATATATATGTATGTCACACATACTTTATACGGTGGGGATAATGGCAGAAAAAGTCTGACACTCTTCTAGAGATGATGTATAAATATTTGTAAATCAATATATGACATACATGAAAGACTGAAAATAAATAGTCTTCCAACAGAAAATAGTTACTAATTTCTGTTTGGCAGGTTGTTCCTAAGGAAAACAGAGGCGTTATTCTTGTTAGACTTGACCGCGAGGTGATGGGGAGAATTCCTTTCGCCTTGTTACCCGTGTGCATTTTAATTAGCATCGGAACCGGGTATCGGTGCGCAATAGATCAGTAACTGAGAAAGTGGGCTCCTTTCAGCGCCGTTCACTTTGAATAACGTCAGGGCATTCGAAAAGGCGGCTGTGGAGCCGTTCACACGCCCGCATTCCCAGAGGCACGGCCGGCCCGCCTGCCAGGAGCACGCACACACACTCACACACTCACACACCTGTGAGAGCTGCAAACTCCATTTCTCTGGTGGCCCTACAGATGAACGGGAAGTGAGGGTGCGACACCGAGGTGTACCCGCGTTAATGATTACTGTCCTGTGGACTTCTCCAGGAGATCGTCTGCTGTGCCTCATTAGATGGGCTGCTTTAAATTCATCCCCCTGAATTAACGACGACGGGGGGAAGGAGGAGGCTCTTAGTGAGCCGCTTTCACACGGGCAATCTTTTACGTTATCGTGACACACACACACACACACACACACACACACACACACACACACACACACACACACACACACACACATAGAGACGAGCCCTCTGTGTGTCTGGGTCTCATTATTTCCCCACTGTGGTTAACATACCTTCACTCCGAGTTCCTGATTTGGGGTTATGCTCCACCGATGGTCGTCCGCCGCATCATAGTGAGAGCTTTGTGCTCCGTGTGCTGCACGAGAGCATCGTGAAGGGAACTGTGGATACACTGCAGACACCCACCCACCCACCCACCCACACACACACACACACACACACACACACACACAGAGACAAAATCATAAACATTCCTGGGGACCTTTTTCCGGCGCAGGAAGGGTTATGGCATACCTGTTTTACAACATCAGAGCACAACATGCACAATTCATTACTTCTCTTCGCTCCCAGCAAACGTTTGCATGTAAAAGGAAGTGCGCTGCTTTTAACAGGTTTCTCCACTTCTCTGGGAATCTCGTCTAACTCATCCGCAGCTGCGTGTGCTTTTTCGCAAGACTTTTCCCAAATTCTTGATATGGCAATCAGATGCAGTAAGAGAAACAAAAATTGCTCCCAAGAACGGTAATACCGGTTGTAGGTTTGCATTGTTAATATAACTTTGTATTTCTTACATTTATTTTTGACCTCTCGGGACAAAACAAAACAGTTGTTTTGCATAATGTTCAAATAATATACATCACATGAAGACCATTCAATATACAGTAACCATAAAATATCAGGCAATCTTACTGAGGCTTTACATCACAAAACTTTTTTTCTGGATTATCCATCAAAAGAAATGCTATATATCAAAGCCACAAGAACAATTTAACAATGAATAAATTAAATATCATTCAGATGGGTTAAAAGTACCCCGTGACAGCGTTGGAATATTAAATTACATTTAGCTGACACTTTTCGCCAAGGCAACTTACAATGTTGAGGTTACAACTACTTACCCAGTTATACAGCTGGGTATTTTCAGTGGAGCAATTTAGGGTAAGAACCTTGCTCGAGGGTACCGCACCCAGAAATGAGGCTCGAACCTGCAACTTTTGAACCCCAAGGCAGTAGCCCAAATCACTACGCTGCAAGCCATGCCCTTTCACATTATTACATATATTACATTAGCTCTTAGGTCTATGTAAGATGCCGCACAACTTAAGGTCTTAGAATATTATGATACATTAAATAGAACCAAACTACGAAAGGTGAAAATGTAGCGACTTTTAACAGGGGGTTCGAGGGATGGTTCGGTGGCCCTCGGGTCCAGCCGTTCCAGCAGGCTGTCCCAGGCACTTCCTCCTGACCCCCTGCCGAGGAGCTAATTAAAACAATTTCAAGGACAAAGGGGGGAATCTGCTCCCCCCCCCCCAGCTGGGACAAGGCACAGATATGGTGTTGGAGGAACACAGTTGTTAAGGATTAGCCCCCATCTCCCCCAGCAACCAACCCCCCCCCCCCCCCCCACCCCCGAGCCCCCTGGAGCCAGAGATTGAAAAAACAGAGAATTATCATTGAGAGCAGCAGCTGAATTCCTACAGTAAAATTAAGGTGAAGGCTGAGGGCGGAGCCCCTGCACGCGAAGGCGTGTTTGTATGTGCTGAATTATTATTATTATTATGAGAGTGGAAATTGAAATTGTAATATGTAACGCGCTCGTTGTATTCCGCTGGGAGACGTACGTCGCTTTGGAGAAAAGCGTCCGCTAAACGAACACGTGTAAATGTAAACGGCGAACAAAACGACACGCTCACGCCGGCGAACACGTGTTCCCGCCGCCCTACGGTTAGCGGCGCACTTACGTGGGTAACGTGGACAAACTATGCAATTAACACCTTGTTAAGCGAGAGCGGGACCCTGCATGTGGAAGGCATTATTGGGCCCTGCAAGGGCCCAGATGGAACCCAGCAGCCCAAAGCATGTGTTGTACAGGGAGAATGCCCGCCCCCCCCAACCCTTCTCCCACCCCCGAACACATATCTCTGCTGATATTCTGTCCATACAGTCTAATGATTAATTCCCATTACAAAGAAAGCAAGGGTACAGAAAGGTGAACGGCAGCATCGGTCAATAGCTCATAAGTCGGACCGCCGGACTGCTTCAGCTCCGAACGTGCGCCGCTCACGTGCGTCCGCCTACGGCCGACGTTCCCGACTGCGGCGCCCCACAATGCGCCTCTTCAAACCGTCACCAGAATGTCCAATCAGGGATGCTATTAGTGGCCTCGGTTGTTTCTTACATATGACTATTTTTTTTGCTGGGGGTTGAATTAGGAATGACAAGATTTGCAGTAAAAAGATGGTTTACAGCTTATCGCTCGATGATGATGGCACAGCATGAGAGTCGGGGTTCTGTCGAATCCTTGTTTGCACACACACACATTTTCTGAGCTGCTGGTCCCATACGGGGTCACAGGGAACCAGAGCCTAACCTGGCAACTCAGGGCGTAGGGCTGGAGGGGGAGGAGATACACCCAGGACGCCAGTCCGTCGCAAGGCACCCCAAGGGGGACTCGAACCCAAGACCCACCGGAGAGCAGGACCCGGTCCAACCCACTGCGCCACCGCACCCCCCCTCCTTGTTTCTAGATTTCTGTAAAAATAAATTAATGAATTCCATGGTGGACTGATGAGAGAGAGAGAGAACAGTTGGTAACTTACATTGTATTGAACATTTGTTAATTTAACAGATGCTTTTCATCCAAAGCAAAGTACTCTAAGTAAACTCTAAGTGAAAAGATGTGCATGTTAAAGGTGTGGATGTATGATCTGTAGATTGCTGGTTCAATCCCACCTCCCCAGAACTGTTAACTTGGATTTTGTTTGCATGGATTTGGATGCTGACTGAAACATATTTTCTTATTATTCAAAACACATCTGCAAAAAAGGTAGTACAATTTGTTTACCTTGGTGTAGATAATTTAAGCTAAAAAGTTAAAGTAAAAAAAAAAAAAACACTCCAGACATGAAAAACAACAAATTACATCCACACTGCCACCCTCCTCTTAAAAAAAAGCTTCTCAGTCATAATATTTCACGGATTATTCACTCATCTGCACTATAAACATGTTAAGTAATTTTTTTTCCGAATACAGAATGTGAAAACATCGGAGGTCAAATAAAAAGAAAAAAGAACAAAAACTTTGAACTTTAAAACCCTGAAACCTTGAAAGCGTTTTAAGAAAAGCAGTAAACACACACAGGGCCACACTTACAAAAAGTTCTTAAATATCAAAAAAGCACTAAAAACACGCTGAAGTCAGCAACTGCGCAATTTTCCCCAAACGGACGGTTAACGGCCGTCACGAGAAGCGAGCGGCCGCCACCGATGGCCAGATGTCGGACGCTATAACTTGAGAAGATTAATCTGGAGAGGAATCCCGGTGTGCGAGGTGTTGACGGCTTAGGTCCGTCCACACTTTTAAGGCATTGTTGTTATCTCCATCGCCGGGCCGCACTTATCTTCCCGAAAGGAACTGTATGTAAGCAGGAACAATAGGCGTGATTGAATGCATTCCCCACTCGGTGTTGGGTTACGATGGTCTATTTTAATAGATGATTCCTGGCCTACGCGGGGGGCTGGGGCTTCGCAGGGGGACCTGGAGGGGGTTCCCTCCAAAACGGCGCATTTGATCCTTATCGGCGCGGCTCTCCGAGAAGCGGTCGGTCTCTCCCGAGCCGATCTCCTTCAGCCGTTCCGCCGCGCTCGCGGGAAATACCCCAAAGCCCCGTCTCGACAGGTGAGATCCGTCCAAACAATACCCGGCCTCGCGTCCCCCTCAACTCGGAAAAGGCGGAGCGGGCAGGGCGCACATTCGTGGCAAGAGTGTAAACAGCCGTCCGCAGGCGAAGGGAGGTCACGTAATTCAGAGCCGTGTGCGTCGCTGACCCGGCGAGAGAACGCAGACACGTGGCCAGCTTGAGTCTCGACTGGACCTTCGCTGGCCCGTTCTAACACACGTTTTAATTCAGCACGCACTTCTCCTAATAATAATGAGAAAAATGTGCACCACCACCACTATTATTATTATTATTGTAATAGTAATGTATATCTATTTTTACTTTGTTGTTACTTCTGCATCCGTTTCAACCATTTTCTACCTAGAACACTTCTAACTCGTTGTATTACCATATTATTATTCCGTAACACAAAAATTATATGCTAGTAAGGCTGCGGACATATTTACTGATATTATTGAATTTAATACGTTTAATGCACTAACTGTGGGCCGTTCTGACAAACGTGGATGAAAACTCACGACAGTACAGTCTGAATAGAATGTAAAGCTCAACCTTCCACTGGCAATTGTGTGTTTCCATGTTTCTGGCCCTTTTTGAGTTCTGTGTGTGTGTGTGTTTTTTTTTTTTTTTTTTTTTTTTGTAAGCGCAGCGCATAGCAATCAAAAATGCAGACGAGCAGACTCCAGGCCCCTGGGTTTGAGAGCGGCAATAAAACGATTTGCGTAACAAAGGGTACAATGGCTTTGGCTTATGTGCCGAGGGTGGGATGCATTTTAAAAGGCCAGATCCAATGTCAGAGCACAAACAGATAATCCTCACACCATGTCCACTCCCCCACCCCAACCCCCCCCAACCCACCCCACCCCCTCCAACATAAACTTTCTGCAAAAGGTGGAAAATTTTGCAATGACCTGGTCACTGGCTACACATGGCGGCAAACAAAAACACGAATAAAGAGCATGCTGCACAATGACCTAAAAGCATGGTAAAGTGATGGTTTTGTCCAGCCGACGGGTATTATATCATCTGATCTTTTCCGCTAGACATTAAAATCAGACACCACTCTTAGTATTATCTACTAGTCTATCAACATTAAAAGTTTTAGTCTTTCACTCATTAGAATCTATGTCAGAAAACACATAAAATGACCAGTAAAGTGGTATCGTCTCATCTAATCTTTTCTGTCAAATATTAAAATTACATACTAATGTAATTAACTACTAATAGATAACTAACTACTTTACTATTACTGTTATATTTCATTTGTACGTTAACATGAAGCATTTCAGTTTTTCACTCATTAGAATCTATATTAAAAGACACACAAAATCTTTTTCTGGGAAAAAAAAAATGAAAAGAATTTCTAAAAATAGTAAAATTATAATGACAATGCGCCTCTTGGGGGCGGAACTTTCTAGAACACGTGAAGAAAAGACGAAAGGGGTCGAGTTACATGAGACCACCTATGAATCTGGAGGAGGGGCCACATATGCTAATGAAGCAGATGTCCACAGTCCTCAACACATTCCTGGCAGCTTATCAAAACAAGGCTTCTCTCGCCCCCAGGGGCCTTTGCGCTCTCACACTGCTGCCTCGAACCAGCGACCGGCAATATGTCCCTATGTCCTACGCTCATAATACCACGTGCAAAACAGAAATGCGCGCAACGCCTTCTTTTCGTGACGTCGTCTCGCTTCACCGGATCCGCTGCTTCGGTCAAGGGCGGCATCATGCACCGTGGAGTTCAAGGTGCGAGCGCGCTGTGGGTCGAGGGTACTGCGGTGGTCCATACGCTCACCGTATTGCAGCACCGTGTTTGAAACCCACCTCCTGCTGCAAGGAGCCTTGCTCAAAGCACTTACCATGAATTTACACGTACATATCCCGTCCTGTTCGAAAGAGCCAATCGTGACATTCGAAAGAGTTGATCATCTAACGCTGGAAGTCACCTTCATTATTTCAGTTATTAATTATGTAGCTGATGCTTTTCTCTAAGGGGCTTGCAGTGGTTTCTACTTACTGTGAAGTACCCATCTCTAATTTTCACTGCATCAATTCATGGTAAGTATCTTGATCAAGTGAACTAGAGCGGGAGGTGGGATTTAAACCTATGTCCTCCACGTCCCCCCACCCGCCCACCCACACCCTGCCTTAGTTTCATGTAACAGACAGGTAGTGTGAGCTGCGGCGTCCTGACATGCGCAGCCGTTCTCCTCCGCTTACAAACCAAGGTGATGTTTGGTTGAGATCTTATCTGGCGCTCACTCTGGAAGCTCACGGTTCGGCCGAGAGCAGCGCTGGGTGCTTTTTACGTGATGCTTTTGCCCAAACCGACCAGCAGTGCTGAGCTACTGTCACTGCTTTACCTGTTTATACAGCACGGTCATTTTTTCTGAATTTTCACTTCAGGGTAAGGATCTTGATCGGGGTACTACAGCAGGAGGTGAGATTCAGATCTGGGGACTTTGAGTGGAAGGTGGCAGCTCTGACCATTACGCCCTCTGCTGGTCCAGGTATTTAGCTCAATCTAACATCCAGCATTAAGTTTAATTCAAATTTCATGCACCTGTTTCACTTAAAATCTCAGTAAATCACAAACATTGATTATGGCAAATGTGAATCATTTCTGGTATAGCAGATTTAATACAATTAATTAATTTAGGTAAATTATTAATTCATTTCAGGCTTGTTTTATCGCACTAAATTATATACCAAAGAGACTAGCAGTGACTTGCCCATTTATATGGAGGGTACATTTTTACTGTGCCAGTGCAGAGTAAGCACCATGATCATGATACTACAGTAGAAGGAAGGATTTGAAACATGGTCCTTCAAGTGGAAGCCAGCAGCTCTAACCGCTACGCCACCTGCTGCCTCTGGGCAAAACCATAAATGGTGGAGGTACCGATGAGGCAGAGTATAGTGGAGTATCTCTGTAGCAGTCAAAGCAACACAATTAACCATTTGTTAATTAACAGCAATTTGTAATTGATGACGGTATGAAATTAGTGTGAAATCGTGAAATTCCAGCAGCTGCTCTGTGCCACTAAACGCTCTGCAATCGTGTCCCTCCGACGTGATCTCGCACATGCAGTTTCTCCAGTGCCCTCTGGGTGGCAGTAAACCACATGCTGGAGACACTGGGGGTTTTTAACCCACCCCTCCAAGCAGGGCTGAGAGACAGTGTGTGTGTGTGGGGTGGGGGGCATTCTCCAACATCCCCAACACTCATTGCAAAGGCCCTTCAGTGGGGTAAGAGCACTCATCAGCGCAGGCCAACACCACCCCCCCCACCATACGCACTCACTGACCATAGTAACCAGGGTATTGGGGGTCAGGGGGGGGGGGGGGGGGGATGCATTAAAGGCCATGGGAGGAAGCAGCTCCGATTCGTATGTTTAGGTCATTTTAGGAAAACTCCAGATGAAACGGTACAAATACAAAAGAAGGAGGTGAAATGAAAGGAAGGCCGTTAAAAGCGTAGCACATTTCCTGCTATCTGCTGGTACAAAGGGAAGAGCCGAGCAGCCGGTCGCACCTGGGCTGTGGGTTTGCATCTAGCCCAGCCTTTGCGGAGTTCGCGCATTGCAGCCTGCGCTGATGCAGTAGCTCTAACTGCTACGCCACCTAATGGCCCACACTAGGTGAGCTCGTGATGTCTTTGTGATGACCGGCGCGGAATCCCTCCGGGTTCTTCACCCTCGCTCAGCATCCCGCCACTCGTGGTTCTGCGCTTGTTTTGCGAGTGGCTCTGATGTCGGGCGGCTGCGCACAAGGCGTACAAGCGGGAGACAAGAGGAGGCGAAACGCCCGGGAGAGACGCCCGTCGCTCTGCTTTAATCATCCGAGGCGCGCGCGAAAGGTGCGCCAGCCCTGCTAACTGGCCTCAGGGTGTATGACGCATACACACGTCACAACGTCTGGACTCCGCACGCACGAATGTTTCTCCTCGAACGCGGCAGCAAACGCACGTCGGCCGGCGGCCCGAGTGGAAGCGTGTACATACGCAGCACGTCGAGCGTTTCCAACGCGCCGGAAGATCAGGTCGCCAACGTGGGCACGTGTGCGCGATGCCGGATGTATAGGACACTGCTCAACTGGCCACGGGACATGTGTCATGTCACCATTATTCGTTTAGTCGACACTTTATTGCACCATACCTTTATTAATTTCTCTTTTCTTCAACAGCGACTTCCACTATTAATCTACCCAGTTTTATACAGCTGGGTAGTTTTACTGGAGTAATTTACATTTACATCTATTCATTTAGCAGACGCTTTTGTCCAAAGCGACGTACACCTCAGCGAAAGTACAATTTATGCATTAGATTAATAGAGAGAGACGTAAATCGATTTTATTTACTCCTTTAGCTGACGCTTTTCTCTGATGCCACTTACAGTGTTAAGGTATGGTAAATAAGGTGATTTATGGTAAAAACCTTACTCAAGGTTACTACAGCTGGAGGTGGGATTTGAAACTACAACCCTGAGGTCCAAGAAGAGCATGTCTAACCACCGCACTTGCGAACCATACCAGACTCCGACACACTTACAATTTAAGGTACTTACAGTGATTTACCCATTAATACAGGTGGGTAATTTTCACTGTATGAGTTCAGGGTAAGTATCTTGATCAAGGGCACTACAGCAGGAGGTGGGAATCGAACCTGGGGCCGTTGACTGCGGGTTTGAATGGCGGTGGATGGACTGGACGGCGGCTGGAGAGATACACCTCAAAGCAGTTTATTAATTCGCTCACTTTTCTTCACCCTTTTCTTTCACTGACAATTTCCATCAATCAGTGATTACGGCAAATAGAAATCACAGCTCATCCAGAACATTTAATACTCGTATTGATTCATTTTCCTGACACTGCTCTCCAAAGCAGCTTACAGTCTTTGGTTCCTATATTCCTTCTCACTATACTATACTATACAATGCACCAAAGAGACTTACGGTGCTATTTACACCGATTTACCCATTTATACAGCCAGGCAATTTTGTTGTATCAATTCAGGGTAAGTACCTTCCTCAGAGGCACTGCAGCAGGAGGTGGGAATCGAACCTGGGCTCAAGCTCGCAGCTCTAACCACTATGCCATCTGCTGGCCCCTACAGATTCAACAATAACTTTTCACAATGAACTCCACACATAAAAAGCAGCGTTTATAACATGACCTTACACTGTTACAACTGTAAGGAGGCGTCTCGAACCGGTACGCTCCCTGCTGGTGAAGTACTGTGTCTCTGGCTGTAGGGCAGTCTACTGGACCGCAGGAGAAACTGCAGCACACCATCGCACCCGGAGGGCGTCGGAGTACCAACAGAGTGCGTTCCTTCCCAAATACCTCTAAGGTCCTGGGGAGCAGCGCGCCGCTGGTGGATGGTAACTCGGAGCGTTAACCGCTCCGTGGCCGACACTTTTTCGTGCACTGGTTAAAAAATGGTACCTATTCCGCCGTTCCCTCGAGAGACTGGTTAACAATGGCCGCAAAATGAGCCCATTCACGAGAAGACAAAGGAGCGCGGGTCCAGCGCTCCGCTTCCCGAGCGAGCCGAGGCCAGCGAGGGTACGAGAGAGCAGAGAGGAAGAAACAATAACAATAATCAAGCACACATCACACACACTCATGGAAAATCACACCACGCTGCTAGACCATTCCGAAGTGGCTCCTCGGCGGGAACTGTTTAGTCACTTTTTAAACGTCCTGTAATAAAATCTGGAAATATCTGCACTGCATCATTGACGTGAACTTCATTTTCACACAGTAAACTTTAAAAAAGTTGTGGATGACATCATATGTGTTCATAAGTATTCAGATTTCATACACATATTGTATGTGTTTTATATGCATAAATGTGTATTATATATATGTCTGTATATATGCACACACACACACACACACACACACACACACCTAGGTACTTACCCTGAATTGCTCCAGTAAAATTACCCTGCTGTATAAATGGGTAAATAACGGTAACCTTAACACTGTAATTCGCTTTGGAGAAAAGCATCAACTAAATCAGTAAATGTAAATGTAAATACATATAAACACGTACAATATGTACGTACATCACTGATGATGTGTCCTAGTGCATCCGCAGCATCTCATAACAGCCCAAGTTTCAAGTTTATTGTCATAGGTACAAGTACCGTGTACAAGTATCACGAAGTTCTTCTCGAATGCTTCTCCACAGACTACGGACAAGACAGAGACAATACAAATACTGCACGAAACAAAAGAATGACAACGACAGTGAGTAGTGCAATAGCAATAATGATAACGATAAATAAGGTTAACAGTAACGGCAATAATGCCAACAGACAGCCCGAGAACTCAGAACGTGAGAATGAGAATCCCGTTCAGTGCTATTGAGATTATTTTGGTTTCTACAGTATCTCATAAGTTGTTGTACCGCCGTACGTACGTTAGATGGGACAGCTGGGATTGCAGTGGGTTGAGCTGCTGCCTTTGGATCCAAAGGTTGCACGTTTGATTCTCAGCTCTACTTATAGTACCCAAGAGCAGGGTACTTCCCCTAGACTACTCCAGTAAAATTGCCCAGCTGTATAAATGGGCAAATGACCGTAAGTAGCCGAACATCGTAAGTCGTGGAATAAATGTAATACGTGTGGAAAAAACATAGTGTATGAGAAACAGCGGACGGCCATATAGCAGTTCGGTGCTTCTCGAAACACCACCGACGAAACACACGGTACGCACGCAGCTCAGCGGAAACGCTTCACGCATGGGGTTGCAGTATCACTGTACATTCCACTGTCGGGGGGTGAAGGGGGTGTTTACCGCCCGATCGGGGGTCATTGCGCCTGGGGCCGTGTGGGAATTTTACCGTACCGCAGACCTCGGCCACCGCGACTCTGGGACCGAAGACACGCGGCGCACGTATCCGCTAATCTACTGACCGTGAGTCTGCGGCAAACACGTACCACGCTCGCTCTGATTTCACCGCAAATATCACAGCGGAGTGACTCCCGAAGGCCGAAGCACATGACTTCTTTGGTTTGACGCCTCTACTTGACAAGCCGGTGCCTACTGGGATGGAGACAAAGAATTATGCTGTCGACCCTACATGACTCCAGCAGAAGCAGAACAAAATTAATAATGAAAAAAAGTGAAATTGAAAATAAAACTAAACTTTTAACAATAATTAATAACTGATAAATGCGACTAACAGTGTCTTAAAGAGGATCAAATTGTTCTTTACAGTGGCTAAACTTCACACCGTAGACCCCAGCTGGCCTGTCCTCCTGTTACGATCTCTCGATCAAACTGGACAACTCGCTTGTTTTGCCTACCTCCTCAGCTAAAAGTCTGGGAGTGACGATTGACTCAAGTCCGTCTTTCTCTCAGCATATCGAAGCCACAACCCAGACCAGCAGATTCATCCTGCATAATATCCTCAGGATCCGTCCTCACCTCACAACTGACTCTGCCCAACTACTTGTCCAGGCCACGGTGACATCCTGTCTGGACAATTCTAACTCTCTCCCATCTGGCCTTCCCGCTACTGCCATCAAACCTCTGCAGCTGATACAGAACGCTGCTGTCCGAGTTGCGTTTGACTTGCCGAAGCACTCCCATGTATCTCCTCTACTCGTTTCTCTGCGCTGGCTTCCTATAGCTGCCCGGATCAAATTCAAGACCCCGGTTATTGTCTACAAATGCATCAATAGAGCTGCTCCCAGATATCTACAAGACTAGATCAACCGCTACATCCCGACCAGACCCCTTCGCTCGTCTACTTCCGATCGCTTCGTGGTCCCGTGCACGAAAGGTAAAGCACGGAGGTTCTTGGTTCTGGCTCGGTTGGAGTGGAACGACCTCCCCCTCTCACTCAGAACTGCTGAAACTCTGTCCACGTTTAAAAAGGGTCTGAAAACTCACCTCTTCCAGACTCACTTCGCCCATGATCTCTTAAGTTCATGCACCATAATTTTATGATCCTGCCCCGATAAGCCTTTACACAGCTGCTACCCCTGTATTCTACGTAAATGTTCATGTATCTCAAAAAAAAAAAGTAGGCCTACTTGGGGTGCCTTGTGATGGACTGGCGCCCCGTCCTGGTTGTGTCCCCTCCCCCTCCAGCCTTGCGCCCTGTGTTGCTGGGTTGGGTTCCGGCTCCCCACGACCCTGCATGGGACATGTGGTTGCAGACAGTGTGTGTGTGTGTGTGTGTGTGTGTGTATACTAGATACTAGGAAGGTGATTGGAAATCGTTGAAATTACGGTGAAGCTTTGTGCAGCTACATCGGTGCAAACAGTGAAAGTAACTATTTAATCACACATCTGCACTAGGTCTCTCTTCCTGCTAACGTAATGCACAAATTGTATTTTCTCTGAGATGTACGTCGCTTCGGAGAACAGCGTCTGCTAAACGAAGTAATGTAAATGTAATAAGAAGTCGCGAAAGGGCTACTGTACCTTCGGACGGACATTGTGGAGAGGAACACAAAGAAGCTCCTTCCTCCAATAAAGCTCCTTACTTCCCACGTGCGGGTCGCAGTTCCAACCTTTGACCTCCGCTGCCACTTTTATGAGTTGGCAGGAGCCCGTTGGAGGAAGAGGTGAGGAGCGGCGTGGGGACGAGGGCCCTTCGCACGGCCGACTGGAGATTGCTTTTCAGGAGCCATTTATGACCCCGTTGAAAGGGGCTGCACCCCAAACGCAGGAAGGACGGACGGAAGGAAGGAAGGAAGGAAGGAAGGTAGAAGCAGGGGCCATATCCTGGGCTTCGATCCCTTCCTCATACCTCCTGACCGAAGTGTCTCTCACACTGCACTTTGTGTGTGTGTGTGGGCAAGAGGTGGGAATTTAAAACGCTGGGTGTCCAATGAGCAGAAAACACCATTACCGTGATGCCACCATTTATAAAATGTTTTTTAAAAAGCTTCATTTAAATTCTTCATACACAGGAGAAAAAACAACCTACAATCACTTCATATAAGTCAATTCATTCTTAAAAACTTTACTTGAGTCACACGTCTGCAGCTGTGTCTCTTTCTCTTAATGTAATGCATAAATTGTACTTTTGCTGAGATGTACGTCGCTTTGGACGAAAGCATCTGATAAATGAATTAATGTAAATGTAAAAAGATTAAAAATACATTTAAAAAAACACACATTTTCAGAACCGCTCGTCCTATACGGGGTCGCGGGGAACCGGAGCCTACCCGGCAACACAGGGCGTAAGGCCAGAGGGGGAGGGGACACACCCAGGACGGGACACCAGTCCATCACAAGGCACCCCAAGCAGGACTCAAACCCCAGACCCACTGGAGAGCAAGACCTGGTCCAACCCACTGCGCCACCGCACCCCCTGTCATTTAAAAAACATATTAAACATTTCCACCCCACTACTTACAATAAGGAGGAATGCAATAAAAATATTTGTACGGACACGTATGAAACGTTCAGGAAGTATGCGCGCACATAATTAATGGAAAAAAAAATCAACATCTTACATATGACATCCCTAAACGTATATCTCTGTCGCTTTTCACTGGTCCATCAGCTTCCATATTTTCACAGAAGTGGTAATTCGGTGCGATACGGTCCGTGTCGCCTCTTGTCCCCAAGTCGCGGAGTTCCCCAAATGTCTCCAAATTCCACATCTGCAGCCTCTTAGAGGTTCAGTGTCGTTTACTTCTAATTCTATTTAGTTATTGCCATACAAAGGGCGATAGGTATTTATTGCAGCAATTTTCATTTGCCCCTAAAATGAGAGAATTTGGTTCCCATTATTTATTTCACGTGTTACATTGCTGCATGGAGATTTGTATCTGAAACGTGGACGAGAGAAAAAGAAGAGCCGTCTGACAAACCCCCCGATGACATCAAGGTTTGAGTGCGATAGAGGGGAGCACCCCCCCACCCCCCATCGCCCCCATCGCCCCCATCCTCCTCCGGGGTCCCGAGGCTGCAGATAATAGATCAAAGACACGTATCAGAAATCACCTCCTGCGGTTCCCGCACCGCGATCGCCGGCCCGTGGGCCGAGTCACCGGCCCTCCGCCGTCGCTCAGCTGTGGGCGAATCCGCCAGAGCAGGGGTCTTCTCGCAGCACTTCTGGAAGGGCACAAGCAGCGTTCGCTTGTTTGTCAGGTCACAGCAGCACAGAAGATGGAGAGAATTCAGAGAAACTGAACACACACACACACACACACACACGCACACACACACACACACACGGACAAGGTGACAATCCATTTAACTGACACGTTCCTCCAAAGACACATACAAATTATTCACCCGTTTACACAGCTGGGCAATTCAGAGTAAGTACCTCACTCCAGGGTATTACAGGTGAAGCTAGGATTCAAACCTGCAACCTTCTGGTCCAAATACACCAACTCTGATTGCTACGCTACCAGCTGAGGTGTAGACAGTAACAACAAAACAGTTCCTTGTTAAGTCCATAGGAGTAACTGATATATGTTCATAGAAACCGAGTGTTTCTGATCGGCTCTTGTTTTTATTTACCCGACAATCTACCACGTTAAGCCGTTTACAGTGATTTACCCGTTCATACAGGGCTAGGTAATGGTTGCTGCATTAATTCAGGGCGAGGGCCTCGATCCAGGTACTACAGCAGGAAACCTGGTCCTCTGAGTGGAAGGCAGGGACTTGAACCACTACACTACCGGTGAGGGGCAGCAGGTGGCATAGTGGTTAGAACTGGTACCTTAAAACTTGAATAATCCAAACCTAAACCCCACCTCGTGACGTAGCAAGGCACTTACCCGAGTAGAATGACCTTGGGAGTCACTTTGAGGACAAGTATCAAGTAAATATATATATATATATATAAAAAAGACTTTAAACAGCGTTGCCAAAAAGCTTGAGGCGGAAGTAGTGTAACATCATTGATTCACAGTTTGTGGTTCCTCCTCTCTGCTTTTACCTGACCTGCAGTCCAGGACATAGGACAATATTTATTTTTTCATGCATCACTACTACAACAACAACAACAACAACAACAACTACTACTACTACAATAATAATAATAATAATAATAATAATAATAATAATAATGGTGGCTGAAGTGTCACTGCCACCTGTAGGCAAATGATATGAATTACACAGGATCCCTAAATATTGCTGACACCTCCCACCCCCCAAAAGCAGAAACAGATGCTGGAGTTGAACATGGATTATCACATGCGATGATTTCAAAAGCGGTCTGCGCAGATTGACTCAAAACCGTGCGGCGGCTTCCCAAGCGCTGAGCTAGACCCACCGGGCCGCAAAGGAACAAAACGCATAAAAGCTGTACTTACCCTCATTAACAGCACCACTATTAACTTTCACCCCCTCCCCATGTTACGTGGCATTGTTTAATGGTGCTGCGCTCAACTTTTATTTCAGTTGCAGGATGCAGTTGGCCAACATGGGACCTTTATGTCAGCAAGGACAAAAAAAAAGGGACAAGCCGAACGGCCGACTGCAGACGTCAGGTGGTGACAGACGGTCGAATAATCCGTGAGCCCCGCGTTCAAACAGAGCTGTAATTAACGTGGGTTTCAGGTGACAACACGAGCGAGAAAACAACGGGACCAGCAGGCGGAGTAGCGGTTACAGCCGCTGGCTTGCTCTCGAAGGACCCGGGTTCGAGTCCCACCTCCTGCTGCGGAACCCCGGAGTGGGAAACTTACCCTGAACCGACGCAGCAACAGTTACTGTATAAATGGGGCGAATCAGCGCGGGTGTCTTTGGAGTAAAGCGTCAGTTAAATAGGAGTATTGAAATAAACAGTGAATACAGCCACACCATGTGCAAAGTCTGCATTTACAGTAGTGAACTGACAGTTCAGTGCATTGGTTCACGAGTCCTTAAGAACAAAGGGAGGCCTTAAAACAGACATATCGACCACTGATCTAAAAAGGAAGGGAAAAAAAACTGTGGCGCGGAGAGCTTATCTGCAGAAAAGCTCATATTCTCGTAACTGAGAATATTCCGGCGTCATCATTTCGTTGGCGTTCCACCCAGAGCCGCTCTTCGAAACACACTGATCGCTGCAGCCTGATAACCTGGAGCGGACGCAAGTAGAAAAATCATATTTAATGCCATTTGTCCTTATCTGAGCCGTCGCTCTCGAGATCTTATCGCCAAACTCGCGCGTAGGCAGAGAAACGGGGCCGGACCTCGTCCGTTTGTAACCTCGACGACGCGGGAGCAAAGCAAGTTCTCGTCTCTTTCTTCGCACGGCGTTCGCTCACGTTCGTTTAGAGCCCGCGATGCTTTGCGACGCCCGGTGGGTAATTTTTACTGCAGCGATTCGGCGCAAGTACCCTGCTGAGGGGTACTAAAGCAGGAAGCTGGGATTCGAACCCGCTCCTTCGAGTACAAGGCAGCAGCTCTAACCAGCACGCCACCTGCTGCCGATTCTCTCGAGCGGTTTTCAAACTGCATGCGGGGGGAACGCAAACGCCGTGTCTCAGAGCGTGTTCGGCGAGACAGCGCGACAGGAAGCGGCGAAGGTGCGTCGTGTCGACAGCGAAACGAGACACTGGAAGGCTCCGGAACATCGCCCGCGATAGCAACCCACCGCAAGCCACAGAACGGACAGTTAGTCGCGCTCGAACCCCCCCCCCCAGAGTGCGGCCTCATGCTCTCCACGCTCTTATCTTTGCTGGCACGCCGTCTGTCTCCACGGCACCCCCTGCGCACGGCGAGATAAACACACGCACAAACACACTCTGCTGCACGCTCCCTGTGGATCAGGAAACACGCAGGTACTAGACGCTCTTTCCACAGCACCCCCGATGGGGCCCTCAGCTCACCTGCTGCTCTAACTCCGTTATCCGGCCACAACCGCCGCTTCGAAAGGTGCTCTGCTCCCCCTCCTGGCCGGCCGATACGCTTCTGTAAAGTCGTGTATCGGTACATTTACATCGATTCAATTAGCTGACACTTTTCTCCAAAGCAACTTACTACAATGACTTACTCAGTCACACCGACGTATAGGGGTAAGTACCTCGTTCAGGAGTCTTACAGCAGGAGGGGGATCTCAAATCCGGGTTCCTGGACAGAGGGCTAAGCTGCAAACGCACGATTACGGAAGCACAGCCAGCAGGTACCTGTAGAAGAGACGTTCAGACAGGAGAATGTGTAGATCAAGCGTTCAGCGGTAAAGTGCTAACGTGATTATTTCGGGCGGGGTTCAGCAGTTCAGAGGAACAGTGGGAGGGCTGAGACTGGGTTCAACATCACTCGGGCCTCACAGGTAGAACAGGATGCGGTGATCGATACTCCTCCAGATGCTCTTCTCCCACCACAGCTGAGCAGACACACACGGAGCGAAGCCGTCCAGAACCCATCTCGTGCGTTTCCTTTTGAAGGGCGTATTGAATGGACGCCGGCTATCGGACACGACTGGCTTTGCCCTCCAGCGCTGCTTCCGAACAGTAGAAATGGCAGCTTTGCCCTCTGTGAATAACTGTGTTCAGCACAGCATTTACAGTGAAATTCAGTCTCTGAAGCAGGAAGTGAGTTCATTTGAAATCCAACTCAATTCCTCCGAATCCAACCAGCTTCATAAATAGTACAAGTGACTTTAGAGCAGGATCAGTGGGCAATTAAAGCAACGCACTTTGGCCATTCATAACATATTTGTGCTGCAGGTCTAAGTGTGTATGAGATAAGAATCTAGCTGACATTTGTTTCTCTCCTCTTGCTGTAGGAATGGATTAAGATGATCTCCAACCGCAGCCACTTCCTTATCATGAGAGCAAAGCAGCAACAGAATGATTACTGGATCACAGAAGTTGAGAAAGTTGTGAGAAACACAACACTTGCAGTGGCCACAAATCAGTGTTAAAGAATCTCGTTGTTGCGTCGAACCTCTGATGGACTGACCCAGGTGCCGGAGCATCGCCGACTCCCTTAGAAGTGGACGCTCCTCTTCACCAAACACCATTTCACAATAATGCATTCCTTACATATCTATAAAACTGAAATTGAGGTCTGTTTTGTGCATACTCATGCTGCAAATGCTGCAGTATCGTAAATATTTCAGAAATGGATGTAAAACATCCACCCATGAGCAGTAACCACATGTGTAGTGCTAGGTCCTGGTGGTCTGGAGCCTATCCTGGAGTCATGGGGTGTGAGGCAGGTTACACCCTGGAAGGGAAACCAAGGCAATCTCTCTCTCTCTTTCTCACTCTCTCACACACACACACACACACACACTTTCTGAACCGCTTGTCCCATACGGGGTCGCGGGGAGCCGGAGCCTAACTTGGCAACGCAGGGCGTAAGGCTGGAGAAGGAGGAGACACACCCAGGATGGGACGCCAGTCCATCGCAAGGCACTCCAAGCGGGACTCAAAGCCCAGACCCACCGGAGAGCAGAACCTGGTCCAACCCACTGTGCCACTGCATACCCCATGTATACGAAACAAGGGAATTTTGTACGAGAGAAAACACTTTTGATCGCCATTATCGGGCTGAAACATTGTTTGGTTAACCACCTAATCTGAGGCTGGAAAGTACGTTGTTAACAATTCCACAAAGTGCTCCAAGAAGTGCATTCTGGAACAGACACGCATTCCTCTTTAATGTATTTAACCAAGGGGGAGTGAAAGATGTCAGTATCCCAAAAGAACCCAAAGTATTTCCTAGTTCTGGTGCGGAGATGCAGGGGTATGTGCGATTATGTACACACTGTCAAAACATCCAGTTCATAATCCGCCAAAACCACGTCCTCGTGGTGGGCCACAGTTTATACCCAGGAGTTAGGTGTGTAAAGAATGTTCAAGAAAAAGAATGAGGCTTCGCTTCTAGCGGAAAACGTGTTTTATGGAAGGCACTTAAACATCCGACATAGAACTTGTCATGTTACACAAACTAGCCATTTCATATTTCTAATGCCATTTGCAAATCACAATATGCCTAATGTGATAAACAGGAAATTGGAAGACAGTGTCTAGTGATGACATCCTTTTACACATCAGCAAATAATGGAGGCAATTTACTTCATGGTAACTTACCTTGATAATTGGAAACTTTGATTGCACTGTGCTGGGTCATGACACCAATAACCTAAATAATATAAAGGGGAAAAATTAAGGGGAGTGAAGGCTGAGAATTTAGAGCATGTAACTGTTTATTGTTGCTGATGAAGGCAAACTGGTCCATTTCACAGTAACAATTAGAAGCTGTGGACACATTGAGGAACTAATAATACCAACGTTAAAAAATTTAAACAAATTTCATGGGTTCTAAGTTGTTAGACACAAACAACAGACACCTTTTTCCTGTCAGAGGCTGTACAAAACTGCAACCAAAGCTGGAACTCTAAACTCTGGGAAATTATTTTATGGGAATAAGGATTTGCTGTATTTCACGTGTTGGATGTTTTTGGTTAATGACTCCTGTTGAAGAAACACGAGCAGATGCTGAAAATAAATAACTGTTTGTTGATGGTAAACACGCAGGCCAGTCACTCCTCGATGGCCACATCAAGTGTGTGTGTGTCTGGGTACATGCTCTGAGCAGAGACCTGGTCCAGCGCCCCCTGTTGGGGTGCAGAGACCACGAGAGGTAGGCTGTGGATGATAACGCCCTGAGAGCTGATGCTCAGGTTGGGCACCATGAGGCCCGAGTCCTGGCCAGGGGCAGAGTCGCTGGAAGTGGCCGAGGTCTGCTTGACGTGACTTGACGTGAAGTCCTGGGACGGGGAGAGTGTGGCGACGGGAGTGGCGTTCACGCCAGGGTTGCCCTCTGTGACGACGGTGACCTCCGTGCCCCCCTCTTGGATGAGGGCGTTGAGGCCGTCCAGGTCGGAGCAGGCGGTGATGAAAGCCTGCGTGCCGGTTGAGTCCTGGGAGCTGACGGCAGTGCTCTGCAGGAGCGCCTGGTGCAGCGAGTCGCCGGGGCTGGACCCGGGGCCCAGGTGGGTGAGCAGCACTGTCTGTGGCTCCAGAGCACCACCTGCCTCGTCATGGTGAGGCAGGATGTGCTGGACTGGTGCGAGAAGACTCACCTGTTGGATCACAGGTCCCACCACCAGGTCGGGCCCCTCAGGACCGAGAACGACGGAACCCCCTTTGGCCTGCTGCGCACCCACTCCGGCCGAGTGGCCCACGATGTAAGCGGACAGCTGGCTGGGGGCCTGGAGGGTCCCGTCATCAGGGGGTGGGAGAGAGTCGCGGGGTGTCGCATGCAGCTGGAGCATGGCCGGCTGGGAGTCGCGGTGCTGCTTCCGGTGGCTGCGCAGGGAGTCCTCGCGCACGAACGACGCCTCGCAGAGGTCGCAGGCGAAGGCACGAGCGGCGTCCAGCTTGGCCCGGTAACGCGAACTGGCTGGACGCGGCACCTCCTCCCCCCGTGCCGCCTTGTTGCCTCCTCGCTCCGCACCGTCCGAGTGAAACTTCTTCCTGTGGATGACCAGGTTGCTGCGCTGCTTGGTGGCGAAGCTGCACACGTCGCATTTGAAGGGCCGCTCCTCTGAGTGGATGCGCTCGTGGATCTTGAGCGCCCCCTTGCTGGCACAGGAGTAACTGCACTTGGGGCACTTGACTGGCTGTGTGGGCCGATGCTCGCGGGAGTGCTGCCGCAGCGCCATTTTACTGGCGCACTGGAAGTCGCACTGCGTGCAGCGGAAGGAGTTTGACGTGCCGTGCTTTATCTGCACATGGGACTTCAGGTTGCCCTTCATGGCGCAGCGGTACTCGCAGAAGTCGCACTGATAAGGCTTCTCGCCCGAGTGGATGCGGGCGTGCCGCTTCAGGTCCGAGTTGATCTTGAACTTGGCATTACATTGATCACATTGGAACGGGGCATCTCCTGTGCAGACAGACAAACACAGATTAAACTCAATACTGGGCATTCAACTAAACACCTGGGGCAACAGGTGCTGTAGTACTTAGAGCTGCTGCCTTCTGCTCAAAGGCGCACAGATGGAATCCTACCTCGATCAAAGATACTTACCCTGAACTGACAACAGCAAAAATTATCCAGATGTATAACATTTCACATTGTTCGGAGAAAAGTGTCATCCAAGCAAAAAAAAAAAAAAAAAAAAAATCTGCAAGATTTAGAATGAATAACAAAGGAACAGAGTCTTATTCAGTTGTTCTACCATTACATTACTGTGAGTGCAAAGACAGCCTCTTGAGCAAAACTATTCACACGCTTCGCACTGTAGTTGTGCTGTTTGTAATGTGTTAATGTAGCAGGAAGCACAGTGTTTAAGGACAAGTTTTCACCCCAAAGGACACTGGTTCAAGTTCCAGAAGAAGTAATGAAACACAGAATTATTAACCAATATAGTGGTAGTAAAATAATCCAGCTGAATCAATGGATAAGCTTGAAATTCCCTGAGTAAACGGGCAAAGCAGTGGCTCAGCAGGTACCACTGGTGCCTCACAGCTCCTGGGCTGTTGGTTCAAATATGGCTCAGTCTATGCGGAACTTGCATCTTCTCCCTGTGTTAGTCTATGTTTCCTCTCACAGCCCAAAGCTGTGTTTCATGTAAACTGGTTACTGTAAATACTACAATTCAGTGCCACACCAGCTCCACATCCCTCTTAAATGAGCCTGACTACTGCACTCTGCAAAAAGCCTCAGATCTGTCCAAATCGTGAGGGGAACCCATGATCCCAGTGAGCTGTGGTCACTCACCTGTGTGGGAACGGAGGTGCACGGTGAGCTGGCTCGAGTTGCGGCTGGCGTACGGGCAGATCTGGCACTTGAAGGGCCGCTCGTCGTAGTGGATGCGCAGGTGCTTCTTCAGGCTGCTGCTGTCGGCTGCGGCGTAGGTGCAGTGCTTACACTTGTGCGGCTTCTCCCCCGTGTGCGAACGCCTGTGCATGCTTAGCTTGTCCCGCCGGCTGAAGCGCTTGTGGCACATCTCACACTCGAAAGGCTTCTCGCCTGCCAATGGGAAGCATCAGCACGGGGTAAAGTGTGTGCATGTCTGTTTGTATGAGCGACACACCTGGATACTATCTGAGAGGGGCTATAGCAGCTCTAAATTCCACATTACACACACACACCAGAAGATACCGAAGTAGCTGTTATTTCCAATTACTTCCCTAAAGGAAAATCTTTAAAACAACTACCCTCATTTCAGTGTTTGCTTAGAAATCCATTTGAAACAGTCCAAACTCAAAAGCATATTTCAAGATATTACATGTGAGCAGAACCAAGTTGCCAGTGTTTAACCCCTGAGCAAAAGCCCAGTGTAAAAGGTTGCTCTTCTCTGACAGCGAGGAAGTACGAAAACACAACAATGCTCATTCAAACAATATAAATGTCCCACATAACAGCACAATGTCTACCTTGGTATAGGAAGCTGGTGAAATTACCTTGCAATGTTGCACATTTATTCCTGTCTCTATCCAAACAAAATTTCCACCCCTAAAAGCTGACAACATAGAAATTTTAAATACTTTTAGCTTTTGTAATGTTTTTTTCTGACAGATGGCATCCAGAGGAACTCTCATTTTTTTTCAAAACCTTCCCCACATTGGTTTACACAGCAAACCTACACACAAGCCACCTTTAAAAATCATTTTAAAGAAAAACCCAGAAGATTTACTTTGCAGATTCACACACACTTTATGAACACTTTTGAATTGTACCAAATATGTAAGGACTTTTAGCAGAATTAAGGCTGTAACATGTCATTAGGCAAATATTCATTGCTCCTACTGGAAATGAGCTGAAAGAAAAGGTCAAAGTTATTAATGTAGCAGTACAGTGCTGTGCAGCTGCCTTCCACCATTTTCCTTTCTGCACATGTTCTCAGATTTTCTTTGCCTTTCATTAAAAATGCAGAATTTCAAATGATGGCAAGTTCAGATTTGAACACCAACATTGCCCTTTTCTCCAGAAGAAGTGTTACCAGCTGACGGGCCACCTAAGAAGCAATAAGTATAAATGGAACTGCTCCAAGCTATCTACAAAAGCCGATCACTCGCTACACCTCAACCAGACTGCTACACTCCTCCTCCACCTCTGCCCGCTTGGTGGTCCCACGTACCAAAGGTCCAAAAGCAAAAGCACAAAGGTTGTCGGTTCTGGCTCCGATGCGGTGGAATGATCTCCCCCCTCTTACTCAGAACTGCTGAACCTCTGTCTTCATTTAAGAGGGGTATTAAAACTCACCTGTTCTGGACTCACTTTTCCCATGATCTCTTAAGTTCATGTAATGCGTAAATGTTTCATACTCTATAACTTTGAGATCATAACTGTTGAATAATAGATAAACTGTCATAAAGCTATTTGTGTAATGTAAATGTTTGTTAAAAAAAGTGATTAGGAATTGTTGATTATTTGGATAAAATTTTATGCAGCTACTTGTGCGTTGTACATTAGTTCATATGGCGGACAGTAACAAACCAAATGTACTTCAGAATCACGCATCTGCACCTAAGTGTCTCTTTTTTGATGTAATGCACAAATTGCATTTTCTATGAGATGTACGTCACTTTGGAAAAAAGAGCCTGCTAAATGAATAAATGTAAATGTAGTAAGTTATATAAATACACCAATCTCTGTCACCTGGTACCATTTCATTTCTGAAAACAAACCAAATATCATAAAAGCAGGTAATGAAATGACATTCCCCGTTATTTCTTATGAGGAAAAATTCCAATTTGTTCCTAGGTCATCTCATGTTCACCCAAAAACCACAGTAAATAATGCCAATGTCATAAGGAAAAAAGTTGTGTAAAACACTAAAACAAAATTAATGTTTTTATTTCATCACATCTGTGAAGCTTTTTTGGAAGGTTGTAATAGAAATGTGAACCTGTACATAAAAACTTCCTCACCTAACAACAGTGTTTTTAAGTCTAAATTTCAAATACAGGTAAGAACCATAAGTTTTCTTCCATTTCATTTTATGTTTAACTTTTCTCTTTTACTCTAAATTACAAATTAAACACAGAAATTAAATATCTACTATCTTTTGGTTCCTTTTTAATTATCTACTGGGTAACAGTGAGCTGTTTGTGGACAGTCATGTATTTCAACTGAATTTAAAAAGTAAAGATTTCATAAAGTAAACTTACTCTGATAGTGTATATGGACTGAACTGCGGAAGCAAAGACTATATCTCACATTAAAATAAACAGTAAGAAACTAAAATGACAGCGCCATATCACAGTCTCTCTCACATAGTTACTTCACGCAGAATTCAAATGCAGTCTCAATTTACTGCGTTGCACCAAGTATTATAGTCTAGACTCTATGCTGCAGACCAGATATATGAAAAAATGGATCAATTAAAAAAGTGCTTTTAATAACTGCAGAGCAGATGCATGAAAAAGCAGATGTTTAATGAGCTTTTAGTGCCGTCTTGTGGCTGTCGTGTGACAGGACAAAAGCTGTCGTTCACGCCTTTGGTCTAAGATCACGCACCTCATGGACACATTGGGACATACACTATGAGGTGTTGTCAGAAATACCAGCAAGAAAAATACAAAAGTAATTGAATTAGTGCCTTGAGAGTATATTTATTCATTTAGCACTTTTCTCCAAAGCAATATGTAACTCAGAGCAAAAAACGTGTACTAAAACACCAAGACATTTAAATACAAACAAGAATATTAAAGAAGAGTTTACATTAAACTGCTGTTTTGCTGTCACATACAGTATTACTCAAGTAGGTGCCTACAGGAATAGGCACTAAGTAATGATACTATGCTAGGAGGCTGCAGGTGGCGTAGTGGTTATAGCTACCGCCTTGCGCTTAACGGACCAGTATTTGAATTCCATCTCCTGCTGAAGTAGCCTTGCTGTATAAACACATTAATCATTCTAAGCAGATGAACATTTTAAGTCGCTTTGGAAAAAGGTGTCATGTCAGGAATACAGTAATGTAATTGTAAGTAAAAGACGAAAATCGACAAGCTTTACCAACAAAACAACTATAACTCTCAGGATTTATTTATGTAGAAAGGTCATAAACATTTTTAAAACAGCAGTGATATTCTGTAGGAAAAACAAAAGTGGATTACATCCTACCTGTGTGGGTCTTAAGGTGCCGCTCCATGTCCTTTTGGCCATATTGTGTTTTGAAGGAACAACCTAAAGATATAAAAATGTTAACTGACAAACTGCAGGCAAAAAGCGTAAAAACACTATACATGTGAGAATAAACAAAGAAAGAATGTCCTTCCGTTCTGTTCTACTTTAAACAATGTCCAGGAGTTGATTTTATACGTGGTCTTAACCAGCACACGGGGGCAAGTGTACAAATCAGATACACGCAAGACAGCAAGGAACAAAAGGGCTGCAGAGCGACAGGCAAGTATTTTGGACCTTCACTGCTACCCAACAGAAATTCAAACCCGCGCCAGCAGGGTCCCCGTACCCACCTGAGAAGCAGCAGCTGCGCCTCTTTGAAGTCAGTGCCGGCTTCAGCTTCTTGGAAGGTGTTTTCTGTGCTTTGGTTTGGATCTTTTTGACACCTCTGGGAATGCAGGTTTGGTATGTTTCTTCAAACACAAACTCAGTGCTGGAATCTGGTTCGACAAAGACAAAATGGCACATTCCTTCTTCAGCTTCTCTTCTTCTACCCGACAAGGGCTATGTCATGCAGCGTTTCCACACATCTGCGCAGCTGCACATTCAGCAACCCGTTATCTCTGGACAAGCATGCATTTACACTGCTTAGCTCTAATATTATTAACAACTAGCATTAAATTGACACTTTTATCCAAGGTAACTTATAGTGCCAGACAAAGTATATATTAACTCCTGACTGTCGTTTATTTAGATGATGCTTTTCTCCAAAACGACTTACTCAGCTGATATACCTCATCTTACCGATTATTTGCCCTTTTATAAACCTGAGTAATTTTTACTAGAGCAATTCAGGATTAAGTTCTTTGTTCAAGGTACTATAGCAGGAGCTGGGACTGAAACCAGTAACCTCTGAAAGCTCTAACCAGTATGCTACCCTTCTGGCCATTCACACATCTTCACACCGGAACAATGTAACACACGCTACAGGCAATTCAGTGGCCAATTCACTTTAAACATGTCTTTGGACTGTGGAAGCACGCATACATAAACACATGGACGTGCAAGCTCTGCATAAACAGAGAAGGGTGAGAATCCAGAACGCAGGGCTGTTTGGCACCAGCAGTGCCTGTTGTGTCATGGAGCAAAACAACGTAAACGTGCGAAACAGCATCAGCACTCAGAAATGGCATGCAGTAAACACCCTTATGGGATTCTGATTCTACAACAGCGACTGCAGCTTACAGCCAACCATGTAAAAAAATACAATTATGGGTGAATTCTTGCATTTGTGCATTACTTTGTGGCCATACCCATTTCCAGGGAAACGCAGACGTTAATCAGGATTTGTCAAGCGTGATGGGCTCAGCTGCAAACGGTTCTGCTGACACCTGCTTGTGTTAGCATATACTGTTCACGTGCATTGATCCCGCTGCTGATGGTCCCCCTTAATTAGGAATTCATGGCGTTAACTTGCCAATATAAAATACGCAGGACAATGCTCATGTTGGTTTACATTAGAGCAGTCAGCACAAAGACGTATACCACTGCATCTAGGGATATGCTGAGCACCACGTACTGTACATGTACAGCTGTAAACGTGGCTTTTCTGCAGATACACATTTCCTACATTAATATTTATTTACTTAGCTGATGCTTTTCTCTAAAGTGACTCACAATATTTACCTTACAATAATTCGCCCATTCATACAACAGGGTAATTTTTACTGTGCTAAGTACCCTGCTCAAGGGTACTAGAGCGGCAGATAGGATTCGAACTTAACATACAGGAACAGACAGTACAAAGAGAAGAGTACTAACATTTATCTAACTGACACGAGTTAACAGACTCGCAATATTAGGTATTTAACTTTATAACAATTTAACATTTATACAGAAGGTTATTTCTACCGTACTGATTCAGGGTTGACCTACGGGGCTGCTGCTGGAGATGTAATTTGAAAATTGTAGGTCAAATCCCAAGCTGACAGCCTTAGCCGGTACACTACCTACTGATCGATCGATCTATATATATATACACACATCATTACATCTGATGGCGCAGACAGCAGAAGACAGGCTCACATGGCCCTGCCACGTGCTCCTCGTTGGCTTCTGGGAGGTTCAAGCAGCCACTGCCGGGTTGCACCGTTGCTCCTTGCTCTGCACACCAGAAACAGAACAAGTTGCGGTAAACAAGGCGAGCGCGGGCCGTCCTACCTGTGACGGCGGGGACGGCGGGCGGCGCAGCCGCTTCGGCCGAGGGCACGTGGCAGCCGCTCTGCTTGTGGGCGAGAAACACCTCAAAGTTGTTGTACTGCTGCTTGCAGATGCCACAGATGTGGATGTCGGGACCCACCTCCACCAGGATCGGGGCACCCCCGGACACTGCGGGCACACAAAGGCAACAGGTCGGAGGCGCAGTCCCGTCATCTCCTTACCAACAGCCACCGGTTTCACCGTGTCCTCCTCCAAGCACAGTGTTTTTAGGGAGGGTTGCCGTGTCCCATATCTTCCCCAGGATGGCACCGCATGCGCAGCGTGTCTGCAAAACGGCACTTTCTGCATCGCATAAAACTTGTCTTGTGAGACAAACCCCAACTAGCTTAATAAACACGGAATTGTCTTTACAACCTGCATCAACGGTCATTCGCTCAGAGGTATTGCGGCTACTGAGAACCTGTGCTGTTCACAGAGGTGGCGCGGCGAGTAGCGCTGCTGTCAGGTCTCAGACAGAGTGCCTGGGTGGTGTGACAGGATGTGGGTTTGATCCCCACTCAGTCTGTGTGGAGTTTGCATGTTCTCCCCGTGTCTGTGTGGGTTTCCACCGACCGGGCGCTCCGGTTTCCTCCCACAGTCCAAAACACGGCATTCTGTTCTGGTTCGCCCATAGTGTGACAGAGAGAGAGGGTGTTCCACTGATGTATGGATGAGTAACCCAACTAACACTGGTGTACCGGCTTACATCTACTACTAGCAGTGTAAGTGTAAGTGTAGTGTGGGCTGAGTGAGTGACACGTACGAGGAGTTGTAGAATCATCTGTCAAACGTAACATCACACTATTCTGTGATAAAATCTCGCTGCCGAGTTTCACGCAATCAAGGAAACTTTTAAAACAACTCAGAAATGTTTACTTTAGCTTTCGGATGGTACTAACCTTCTCCGTTGCCGGCGTTAAACGATGCCATTCGATTCGCTAGTCGGATTTTTGGCACAGTACGACAAGAAAAATTTAAAAAAACTAACTTATTCAGCTCACATGTACAACATGTATATTGCAGTAACGCGGCTCGCTGTGTTCTGCACTGCATTTATTTACCACGCCGGTACATTTTCACACACACACTACTACTAGCCAACTAGCTGTTAGCCACCGGTCTCCACAAAACAGCATTGTCGTGCGTACAAGCACGACGGTCTTTGCGACAGCGAAACACACCGCTTTACGGCAAGCCTGTGGGAGCGCGCGGGCAGGTTCTGTGTGCATTACGTGCGGCGTGACGTTGCCGTGGGCAGCGGACAGAAGTAAATTTCACTGACCTGTAACGACGTTTGTAATAATAATAATAATAATAATAATAATAATAATAATAATAAATAGCGCATGTGTAATTACATGCCAAATTTGAGAGGAAACTGTTTTTTCGAAATAAATACTTTTCTAGTAATATTACATATTGTAACGTTGCAAAATAAATTAACATGAGGCAGAATGTCAAATAAATTATTTTATTTCAAACTAAAGTACGTAAGCGACTCTGACTCTCGAAGGGGCTTTTATGTGTTGAATTTAGCAGCGAGAAAATTGGTGTTTTAAAACACGTAGCGATAGTGACCTTCCGCCAGGAGAATATAGTGTGTGGGCTCTAGGGGGCGCTATCGCTCACAGTGATACAGTGATTCAGCCTGTTGAATTTTAGGCCCATGAAAGTATTTCTTTCAGCTGCAGTCAACTCAAGGTTTCATATTAAAAACGCAAAATCTTCCTGTGAGGCACCAGCACTACCAAAGGCGGAGCTTCTGCAGGCCGAATGTACAAAATCTCAGTGGTTTTATGAAGGGAAATCTTATGAGAACTGCAGGAGCCAAAGTCAAGTGCCACGGAGCGGACGAACGCAGCACCCTGCCGGGGGCCACTGCCAGTCCAGATGGCTCTGGGGAATGATTCTGGACTTTTTTTCTTTATTTAATATGAGGATTTCTCGGTACAGTTGATCCTCGTGTTATGAACATTTGAGGTGCACATTTTTAATGGTTAAAAATAATAATCTAAAGATTATTTTTCCCTCATTCTTTATTCTTAATAGCATTTTCTTCACTTAGCTGTTTACTGAATTTTTTTTGCTGCTGCTGTCAGTTGGCAGCCGAATGTACCGAGCAGAAATAGGAGCGGGAGTGTGAGGCCGCCTTAATTCAACTCACTTCCACAGTGCTTACAACTTGTGTCTGGAGTTCCAGAGTGCCGGCGATCAATGTCGACATGAGGAGCGCTGCAAGAATTCACGGGATGAATTTGATGGGTCAACAATCAATCGGGACTCGATAGGTGCTTGTGGACATGATGCTTTTTTATTTTCAGTATTTCAGTTTCAGTTTCAGTTCCCAAAAACAAAAAAGGAAAGTGCTACACTGTGATAGAGTTGTGTCCAGAACTGGTTGTACTTGTGCCATGGTCTTTGCCCCTGGGATGGGGACCACATCAACCTTGCACTTGCACTGGAACAGTTGTAATTGATAATAAATAGATTTATCAATTGTTTTACTGGGTTTTTCATTATTTAAAGTGTTATCTGAAAGGGTCTGTAGTGCCGTAGTTGGTTGAACCAGGTCCTGCTCTCCGGTGGGTCTGGGGTTTGAGTCCCGCTTGGGGTGCCTCGCGACGGACTGGCATCCTGTCCTGGCTGTGTTCCCTCCCCCTCCAGCCTTATGCCCTGTGTTGTCAGGTTAGACTCTGGCTCCCCACAACCCTGTATGGGACAAGTGGTTCAGACAGTGTGTGTTATCTGAGTATTTTACAGCATCTAACCTATGGATGAATGTCTATAAGTGTATAGTTATTACTGATCTTGATTTAGTGGTAGAAGTGACTTAGGGAGTACAGGTAGTTTCAGAGCAGCTGGTAGTGTATTAGTTAGAGCTGCTTCCTTTGGACCTAAATGTCGCAGGTTTGAGTCTCATCTCCAGCTGTAGTACCGCTGAGCAAGGCACTTGCCCTAAATTGCTCCAGAAAAATTACTAATTTGTATAAATGGGCTGAAAGTAGCTTAACGCTGTAAGTCACTTTGGAGAAAAATGTCAGCTAAATTAATAAATGTAATATGAATAAATCAAGTCACAAGCAGACTTGCATTCCCAATGGTGTCTGTAAGTCGAAGAACCAGTTGACCCAAACATATCCCCTCATTGTTGTATCTTTTTATATTCATATTCGTCACAGTAGTAAGATAAGTAGAATATTCACTACATTCAGTGTATAAAGTGAGCGGCGTGATGATCCATTCATCAGCTTCCTGACCAGTCAAATTCAGGAAGCTCCCACCCGACACCCAATATGCGCTGACAGCAAACAGTGCTGTTCTTTACCAGTGACTGCACTGCCAGCTGGCTTACCGTTGCTGTGTGCCCTTGGCTGCTTTAAACCCCTAACACACACACACACACACACACACACACACACACACACACACACACACACACACTACAGCCTTTGCATTCGGTTTCAAAAACAATAATAATTAAATTCTAATAACTAACTAAATAATTCCAATGAATAATTAGATTCAAATAACTTTTCCACTTCCAAACCCTTAAGTATTCATAAACATAACAAAGATTTTATTGGTTTGTGTTCATACAGTATGTGTAGGACCTTGTCATCAGTGACATGAAAACATGATGCGTTATATATAATCAAACATCAGAGTAGTTAACAGAGCAAATATACAGTATTTCATAGTAGATACATTTTAATGCAGTTTCAACTTTAACTTTTCAGGTGAGAAAGGACAACTGATCCTGAGTTTAAAACAAATTATTATTTATCTGACATGTTTATCAAGAGCAACTTATCATCTTATGCTAGTCACATTGTTTTACCCATTTATAGTGCAGGATAGTTTTACAGGTGCAGTTCAGGGTAAATACCTTGACCAAGGGCACTAGAAGCAGGAGGTGGGATTTGAATCCAGGTCCTTCTGATTATAAAGCAGCAGCACTAACCACTACACCACCCGGTGGTCCTAAAACATCTTACTCTGCTTTATTAATGTTATAAAGGTTATTGCTTTTAGTAATTTGTTTTTATGATTACGTTGCTGAGTCTAAAAGAGGGAAAAAAGTTCCTCCATCTGGATTTTGTTTTCCGGCTTTGTAACATTTATCATTCTCTGCCCATAAACAAACAAACAAACAAACAAACAAACAAACAAATTCAAACAGCCATTTTTGTTCCAGGTTACATGCCATGATTAGAATATTCACCTTAACATCTGCTTACTACTGTTTTGAAGAGGTTCACAGCTGAATGATCAACGCAGTCATAAGCGTTGCTTATTGCTAGATAACAGGCTAAATCTGGTATCCTTACAGGGGCAGGAAGCATCGTTCTCTAAACATACCAAGCCATAGGAATAATTGTTTCCCAGCAGAGGGCATTCCATCTCTGTCTTCCTTTCTGTCTGTCTCTCACATGCAATATCATCCTCCACTTATTGTTTTCTTTCTCTTTTATTCATGATGCACCTCTATAGGGAACAATCTTTACACTTTTATTAATTTTCCACTGTCTGGGTGGAATAGCGGGGAATGGTTCGGAGGTATAATTCTTCTCCCACCTCCTCGTTTTTGCTGGAAATATATTATAATGATGTCCTTATTATTTCAGAGTGGTTTCTCCGGAATATTGCTTTCATGCCAGTCCACATTTTCCGAAGCTACCTCGACGCTGCAGTGCTATAACACAGGCCTCGTAACTGTACACACACGTAGGTACACAAAGTGTGTGTCCATGTGTACCGCGCACGTGCGGAGACGGGAGGCTGGTTTGTCTACCCGGCCTTCTCGGCTGAATCAATTGTTTTCCGACGGCAAGTTCCGGCCTGATTTGCTGTGATCCGATTCATTGATACCCAGGGACCTTTGCATTCCGCCGCCGCTGCTGAGTTCATTAATGCCGTCGGGCACCGACTGTCGGAAGTGATTTAGGGTTTGAGGGCTGCACCAATAACCCTGTGGCATCCGGTGGCTGCTGCATATTAATTGGTAACGGGGTTATCGGGGAACTCCTCTGTCCCAATTGGACGCCTGGACGGTATGGAGCAGGCAGAGATTTGTGCCTATCCTGCAGTCCACTCTCAGCAGACTCTGGTGTAGTTCTGTCCTGCAGTGTTTCCACAAAGCATTAAACTCTGTGACTGTGTGTTACAGACCCATCGGTCACACCTTGGGAAAATACTGGAGTTTCTGCTCGTGATTTCTTTTCAAATTTTTTTCATCGGGACATCTGCAGCACCGGGCCACAGTGCTCTCAGACATACTGAGAGAAGGGCAACAACCCGTAATAATATTTAAAACAGCTGCAAGTATAAATGAAGGAGAGAAAAGTCCAAGTCTGCTGTCCTGAACGGGTCCGTAGCCCATGAGCCGTCATTCAGATCCTATTCTAATTTTATCTGACTGCGGAAAATTCATCAATGATTGTTGTAAAAGTGATTTTGAAGTTACAGTCATCACTTGTAGTGTTAATGTATTTATAGGTTGGATGATATATGCTGATATTATGCTGAAATATTTTGTTAAAGAGAAAAACACAGAGTTCCACAATTCCACTGAAATCTTTCAGCATGCTGTGTCAGTTTAATTAAAAAGACAAAATTCAATAATTCTTAACTTAATAGGATTTTGCAGTTTTAGTCTGGAGGATCCTACTGATGAATTTTCTTTCATCAGATAAAATTATAATCTGATCGCTTACCTGCACTGCTGACCACCACGAGACAGTCAGGGTCACCCCAAAAAAGGAGGCTGGCAGTGGCAACCCTTGGATCAGTCTTAGTAGTTCATCTATCTCAGCAATTTCCTGAGATGTGCTCCTGTATGTTAACGTCTGAAGGTTGGTTTTGCTGAAAAGGCTGCACTTAAATCACTGTAAGTAAACTGCGCACTCTCTCCGCTTTCTACTGCACCAGGTCAAATGCGGGGTTCATTATTGTTTTAGTTATTTCAGTATTAAAATAATGATTCAGTTATTTCTGTATAATAATGATTTATAATTATTTAAATATAATATATATTATTCATGTATAAATATTTGTCAGAACTAGAAATAGCTGAGTTTCCATTTCATGTAATTTCATGAATTTGAAAATAATTAAAAGCAGGTGGATTTAAATATGTTTAAATAGTCGTAAACTAAACGGAAAATCATTCCACACAACAATGCATTGAGAACTTGCAAAGGCCCGTATTAGCTTTTTTGTCTTCCAGCCTTAATAATTCAATCGTCGAATTTTGTTGTTGTGGTCCATACCTGACATTCCCTCTGTAAAAACAGTGTATGTTTGACCCAAGTGATGAATTTTCCTCTGCTAGAAAAATGTATAATTTATTCTGTATGATAACTCATATGAACTCTGGACACCTTTCTGGATAGTAGACTTGTTGGACAATGATCACAATTTTGAAATATTGCAGTTCCTTGTCCTTGCATTATATATGTGTATTATATATGTGCATTATATATTCATCACCTCTCTGTGTCTATGATGCTGTGACCCAGTGTTGCTAATAAAAAAAAATCAAAAAGTAAATGAACTCTGCACCTGGATTCCACATTAGTGTCATTGTACTATGAATGTCTTTGACTCTGTGGCTCTCTGAACTCTTCAGACTTAAGTGGAGTGGGAGGCAGCTCCTTGGGTCTTAACTCTTCTCTAGCCATGACCAAACAAAACATGACATCAGTGTAAAATATTACAGAGTATTACCATGCACGCTTACCTACATACCATGGAAAAACTGAGCCTAATCTGCATAAAGAGGACAGTTTGAAATGAAGTGAGGCACATTAGTGCACTGGAGCCCATTTCGGGGAATTTAAAAGTGGACAACAATGAACAAATGCAATAACATTTGTAAAGTGAACATAACACAGCAGTCTACTTTTCAGGTGACATGCAACACACTTACCACTGATTTAGCTGTCACGTTCTCCAAAACACATGACAATATTAGAGAACATAAACTGACTCATTTATACAGGTGGGTAATTCTTTTAATTGAGCAATTTAGGGTAGGTACTTTATTCGAGGGCTCAATAGCAGCAGGTGAGTTTCAAACCTACAAGCCTCAACAACTAAGGCTGCAACTCTAACCACTACCCTGCTTGTGCATTTCTCTACATATGCCATCATTTCTTGGAATCCCTGTCTGATGTAAACTTAATGTATTTTAAATAAAGAAAAAATCAGCACACCAGCACAACAAAACGTATTAAGTTGTCCTTTTATTACATGCAAGTACAGTTCGACAGTTATCGTATTGCATTTATATTATAGTGCAAATCATGTGTAACAGTGGCCACAAACAGGGATCTGCACTAGTCTAACTTGAGATTCCGGGCCTGACTTTTGGCTAAGGAGAAAAAAGAAAAAAAATTCTCGTAATAGCGTGACCCTCTTGACCAAGAGAGCGTTGCCATCGGTTGTACGTAAATCCGCTGAAAAACACCCATTGTTAAGCGTGCATCATAAAGCAGAGCCTTAGCATATGTCAGACATGTGCGATGCCTCTGACAGACGGAGTAATTAAAAAGCCTTCCTGCCACAATTTAATGCCTCGAGAAATGTGCACGCCACAATCCAGAATGAGCCCTATAGTTTAGACTTTGATCTGGCGTCAGCGCTCATAATTAGAGCGGAGAATTGCGGATTAGCGCGGCGACGGAGCGAGCGAGCGAGCGAGCGCGCGCCGGAATCTCCACGTTGGCGCGGGAAAGACAGACGCGCGGCCCTCCAGTCGGCGCGCCTCATGGCTAATGGCCATTATGTTGCGTGACGAGCGACTCGACTCTGCTGAGGTCGGTGGGGACGGTTGCCATTCAAAGTGCCTCTTTTACGGCGGCTTTGTGCGTGTCAGTAATTACCGTAGGCCGCAATCGCTCTAGGTGTCTGTTAGCATTATACGTGTCCTGTGCCGGGGAAAAAAAATATTGCATTTAATTTAAAAAACTCTAGACATCTGTGACTAGACATACAAACAAAAATGGATACTTGGGAGCCTCTTGATCATTTCACATTGTGTTATTTGTGCCGTCAACGTCACACGTTTCCATGCTGAATTGAAGTGCATTATTTCACAAAGTCTCCCTTTCTAACGCAGCGTAAGCTTGAAATGACAGCTATTACACATCTCTGATTATTACACACATTTATATATATGGTAAATACAATGGTAGAGGTACTGCATATATTATTTTTAAGATCCTACAAAATCACTGTTGACATGACTGCTTTACTTGCCAACTGGCTGAGTCTTACTAGCGTTGGCATTTTCAGCAAATCTTTTATTTTTGTTTTTTTTTTTTAGAAGGTCAGAATTATGATGTATGAAGAAGTAATAGGAACTTCAGAATTTTTACACCTGAGGTGATGATCACTGTCCCAGACCCAACCATCCCAGCTAAAACAGATTCCAACAGACAGATATCTGCTGAAATCACGGAGGATGGGGGATGTATTGTGCTTAATGATAACAATTATGCTTATTCTATTATTTCAAATGGAATAATGTGCATGAAAAGGAAAATTGACATTTAAAAACCACTCTGCATGTCAAGTGCTTTCCAATTACAATCAGTGACAATATGTTTTCGAATTAGCTTCTTTTCTCCTTGAATTCGTAGGAGCACTTCTCACAATGAGCTATTTGGTGGTTTGGTGAGTGTGGAGTTTATAATCCTGAATATGGTGCAGTGTGGGGGTTCCACCCGTTCATGGTCTGCTATGGGTTCCAGTGTGGGGTCATTGCCGTGGCACAAGGGGAGAAACTTTGGTCTGTGATGAAGGATCAGAAAGGAAGATGTTCCCGGGCTGCCTTGTCCTTCCTCTCCCCACTGACACGAGGGGGGCGGCACTGGGGAAGCAGCCATTGTCACATTATTTCTCCCTAAAGAGGCGCGCCAGCTGCTTATGGCTGCTTAATGGCTAGGAGCTGTCACAAGGTATCACGGCGGGCGGCTTGGCGGCACAGGCAGACGTTTTAATTGCAGACTGACTTGTGGGTTGTCAACAGCTATTATTATGCATTTCCACCTGAGGGCACCCAAAATGCACCTCTCGTGTCGGGCACTACTGCCCCCTGCTGGCCAGGAGGCCTTTGCGACTCACCTGTAGGTAGTGGACACGACAGATTTGGTGAGAATTCAGTTTCAGCCGGTACAAAGGCCCCCCTTGATTCTCGCCCACATCCTCCCACCTCACATTCCCATTCACCTCGACTCCATCATCCCGATGAGCATAAGAGTTGGCAAGGTGAGCCAGGAGACACACGGCTGCATTCTTTTTTTCCTAAAAACATTTTTGATTAAATATTTACAGGCCACACTTTGTCACCGCTAGGCTTGTTACTTAGGTCTTAGTGAGAGGGATTTTAGTCATTTCACTCATTACTTATTCATCGAGCTATTTTCATCACTCTTAATTCAGGCATAGTGCATTTACCACAGTCATTGTGCAGGTGTCTGTAGCTTTTTTTTTTTTTTACCAGACGTAGCTCATCTCAGAGTATTTCATCTCTTTGAGCTGCAGCAGTTTTGAGAATTTTTTTAGGGACATATGAATGCTTTTCTTGGAACAGACCAAGGTTTGATTTTGCAAGTGGTCCCAAAAGAGGCAAAAGGGTAAATACAGAACTACTCGGCCTTTTTAAAGTCGGCCAAAGTTCATGTGAATTTAAAGCCTCTTAGCAATTTGACAATAAATTCTCATGACCAAATAAAAAAAAGATATAATATGTATAAAACTGGCAGACTTTCAGCTGATAATCAATCATTTAAATTAATTTTATTTTCAAAACGGTTTTTTCGACGATCAGTTTTTCATTCATTTCAAGAGGAATCTACACTTATCAATTCAAAAAGAGAAATAGATAGAGAGATAACCAGTCTACAACTTAAGGTTCTACTTTGCCATTGCATTATTTCAACACCGACATGTGAAACCACAAACATGAAAACCTAAAGACATGGAATAACACGGACGGCTCTGAACCTTGCGTTTGCCGATTTCCTAATCTCTGCACGATATGCATCCGAATAACGTGTCTCATATTCCTTTCCATAATGCGCCTGACCTTTTGGTCAGATCCGTAACTTTACAGAAGGGCAGTAAGCCTTGCTGGATAAGAGGCATGGGCTTTTGGTTTTGCAGATCTTTACTATTTTATACTAGTGTTGCTGCCTCAGGGGCTGGCTGCGTATTCATAATGCACGCAAGCTCATCCTTCCGCATGCTATACTCCAGGTTGGAATAACAGCACGCCTTCCAGAACTTGAAATTGGCTCGGTCAGTATTGAAGCGTGTCATCGTTTCTCCCCGTTGCTGGGGATAAACAGTGTGTTCTCACAGTGTCTGCGATGACAGGCCTCTATCAGGCAGGGCGTGAAACGAATGACACGAGCGCCGCGTTTCACAAATCGGATGGTACCCGGTTATGAAGATTGCTTTCCCGCCAGCCGCGGAGGGTTAAAAGAGCAACCTGAAGTTGTCCTTGATAAATGTGACCGGTGGATAAGCAGGTGATTGATCAGGAAGGCCGACAAACACGCAGCCGTACCAGTTTTTTTTGCGCTATCACAGCAGCACAACTGAGCCTTCTCTTTCAGAGGGGCTTTTACTGCCTCTAGAAAAGAAGAGACAAACTAATAAACTTAATTAAAGCTACGGGGAATATCGGATCTCATGAAAATAACTTTTGCGCTGTTTATTTTCTCTGCTGACATCGCTGACTGACGCAAGTGCTTTATCATCCTCGCTTTACAGTACACCGACGCCCCTTCATCTTCCCTTAAGTGCTCCCAGACATCGCCTCTCGCTCTTCGTCACTCTAAACTTGAGGACAGAAAAAAAGACACAGCCACTCAATGTCCATGTCTGATTTTTTTTCAATTTCAAACACGCGGCACACGTCAAATACACGCTCATACAAGCACGCATGCACGTACACATATTTGTTCTAGGGTCAACGACGAGCATTGTTCTTCCCTGTCGCATCACCTGGATCACCCAGACAAACACAGCCTGTGTGCACGCTTTACACACACTCATAATGGAATAAATGAAGGCCCACACACACACACACACACACACACACACACACACACACACACACACGCGGTACACCAAGACTCACGTGCTTGGAAATCCAGACTGGCTTTATGGCATCTGCCAAGGGATGAGTAGGGGTGAATGGAAAGTCAGAGTGGGGTCTCGGGAGTGGAGTTAATCACAAACGGTGGAGGGATCCGCATGCTTGTGTGACAGTAAATTCTCTTGCCGTAGCATGTCACGCTCTGTGGGGACTTCTCAAACGAAACAAAAGAAATTCTCGGCTCCGCTTAGCTTAATGAATGTCTTGCAGCTCTTCAAAAGTCTGATCTTCAGAATTTCTGATTTCCTGCAGTAGGCTTACCACACCTGTAACTCTTATTTCTCACCAAAAAATGGGAAAAAAAACATTTATACAGTACCTCACTTGTCCAGTGCAGGGTTACCGTGGTCCTGAGTGTACACCGAAGGCATAAGGTATGAGGCAGGGTACGTCTTGGGTGGGATTCCGCTCCATCACAGAACAACTCCACACACTCATTGACACTACTGGTAAGTTATTGTCACTAGTCCATCTGAAACACATCTTTGGACTGTGGGAGGAAACAAGAGCGTTTACATTTACATTTATTCATTTAGCAGACGCCTTTCTCCAAAGCGACGCACATCTCAGCGAAAATACAATTTGTGCATTATATTAGGAGAAGGAGACATGGCTGCAGACATGTGATTCTTACGTAAACCTAGTGTGTTACTTTCCACTTGATGCACCGATGTTCATTGCTCAAGTAGGTGCATAAAACGCAGGATAGATGAATCCTGATAACCTTCCTACAATCTTTTTGATTATTATTATATAAGGTACACAAACCACCAGGAGTAAACACACAAACACAAAGAAGAGTGTGGGAAACCCCTTAACATTCAACTTTAGCATACAATACTATATTCATTAAAATTAATATATTGGTTGGTTTATTAAAACATGCATACAGATGGAAAAAAGCTGTGTAATGAGGACAGGACCATATGCCTAATATAAATACCTTTAAAAACACCATGCAGCTAAAATCACAGAAAAATTCTATGCTGCAGCGCTGGCTGAATATCTCGGATGAAAGTGTATCACACCACGAGCTCCACTTTTAATACCACCACGCAAATCTTGAGGCTGTGTGATGCGTTCCAATGAAAAGGCTGTGAAAAGGTTGTGAATAATACGCCGTGCGCTTGTGGCCGGACGGTGGGGTGTGTGTGTGTGTGTGTGTGTGTGTGTGTGTGTGTGTGTGTGTGTGTGTGTGTGTGTGTGTGTGTGCGTGTGCGCGCGCAGGTAAGAGAGTGCAATTGCTGTGTGTGTCAGCAGAGGGGGTATGAGATCGAGGAAAGTGACATCGCTGTGCACATTTCTGCATGGCCTGCGATTTTGGTTCATCCTCTTCTTCTCACCCTGGGCATTTTCGGTGCGGCAAAAATTCCACTCCAGGCTTCAGGTTTATTGCCACGGTTGGTGGCTGTTTCTTCATTGTTCACAGGATACATTTCAAGAAACACAAAGTCAACTTCACAGGATGGGCAGAAGGTGGAGTAGCGGCTGGAGCTGCCACCTTATATTCGAAGGGCGCGGGTTCACATCCCACCTCGTGCTTTAATAACGGTGATCAAGGTATTTAACCTGGATCGCTCGAGTAAAAATCACCCAGCTGTGTAAATTGCTCTAAATAGCTTAACATCAATGGCTGCGTCCTAAATAAGCGAAAATACAATCTTACCGCTTTGACGGTGTTTCTCTTGTTAGATTTCATGCTGAAACCAATGAATCTAAGACACACCAGCTGAACTGAGTGGAGATGCTGAGCCAGGGATCTAGAACGGTTAATATGACCTAACTCAACCTGGGCCCAGTGTTTGAATTCAAAAACAGAGCAGCGTTTAAGCAGCATCTTGATGAAAAATAGATGAGCGAATCATCGTAGGCAGCCAGGCCGTCGGGGGAAGGGAGCCCACGCGGTGCTCACGAGGACCATGGGAGCAGGGCTCTAATTGGACCAAGGTGTGGGGAGATAACAAAGTTCAGTCTTGCGCCCACAGCACCTGTGGGATCTCCTCTGACCTGCCCCCGATGCTTCCCGTTGCCCGCGTCTCTGGAAAGTACGGAACAAGGCGCGAAGGCCTTGTATCGCGGCTTCAAATGAAGTGAAACGCTGCTGCAGCAGTCCTGCGTCAGATGCAGAAAGCAACATCCATCCTGGCGGCTGGATTGTCTGTGCGGTGAAAGGACGAGGCGCACGTGTGCGATTGTGCAGAACGCTCCGTGAACCGCGCGCTGCATGGGAGGCGAGGGGAACAGGTGTCACGGCAGATTGAGAGAAGCTTTAAATGCCAATTGAAAAGGCTAAAGATAGAACACGTTCGCAGGTTTCGTGCTTTCTAAATAAAGTTTAAAACAAAGCTGGAAGAAGACAGGGAGCCAGCCCAGAAATGTTTGGAAAATGAGACCATCCAACCCGTCACAGTAGCAAAAAATAAACTGGGACAAATTCTGTACGATACATTTCAGTATGTCTACCCGTGTCTCTTTGGGCTATAGTTTCCCTATGGGCATAATGAAATGAAATGCAGCACAATGCACTCTTAAGCTGGTGTTGGCGCGGAGTTAATCAGAAGTGTCTTGGGTGGTGGCTTAAATGGGGAGTCATGGAAACTAGATGTTTGTTAATGGTAACTATGGGTTAGTGTTATGGTGGCATGGCTACCAGCATGGTAAGCAGGTGTCGGTGTGTATGTGAGTGATATGTGTATATTCATGCAAATACTGTATCTATATATGTGTGTGAGGCTGCACAGTGCGATGTTCTCGTGTTCTGTATATGTGTATGTGTTCTTCCCGTGTGCCACGATAGCACTCCACCTCGAGGACGGACTCGGTGCACATTCACTGGATTAAATATGAATTAAAATAAAAAAACCATCACAGACAAAAACATATTTGCATTTTTTGCATGTAAGATTATATTTAATCTAAGATTACATATTGAAGTATGTATAAGATTTGTAGTGTGTAAGATTTTAATATAGCAAACGAGAACAACTAAAACAATGGGGCAAAAAAGCACACAAGCAATTAAACTTTCAAAAATATAGCATAACAGTGAATATTAATGTAAACATATGTTTTGAGCCTTTTGTATGGCATACTAAATGTAATTTTGGCAAACCAGGTTAGAACTACAGAGAATCAAATTGAACTGACTTCAGCTGGCAGTGGGGGTATACTGTTCATTTCAAATCTTATAAATATATGCAGACAGGAGTTTCAATTTGTCTTTTTTGTAACAAGCAATTTCTGCAAACACACAGATGCATGGGGGAAAACACTGGAGGAGCAGCTTGTGTTTTAGATATACAGGGCTTATTTTTTTGACTCATCTGCACAAGACTTGTACCTCTTGACTTGTATGGGCAAGCTTTTCTTCTTAAATAAAAGGTGGCTTCTATGATTAGCTTTCATAATTTCCGCAATAATATCCAGTACAGTAAACTTCTACAATTCATTCTCATGTCTGTAAAACCTGGGACATGCAATATTATAGGTCGGATGTGTAATGTGTATGCAAATTTGCACAACCCCCCAACTGTATAATAGCATTTGCATAAATCACAGTTAATAGTTAAGAACAAGTACAATGCATTACCACGGAATTTCAGCTAGGTTTTGTTCCTTTTCATATGAAATTTACCTTATTAAGCTAAATGCCCATGTGCACACTGCTTGAACAATGCATACAGTTAACAGCGGGTGGAAATTGCTGAGAAAAAGGAATAAAAATGTACACCTTGCATCCACAGAGACTGAGCTCGGGTGTGTTGGGAAGTCGAGCAGTTGGTTTGCGGTTATTGTCCACGTGGTCCCTTTAACCCATTCCCCTTGCCCCACACCAGGAAAATACAACTGTTTTCAACATTCGCACCTAATCTGAGATGGAAGAAGTGCATGAGTCGCCCGATCCTGCACTGGAGGGAGGGTCAAGTTCAGCGGTAATGACAGCGGGGTCACTGGGGACCCGACACGCAGGCCACAAGTCCGGTCTGTGAACTCAAGCCTCACCGGTAAGAAAGACCCTGCAGAAAATAAATCAAAGTGAAGTCTCAATAATTACCCATTAAAATGGAAATTTGGCTACTGTCTCTTTGCAGGTCAAATGTGGAATTTTCCCTATAAATCCAACTGTGATTTACTGCCCAAGTGCGGAAAGCATCAATATGCATTCCCTTTCATTTGTCGATATTGTACAAGTATTGCAAATTTGTATGCATAAACACCTATAGGCTGCCTTTGTGCCGTTAATGAACTAACACCGACCTTCCGAGACATTTCAAAATGATCACCATCTATTGTTAGATTTCATATACTGGGAGTAGAAAATTAAGTAATTTCATGAAAAACATGGATATGAAACTAAAAACATGGTTGGCACCTTGACAACTGAGCTGCATGTTCAGGTCTGGGTTCGAATGTGGCTCAAGATTGTACGTCCGCAGTGTGGAAGAAGGCAGTTTTCAACCACTTCTGTACCCTCCCTTAGCATAAAAAGCGTGTGAGTGATTGCCATGAGTTAATCTCATCCCAATGGCACTTACCCCTTACCTCTAATAAAGTATAAGGCTGCCCTTTGCTCTCAAGGAAGATTCAGTGTGAAGTGTGAAATCCGTGGGTCTGAAATTTGACCTGTCTGTCGACATCAGTTGTAAGGCCAGTTTTCGAAGGATCACCGCAGGGATCACTCACTATCTCAGGAAGTGCAGGGGTGGAAAGGGCACCTTCGCCTCCACCCAAGGGGACCGCGAGCTCTTCAGCCAGTGTCTGAATGTGAGAGGGGGAACTGGACCGCAGATGGTAGTACATCTATGCGGAAAGAGCATCAAGCTGCGTGGGGACAACCAGCGTACGCTCGGATCTCCATGTGGAACCCCACTCGGGGCTTGCTGGTCACAAAGCAGCCCGGTGGCCTTGCAAGATGGCCTACGGCTACTAGAGCCACAGGTGAGGAGCCAGAGAGGACTGCGCCTGGGGGGGTCTGTGGGATGGATTGCTAGGAGGAGGGGTGGATGGCCCAGTGCAGTAAACCACGATACGCAGCCCGAGGGAGTGCTCGGGGTCAGCTGCTGCGAGGCTGTCCTCGCAAGCTTATGCATGGGCACACACAAACACACACACACACACACACACAAAAAAACAAGACGATTGTGTCCCGCTGAGCTTTTAAAACTGCAAGGTGAATAAATAAATAAAAAAAAAAAAAACAGGCCGCAGGCCGTAATGAAAGGCTGTACGGCTGAAAAATTAGACCATAAGGCCGGAACGCTTATCGCTCCCTCGCGTGAAGCACGATAGGTCATGGCAGCAGGGGACGGCTCCTTGCTTGTTGGAATCCATTTGCGAGCCTGGATCTGGTTTCCAAATCACATTGATAAGTCACCTGGAAGTACATCGGGAAATAAAATCGGGCTAAAAGCGGCGGTCTTATCGGGAACGAGGCCATGCTCCGACACGGGAGGGGCGGGGGCGACATTATCCACCACCATCCGTCATGGATTGGTTTACAGAAAACTGGTCGCGGGTGGACCGATCGCCCCCCCCCCCCGACCCGATATTGCTTTCCTTTCATCTTCATTATTCATGGATTCTTACCCGAGTGTGGTCATCCAAAAACAGCAAAGTTTGTTAAAATGAAGTCGGTCGTTTCAACCAGTCATGCAATCCATCTCACGCTCCCCTTGTGTCAACATTTCTGCAGAATGGGCGCCGACAGCTTACAAATTAAACACTCATTTGGATGTCCGAGAACCAAAGGGAAACGTCTTTAGCGGGAAAAATGCGAAGCAAAAATGAATGAAAAGCGCTCATGCTAGAGGCCAGAGGCGCGACGTGAAAATGCGGTCGGCGGACTCCGGCGAAAACATTTCTTCGTGCGCAGCGCGACGAGCCAAAAAACACGGCCTGTGTTTGATGCCGCTAATTATTGCGGGCTTTTATTTACCTCTTCTTTACAATGGCATTTAGCTGTCCCATTTTATTTGGGAATGAAATATGAATCTTAATCTCCCATAACTGAGGGGAAATGAATGTGTAATTGTGACAAAAATGGAGAGAGACAGGGACTGGAAAACTGTAAGGAAGCAATTAAATTTGAATTTCGCACTTTTATTATTTAATACGCGGCGGTGTAAAATCGAGGGGATGTCACACGTGAGCGAGGCGGGCTCTAGGCGTGTCGCCGGCGCACGCCTGCCAAATCCCGCGGCGCGGATGCGAGCGCAGTCCCGCGCCGCTCCTTCGGAGTTTCGCTCCCCCTGCCTTTTCTACGGAGGAGGGCGGAGACAGACAGACAGAGGGGGGAAAAAATCGGCGGCCATCGTTAATGCAATTTGCTATTATTTCAGAGACCAAAGCTCTGCCGTCAGTCGCTCGGCCATCGCTAATGAGATCGGCGGTAATATCAAGAGTGGTGGGCCGGCTGTCATCCGGTGGGTGATGGTTTTAAGACTAAGCAGCGATACTTCATTAATTAACCTTCACATTGAGTGTAGATCCGCTCATCAAGACGCAGTTAATTAAAGAAAGGTCAATTCAAGGGCTGTGAGGAGGCAGCGCGAAAACGGAAGGGTGGCGCTGCTTCGCGGCGGAGGAGGCGAGGGACGCGCGGCAAGGGTGGGCGTGGGGGATGGGCCCCGAGTTGAAAAGGCAGCGGAGTGCCACTACAGCCAGGCTCGAACCCCTGCCCCCTCTCCTCGCCTCGATAGAAATGCATTTGTTTGCTCCCTTTTTTATCTGGAGAAAAGCGCTAATGGATAAAGCAAGTGTAAAATATTCATAATTCTCGATTGACAGCACATATCTTTTAGTGTCCCTAAATGCCGAAGTTCTTCCTTTAGAGAAAACTTCTTCCCTTTCGAATTCGGCAAGTGCTGAAGTCTTCCTGACCTTGCTCCTCGTGCAGAAGAAGAAGGAAAAAAGTAAAGTATAAAACCCTTCGAAAAACAAGCAGGACATCAAATAGTCATGTTTTGTATCTAAGTGAACTTCACTTTCAGCAGTGTTTTATTTATTCATGCACCTATCCATCTTTACCTCTCGGTTCTCTAAGGCATCGTGCATGACGTGCCGGTGGCCGCACGAGTGCGTCTTCGTTTCGTCAGCACTGCACCTGCACTATTGTCCTCAGGGTGGAGCGGTGGTTCGGGTTCTGACTCAAGACATAAGGCCCAAAGAGTGCCCTTAGTGTCTTAGGACTTGTTTCACGATATCCTAGGCTCTGCTAGCGCCTTTCTGAACGTGCATGTGTAACTAGTATTGCACATTTCCCCACAAAACACCGTCGCCTTAGAAAATAAATAATGTACAGCGCTCTCTCCGAGGTTACCTTCGCTCTCGGCCGAGAACGAATTAGGGAGCCAAGCTAAGAATTCGTCATGGGGAGTGAGCTTACTTGGCACGTGGGGACCCTGGTCCCCCCAAACTCCCTTGTGCCGCGTAGACCCTTGCATATTGCGTTTACTAGGGTATGTGGTAATGTTGGGGGAGGAGATATTCAAGCCTGACTGTGACCTCGAGTGACAGCGCTAGGGTTTCCAGCTCATCTGTCTAGCCCTTCCAGCCACCATCCGTCCCTCAATTCATGAAATCATCAATATCGGAAGGACACACACACACACACACACACACGCAGACACACGCGCTCGCTCACTGGCCATGTCCTTATCTGCCTGTGACAGGCATTAGAAGAACGACTCCACAGAATCAAATGCCATTAGCCTTACAGATGGGTGCAGCAATAAAAAAACTTATACAATTCACATTGTTCAGCTCAAATGGGGCCCATTACTTACAGAAAGGCTTGCCGCAATTTGTGGTGCTGGGTATGCTTGTCTACTGCAGAGTAGCACTGGAGAGCCTTTTAAAAGAGAAAAATCGCGGTGACGCAGCCGTCTGTCTTCTGCCTGCAGTGTACACAGTCCTTAGCCTCGCGCGCAGGGCTGCAATGGCGATGGTGTGGAGAGCATGTGAGGCACTAAATGAGGTTTGGAAGGCGTGCGAGAAGCTAAAAGAGGGCAGTAGACGGCTGACTGCTCTTGCAATGGTAGGAAACGGGGGACTTTGAGGAGATGACTCTGCTGCTAGGTTTTCTATATGCTATAGGGACAGGCTACTAGATCGATGAGAATTTCAGCGGAAACAAACAGCAGCATCAAGTGGTCCGGTCAGCATGCTGCTCTGAAGATCAGCAGGTCCTCACCTGGTCTGGCACGCTTCACTCACCAGGGGAGTATCTCACCTATGGGAAGCAGGCTGCATAGTGGTTCAGGACACTCACACACACAGTCTGAAACCACTTGTCTGAAGTGGGGTCGTGGCGAACCGGAGCCTAACCCGGCAACAGAGGACGCAAGGCTGGATGGGGAGGGGACACACTCAGGACGGGACGCCAGTTCGCCACAAAGCACCCCAAGCGGGACTCGAACCCCAGACCCACCACAGAGCGGCCAAATCCACTGCGACACTACGCCCCCCTGGTTCAGGACACTTGTATATATATTTTTTTATGACAGCACAGGGTCACAATGACATACATGTAGAAACAGTAGACTGAGGGATTGCAAATACTTTGTCCGCATACATATAAGTGAGGGCTCAGGGTTAAAAGGTTACAGTTTATCACAGGTGTGATCACGTCGCGTGTTGTAATAACTTTCAGAATGATGCAAATAAACGTTCCAGAATTCGTTGGAATTGTCATGCAATTCAAATTAACTGTACTTAATTTTCCATTTGAAGAAATTTAAATACTTCCATTGTCCACATATTTACAGAGGGAACTTCTGCTGTAGACCACAACATTAAAGAAAACATTTCCAGGTTAAGTATGTAAGAACAGCCAGCCTGTGCATCATATTATCGAAAGAAGATTTTGTGCTTTGTGGTTGTGGTTTAAGACAATAGACAAGTGGAACTTTTGTCAAAGGTTTTTTTTTTTTTTTTTTTCAAAATGGTTTTGTGAACTCCATTGCAGCAGACTTGTGTCTTATCACATTCCCAGAATAAGTTTACTAAAGTACCCAGAAGGATATGTATTTATAATGTGGTTCTTGCGAAATCCCAGGAGAGACCATACTGTACTACCTTTGGCCAAAGCTTTTGCTTTTGTTGTTGTGTACTGCCATTGAGTCTGCATCGATGTATGGATACCGCATAAACAGAGAGTCTCCACAAACTTCTGTCCTACTCTTGTGTCCTCAGGGTTCAAAGGGGTACATTCATGGTCACTGTGATTGAGTTCACCCACGTGGTTGGCTGTCTCCTTGTTCGAGTTACCTTTGCAGCACACTGTTCTCAGCAGTGTGACACATACAACAACTGATGACAGACGATCATAATAAAAAAGAAATGGAAAAAGCAAACAAAAGCAGCAATAATGCCAGAAGCAATAGGCAAGTAAGGCAGTAGGGTAAGCTGTAAGGATAAATAAGGTAGTTGAGGTGAGGAAAACAAAAAAATATGAACTACGAAGAATAAGAGAAAAATTGACCTCTGGGGGTCCAGGAAATAGTGGCTGCCCACTCCTCCTGGGCATTCTTCGGACTTTTCCAAGCATTACAGTCTTTTCGAGAGAACTCAATCTGTGCGTACTGTATTCAAAGTACAGTAAGCTTAGTCTCATCATTTGTGCTTCTCATGAGCATTCTGACATAATTTGACCTAGTGTCCATCTGCTTGTTTTCCTATCTACCCATGATGTCTTTAAAACTCGCTTCCAGCATCACAGTTCAAAAGAGACCCTGCCTATCCTGGGTTTTTAAAGTGTGACTTTCACATCCATTTAGAGTTATGGAAAATATCGTTGCCTCATTCTTATTGAAAAATCAGCATATTTGACTACATTTTCCAGATATCTGACTGTAGCTTTCATAGAGCAAAGTCCTTAACTTCAGTTTCTTCAGTATTATAACCAGATGTATTAATGGGGAAACATTTTTGTCGCTTTGGATGTAAGCACTGGCCAAACATATGGAGCAGTAATAACTACAAGTCCCCCACCAGCCACAAGATGAACCTTTAGACTAGGACGATTCTTGTTCCTTTATTCTTTTCACAAAATGATGAGTAGAGAAGAGCATTGTCATAGTGTTCAATTATTACAAGAAGCCCCCCTCAAATTAATTTGCCTCGTTTTGCAGTTAATAGCGAATAAACTGAGCTGTGCTTTGCTTTGCCCTGCTACACTTTTATTGAAGTGCTTCAACCTAAGAAATGCTTGTGATCACATTGCCGTAAAGCCAGTAGGACAGAACTTGGTGACAAAAAATTCATTTGAGTCTTTAGGACAACTTTCTCTTTTGTTCAAGTTCAGCAGTTCTGGCAAATTGCTTGGTAAGCAGACAGAAGTGTTAATGGGATTCATATTAGAAATAACTGCCTCTCAGCTGCCAATTTTCAAGGATCTCATCTTGTGCCATTTGTTCAGTTTCACACTGAATTGAACCATTGTTAGGCTTCCCTTTTTAAGTGGCAAACAAAGGAAGCCGCCGCTGTGTGACGCATGCGTGTGTTTTATTGTTCGGAACGCATCGGGGGTTTATCAGCTTGCCTCTCTTTTACTTTTGTGTTGCGTTTCAACACTGAGAACTTATGAGAAGCAAAAACAGTCTTTGAATATAAACAGGTATTCCCCCTCTGTGTGTTCGAAACAATATTAGGAATTCAAAAAGAGAAACTGCGGGAGAAAGCACTTGGGCAAGGGCTTTGGTGCAGAGCACCAGCAGGTGGTACAGTGGTAGAGCCCAAAGGTTCCCAGGTTAAGTCCCAAGAATGATCCTGCTGCAATACCTTCAAGTCAGGTGTTCATCCTTATATAATGTAGTAAAACACAGTAATACACAGGGTAAGCTGGTCCCATGCGCCAGCCTTTCCCCGGATGTGATGTGACGTCGTCGGATCTTGATGTCATCTTCTAAGTCTTCCACGACTCTGTGGGATCGTTGCACAAAACAGCATTAAACATAACCGGTGCAAGCAGAAATACCAAAATATCATTCAGTGAAGGACTGTATACTGTGTTGCAGACCTAGGGACAAGGTTTTATTCTGGACTTAGAATCCTGCTACTCATCTTACTTATTTAGTGTTTACGTAAAGTAAACACAGCAACATTATCACTGAGGTTTTCAGATTAAACTTGTTTAATTGCATTTTTATTTTTGGTATGTAGTTGAAATGCACATACAATAACCCATTCCTTTAGTTAGATAAATGATTGAACTGTGACCCCAACACAGCAGCATCAGCGGGGGCAAATAAAATAATACTGGATGCAAAGCTAATGAGTGGAAGACATTCCAATTCAATGGGCCTAGCTACTGAATTGGTTAATATATTGTAAATAAAATTGTCTTTCGTGGGTATGTCATTCAAAATTGAAACATTTTGGTACACACAACTTGAAACAATCCGTATCTTCAAAACTAATTTTCAATATTAATTTTTTCCGACTTCGTCTACGTAATAAAAACACATGCCTGCTTTTTACAGAGTTCTGATTTTTTAATTTCATAAAGGGGCCAAAAAGCACTCATGTATTAAAATGCTTCTTTGTCTTAATGCTTCTGCAATGTTCTTGTCTACACAATCGGATTAGTGCTAGCATACTAAATGCTTTAAATGTTTCCGAATATGTTTTCCCAAACAATTACACAGGTAAGAAGTAGAGACGTCTGTTGAAGTGTTTAGTCTTCATTCTCTAAATATCATTCATCAACATATTCCTTTAAAACTTATTGCCCAAAGCCAAACTTAAACAAATGCACCCACACACACTGGCTGAAGCCACTTGTCCTAAGTGGGGTCACAGCGAGCTGGCGCCTAACCCGACAGCACAGGGCGCAAGGCTGGAGGGGACACACCCAGGACAGGACACCAGTCCATCACAAGGTGCCCCAAGCAGGACTCAAACCCCCGATGCACCAAAGAGCAGGAACCAGCCAAACCCGTTGCGCCACCACGCCCCCCCCTCCAACAAATGTCTTTATGGAATTAATTTTCAAGCTACCCAGGCCTGTTTGCCTGTTCCCACCGAATGCATAAGCTGACTTAATTTACCATGGTACCGTGTTAGCGACTGTTGGATTTTTTGAATTTCCAGCAGGGGAGAGTTGAGCTTTTCACCGCGCTGGAGGCCCACTTTGCGGACTGACAGCTTACATAACCCCACCAACCTGCATGTCACAGCAGTGACAGGGGTTGCGGAGCCCTGGGTAGGAATGTTATTCCTTTTTTATTTGACAGCACTAAATTATTTCCAGTGTTGTGTGGGGTGGGGGGTGGGGGGGGATGTCGCCGGTCCTGCTGGGAGTTTTTGTTTCTGATGTGCCAAGCTGTATCAATTGCAAAAAATGATTAGGAAGCTGAAGGTAGAAATGCCAGAGAAGTCACCTCTGTGTCTATGTCGTAGTAGCGTGGTAGATGCAGGGATTTGCTTGTCATTTCCCACATATTTGTGACTTTGAGTGCTCTGCACAGGGAACCGACAATCTAGGAATATTTTGTTTTTACATAAATTCATTTAGATGATGCTTTTCTCTGAAGTTTCTAACAGCAATTTACCCATTTTTACAGCTGGGTCATTTTTACTGTACCTACTCAGGTTATGGGGGGCACGATGGCGTAGTGGGTTGGACCAGGTCCTGCTCTCCAGTGGGCCTGGGGTTTGAGTCCCGCTTGGGGTGCCTTGCAACGGACCGGCGTCCCGTCCTGGGTGTGTCCCCTCCCCTTCCGGCCTTACGCCCTGTGTTGCCGGGTAGGCTCCGGTACTCAGGTTATGTACCTTAACTTACGGCACCACAGAAGTAGGAGTCGAACCTGGGTCCTTCAAGCGGAAGGCGGCAGCCCTAAACACTACGCTACCTGCTGTCCCAACAGTTGCCTCACTTAACCTGCCCGCATTGAGGGGAGTGTCATGCAGGGTGTATACAACGCACAGTATGTCTGAGGACACACATAATCATATAAGGAGGAGGCCCGTGTGGCTGCAGGCCAGCTGTTGCTAGGTGGAGAGGCACCGCTACAGGTCGCTGCAATAATTTATCCTGCGGGCGCGGCGAGGCACTGCAAAGGCCTGACGGAGAGGCACGGCGCTCCATCAACCTGCCTGGGTATCAGCATCGTGTGTGGGGGTGGACAGCAGCATTGTTTGATCTCTTATAATAAACTCTTATAATCTGCTCCTCTCTGATTGATACCTTCACATGACAGCGTGCATCTCAGCAGCAGCAGCAGCAGCCACAGGGCTACCCGTATGCCAATGACGGTCAGCACGTCGCTGGGGGCCACTATGTGCGGGTGTGAGTGTGTGTTTGGGGGTGGGGGGTTACGAGAGGGAAATAGATTATTTCTGGCAATTACAGATGTTGGAATGTTCAGTTCATGAAAAACATGAATAGGCCAACAAATGCTCTGAATGAGCCTTCTTTATGGATATCTTTGTGTAGGGTGCGGGGGGGGTTGGGTGGTGGGGAATTGGCGGGGGGGGGGGCAAGTATCGTTTGCCCGACTGCTTTCGATAGTGCTACACGGCAGCGTATTCTCATTCGTGGGAGATGTTATCAGAATTAACACAAACACCCAAAGGGCAAGAAGAACAAAACCGAGGTGAGGCAGCAAACCAAAACAAGCAAACAGAGACACAGAGCCCCATTGTGAGGGAACCGCAGGAAAAAAAGGTGCTCCGCTTCCAGTTTTATTTTTTTTTTTTTTAAGAAGCAATAAAAATAAAGGGATGTCTCAGCAGTTCTATTCTTTTTTAGTGTGGCATAAAACACGTTTTAGCATTCGCTCAATCTGAGGCTGTAGCAGAAGCAAACTTTTCAGCATTAATAAACTCAAACTATTTCAGTAACGACGTGCTGCGATTGTGGCAAATAGTGTAAAACGAAGCTCGCTACTTATATCGCACATCGCGTTGTACGCAACTATTCAAATAGGTTAAGCAGAGTAAAAAGTATGATACCATCCAGATGTCTCATGAATAAAGACCACATCTGACTAATATCCACATTTTTTAATATATCTGACACTTTTTTCAGTTAAGATACTTACACTGATTTATACAGCAGGGTATTTTCTGTGTCAGTTCTGGGTAAGTACCTTGTTCAAGGGCACTACAGCCAGAGGCGGGATCCCACTCCAGACCGTTGAGTGCAAGGCAGCGGCACTAACCACGACACCAGCTGCTGGCCTATCTGGTCACCAGTATTATTAAAGATCATGTGAAAAACCCCAAAACGTGTGTAAAATTTCGTCTTCCATTAAGTCCGATTATAGAACAGGTGAATAAGCAGCAGCCACCAAGATGCATGACGAAAAGGAACAAAAACAAACAGGACACAGACACTTGTGTGTAGAAATGGACAATTGGATGTCCACAAACACACACACACACACACACACACACACACACACAGAATTGCTCTCTAGTGCCACTGCTCTGCCTGCGGTCAGAGGGCCCTGTGGAACTACTGCAGCAAAGTAAAGTGGCCAATATGAACAATTCCTGTTGTTTTTATGGTGTCTTCTAGCTTCCTCTTGGGAAGGTGTCCAGTGTGCCCATGGTCCCACCTCCAGTCTTTGAACAACACGTCCCACCGTGACGTCTCGTTCACCACCAGGGTCTTGAAGGGGATGGGAAATGGCAGAGATGTCCATGTGAGCATCTTGCCTTATTAAAATCATAAACGAGACATGGTACGAGGTTTGTTCTGGGGCAGTTTGCATCAGAACAGTAGCTCAGAGCAGTCTTTCTAAGGTAGGACCCAATCTCCCGCTGTTTCTCAGGCCCACAAATCTTCCCAAAGCCTTTGTGCCCCTTCTAGAACTTTCTGTTAAATGTCTGTCATCACATATTAACTTTAACTTTCTATCTTAAATTTAGTTTTCTAAATTTACATTTACATTTATTCGTTTAGCAGACGCTTTTGTCCGAAGTGACGTACATCTCAGCAAAAGTACAATTTATGCACTACATTGAGAGAAGGAGACATAGCTGCAGACGTGAAGTCTCAAGCAAACCTAGTCCATTCCCTGCCACTTGCTGCCCTGAGGTTCATCGATCGAGTAGGTGCATAAAACACAGGATAGACAAATCCCGATACCCTCCCACCAATTTATTTATTTATTTATTTATTTTTGTAAATATTATAGGATACACAAATAAGGAAGTACAATGCCAGAGTAATGGCTCAACAAAGGTTGTATCTGAGGGTGCTTATGGAATTATGATGCATTTCTGTTAAATTTCTGTCGTCACATAAATTTTTCCACTGTAACACGTACACAAGCACTTTCACTTGTGTTTATTCATTTAGCAGATGCTTTTATCCAAAGTGACTCACAGTGATGCCTAACTAGTATTTAATTGACACCTTTATCCAAAGCGACTTATGAGACTAGACCTACTGCAGTCATTGACCCATTTATACAGCACAGTATTATAACACACACACCTTCTGAACCACTCGTCCCATACGGGGTCTCGGGGAGCCGGAGCCTAACTCAGCAACTCGGCATAAGGCTAGAGGGGGGAGGGGACACACCCAGGACAGGACGTCAGTCCATCGCGAGGCACCCCCAGCGGGACTCAATCCCCAGACCCACCGGAGAGCAGGACCCGGTCCAACCCACTGCACCACCGTGCCCCCCTCACCTGAAATGCATGATGGGAAATGGGAACAGCCAGTGGAACGTGGAGAAAACTTGCAAACTCCATACGGACTGAGCTACATTCGAACCATCAACCTGTGCTGAAAGGCACTGGCACAATATACTATAACGCCCAACACTTCTTTAAAGAGGTTAAATGCAGTCTTCCAATGTATTTTCGGGTTATTATAAAATTCCTGCAGATATTAATGTGTGATGCAAAAAGTACGGATTGCACATAACCCCCTTAAAGAGCAGAACTTAATTTAAATCTCAGAGTAAATGTTCTTCAGCTCAGTATCTATAGCACCAAAGCGCAGAAATTAAACAAACACTCCTGAAAGTTGAAACTGAGGAAAAAAATGCATTTTTTTCTTAATCTTTCTGCTATGCACATAATGCATGTTGTGTTTGCTTTCTATCCAGGAGCGAATGTATCCTAGAACTATTATGGGTGACAGTGATAATTTCCTGCTTTCCCACAGCGGGCAGAGTGTGAGAAGCAAAAACGCTGTGGATGTGTGGTATATGTGAGGAGCTGGGGCTTCATATGCATTGCTCACGCATTCCCCCACTTGTATGGTCACCTCGGCTGCCACAGAGCGGTTTGTGTGCTTTCACATTATGCGTACTCACCTCACACCATTATCATCACTATTATTAATGTGGCAGATGTAAGCATGGCCCTTTTAATGCACAAAGGTTATTCAGGGTCAGCTGAACATGCGTGTTTTTAAGGTTTTAGATTCATGCACTGATTTTAGGATAATTTGTTTGGACTGCTCTTTTCCTGGTCTCGCAAAACTCGTTGAACTCCATAAATAAGAGCATTATCAGGTACCTGGGCCGGGATTCAGTTTTAGTCATGTTACATCGATAATTTACATAGAACACCTCATTTCACTGGTACAGAACACGAATGTGCTGGCCAGTGTTCTCAGCCTATATGTCACTTTCTAGTTACAAGGTGAGGGTGGGTACTTTCATATACAGTATCCAGCACCATAAATATAAAGGTATCCACATTTTTTTTGCTCATTACATCATCATTATTATCTAAATCTAGTCCATCCAGTTTCAAAAGCCACTTCTCCTGAGTAGGACTGTGTTGAATCAGAGCCTATCCTGGAAGCGGGGGGCGGAAGGCCGAGAGGTGTACACCCTGGGCAGGATGCAAGTCCGTCGGAAGGTAGCCACACACGCACAATACAGGCAATTTAGAGTCACCGATCCAGCTGCAATGCATGTCTTTGGACTATGCGAGGAAACCAGAGCACCTGGAGGAAACCCATGCAGACACGGGGAGAACATGCAAACTCTATAGAGACTGAATCGGGATAGAGCCCACTTTGTCTCACACCACTCAGGTGCTGTGAGGCGGTGGTGCTACTTGCTTTGCCACCATGTCACCTTGTTATTATTATTATTATTATTATTATTATTATTATTACAATGAGTAACAAAAGAACAGCAGGAGGTTACAGCAACGTAAAGTCATTACATTATTATCCCTTAACAATCTTAACATGAGGGCATCCTAGAAATACATCAGCTATGCACATATTGTACTCTACGCAATAAAAGCAAATTTGAGTTATTATGATGTTATGTTTCTCCTCATAGGGTCAGATTTGAATCGCCGCCACCTTTGCCCGTTCCTCTGAGACATTAGTGTAGCACGGTGTAGATCGAACCTTCCGGCGCCGAAGCAGGTCCATCCAGGCCGCAGCGTCGGCGATAACCTCCGGTCCCTGCGAGCACCTGCCTCCTGTCCGCTCTCCTCCCGCGCTCCCTACCTGAGCCTAACGATCCTCAACAAGACATGGCTGGGAGGTACTGTAAATATCACCTTTCTTCTTATCTCCCCGACAAGAGCCGCTTTTCCGGTAAACGGGGGAACATGTAACTCAATATGCTGCCAGAGTATTGCTTGCGGAGGACATTGCAGGTGACATGTTATATTGCCTGCGTGGCCCAGGAATAAGCAGTCAGATTAATAAGTAATGCAGATGTATTGATAATGTTTGGGTTCAGACTCGTGTAGTGCGACTGCTCAATTGAGAGTGTAATGCTACCCTAGGATGGCAAAGTGCTTAGATTTTTGCCAATAAGTTTCTAATGTGTCGTGCCCGGTTCGCTCCGGCTGTAAAGTGGTATTGCCTGAAACAATCACCTCCCCTCTCCTTATTGCCTCAGTATAGAGATATGAAGCTGCTTCCTGGACCTCAGATTCTGCGATAATCCTAATGGAAAAAAGGTAGAAAGTATGGATTTGTTTCACGGGCAAGAATCTCAAAGCAGATACTTTAATGACTAAGTAAGGTGAAAGATAATGACGGCCAGGTTTAATCACCGATAGGAGGTATCAGAAGAGGTCATTTTACAAGCAGACCAGCCGTGAGATACCATTACTCAGCTGGTTCTCTTCGTCTGGTAGTGTGTTTCTCCAGTTGGATGCACACTTTGCTTATTTCATCTAGTCTGGGATGGTGTTGTGACTTAGATGCGGCCTTTGTACGACAGAAAAATGATCACAAGCAGGAATTTCACACTACGAGATTTGTGTTATAAAAAAATATACAGTATATGCTGTCATTTGACAACAATGGCTGAAGCGGTACCGGCTTGGGTGACACAGCGGGGCAATGCATAGCGCTGGATCTTCACAAAGCCTGGGCTGTGGCTTTGGACATGGCTTTGAATCCAGCTTAGTCTGTGTGGCATGTTCTTTTGCCTGTTCTCCCCACGCTCGTGTTGGTTTCCAACAGGTGCTCTGGTTTCCTCCCACAGTCCAGAGACATGCGTTTCCAGTGAACTGATGACTCTAAGTCGATTGCAGCGTGTGAGCGAGTTTGCGTGCGATTTCCCTGTAAGTCCCGAACAGGCTCCGGACCGATGGGACCCTGTACTGGATAAATAAACTAAAGTTGGTGGATAGATGATGGGGCACCATGGGCTCTAGAATGCATAGAGGACACCTCAGCCCCTTCCTGCTTCCCACAGGAAACACATAAAATTGCTAGACAGCTCAGAGCACCTTCCCCGCGACACCAACTCGATGTTAAACATCAAGATGGTCACGGATCATCATCAGATATTTCAAAACGGTGACATTTAAGGTACGTTTGCTCGGAAGCAGCCCCCTCGGAGACTCGCTATTCCTGGGAGAGCGGCCCCTCCTCATTGTTAATTCCGGTGTCACCTTTTCCACTGCACACCGGTCCAGTTATTTATAGACCTTCAGATTTAATGTCAGAAGTTGTTCTCGTGCCGTGCGCTGAGAAATTTGGTAATAAAAACAATAATCTCGGAAAAAGGGGCAAAAAATGTTCAATCTTAGGAGGCGCGCTGTAATGTAACACGTTATTAAGTACGGGTGAGGCGTGCTCGGAAAATTACGTACATGTGTGTCTGTATTATCTTCGTGTGCATCCACCCTACTGTGTGACTCTTACAGGCAGCGAAACAGATAGAGAAAATAATTCCGCGCAATATGAAAAAAGCAATCTTTTCCACAGTAATACCGTATACCCAAGGCTCTTGGTTATTTGTTGCCATGGCGGTGCTTTCTTATAACTTGCACACTTTAATATTAGGTTATTGTTTTATTTGAGCCTCAAGATAAAGTTTTATTTTATTTTGGGGGATTAACTTACTGTCTGGTATCCCTCGGTATTTGTTTTGTTTCACTTTATCTGTGAATTATTTAGACAGAGCAAAGCAATGAAAGAATAGGTGGAGAAATGGAGACGGCCAGCTTCGGAGCCCGGCTGGCGTTTTGTTCATCAGTCTTAAAGCCCTTCCCTGATTTGCTCCGGGCGTTGCGGGAGGGAACGCAGGCAGCACCGACCTGCAACAATCAGGTTAACGGATTGCGTGCATCCTAATTGACATGTAAATGAGCTGCGGTTCCAGGACTGCCCGTTTCTTTAACCTGATCTCTGTTGTTGGGATGAGCTCGAAGGCGTAAGAGTATTAGTGTCTCACGCAGGATATTGGCTCCTAATAAACTGTCTATGTTTAAAATATTCACAGCGTTCGAAATGTGGCCTAAACTGACAGATGCAGAACGGGCGTGTGTTGGAATATATGTTATGAAGATGTAGGTAAGGCTTATTACCTTTTTCACAGTGCATCTCAGTAATGGTCATGTCTCATAGAGTGTGTGGAACAAATTAAATCAAATGGCTGATTTTTTTTTTTTTTTTTGCCATCCATCTATTATCAATAACTGCCCGTCCAGTGCAAGGTCACAGTGGTCCGGAGTCTAAACTGGAGTCATTTACATTTCTTGATTTCTTAATTTAACTAATTTTAATTTGGGCAGCACAGCGCTACAGCGAGTAGCGCTGCTGTCTGACAGCACCTGGGTGGTGTGAGAGGACATGGGTTCGAGCCCCACTCGGTCTCTGTGGAGTTTGCATCTTCTCCCTGTGTGTGGGTGCTCTGGCTTCCTCCCACAGTCCAAAGACATGCTGTTCACCCATAGTGTGTGAGTGACACAGAAAGTGTGTTCCACTGATGTATGGATGAGTGACCCAGTGTAAGTAGTGTATCTAGCAGTGTAAGTCACCACGGTGAATAAAGTGTGTGGGCTGGTAACACTAAAAAGAGTTCATTGGAAGTCCCTTTGGAGAAAAGTGTCTGCTAAATAAATACATGTAACTGGCACTTTTCTCCAATGCACTTTTCTCCTACTTACAACCAATTCACCTGTTTATACAGATGGATATATATTTTTAAATCACCTGGAGCGATTTAGGGTAAGTTTCGTGCACAAGGGTGTACAGCCGGAGGTGGCATTGAAACCAATAACCTCTGCAGGGTGCTCCCTGGGCTGGACGCCAGTCCGTTGCAGGCCGCTGTGACACACACCGTACGTGCAATTTAGAGTGACCCGTTCAGCTGAAACACATGTCTCTGAGCTGTGGGAGGAAACCAGAGCACCACGAGAACATGGCTAGAACAGTCAAACTCCAGAGAGACAGACAGATATAGACTGAAACACAACCCTGAACCTGCAGCCCAGGAGCTGTGAGGCACTAGTGCTTCCCGCTGTACCACCGTGCTGCCCTTTCTTTAAAAATATTTGCTCTTTTTAGTGTAGATTCGCAGTAGCTGATATCCGAGACAGTGATCAACAGCAAGGGAGAGGTTTGAGCTCATTGTTCATTGAACCTGCGAAGGAAAAACTTTCCCATTTCGGCTGGAGCCACTGGTCCTTAACCGGTCACTAACAGCCCTACTATGTGGTTATAGCTACTAACCGGTGATGGAAGCTGACATGAGCTGAAATAATGAGACAAAAACTGGAAATCTGTGTTGTTTTTCCCTTTGTTTCTTAACTTCTCTGCATTTGTCCAACCTCTCTATCAAACAGGGACGCAAATACCCCTCCGCTCACACCAGCTGGGCAAAAACACAAGGAAGTGGCCTAATTCCTGTTCAAAAGGTCAGTGAAATGAGTTATGGGGCCACCATCACCTCATAGCTATTCCCCTGTTATACTTGACAAAGGGGCGCTGCCATTTCACTCCTATAAAAATAGTTTTCATAATAAATGATTGTTTGTGATAGTGCTAGCTGCTGGCATCTACTGTATCTCCAGTCACAGGTTCATTACACTAGTTTCTGGGAAGGACTTAGCTGTCTGCACACTACTTAAACAGATCTATCTATCTATCTATCTACTTTTTTCAAAATCAAATTAGTTAAATTTTTCCATTATTATCTGAAAATGATGTATCATGATATGAAATGATATACCTGATATCATTTTATACTCTGGATTAATTTATTTTAGAACTAAACTTTTTTATTTTAGATTGAAAATATTTCTGCTTATTCTCTTTCTGTTCATTCCTTCTGTGATGTATCTTTTGTTATTTTCTACACCGTTCACTTCAGTGTAGCACCAGTTTGGGGCACCAGGGCACCACCTCCTGCTGTAATACAGGTGATAAAGGTACTTACCCTGAACTGATACAGTAAAAATTATACTGTTGTAGATAAATATGTAAATGACTTTAAGCAGGTTAAAATTGTACATTTCTGTGGAGAAAAGTGTCAGATAAATAAAAATAATAACTAAGCAAAAACACTTTTTAAATTAATGGGTAAATCATTTTCTTTACAGTTATTTATTTTTCATAAATGAGTAAATCATTGTAAATATGTCTTAAGCTGCTTTGGAGGAAAACCTCAGCTAAACCGATGTACATCTTTCATTATTAATACTACAAAAAGGCGCGTGCTAGTCTCTAGTAGCATCATATGGGAACCTGGACCTTTGTCCAAGGGGCTCTTAGTCGTCCCAAAAAGTGCTCTACTATCGCACTCTGGAGGAGAGTCCGTCCGAACTGTTCACCCCATACGGGGCACGGGGAACCCGAGCCTGACCCAGCACACAGGGCGTAAGGCCGGAGGGGGAGGGGACGCACCCAGGACGGGACGCCAGTCCATCGCAAGGCACCCCAAGCGGGACTCGAACCCCAGACCTACCGAAGAACAGGACCCGGACCAACCCACCGCACCACCGCACCCCCAATTTGGAGAAGAGTACTGCAGGTAAAAATATTAATGCTACTATGCAGTGGTAGCGTGTCCACAGTTTCCCCTGTATTCGCAAAAAGCAGAACCCTGGTCCTTGGTTCCGCCTGCCCGCCTGTCCTGGTTGTGGCGAGCCGTCTGGGTCTGTGCCCTTCAGGTGAAGTGACAGGCCGCGCGGGGCGTACAGCCACACCCCCCCGGTGCTATGCCAGCTCCAGGCACCTCTGCCGCGGATGCGGTGCCTGGGCGTCCGCCTGACAGTTCTGGGTGGAGGACTCTATTAATAGTTTACCTGCCTGCCTTGGCACTCTATCATTTGAGTGTGTGATGGCTTCCTGCTTAAAAAAAAAATAAAAAAGGAAAGAAGTAGTGCATCGCATTGTGTCCCACCATATTTCAACCAGACTAAGAGCATCAATAAAGGAGGAAGTTCCCCACCGTCTATGGGAGGGTTGTGCTCTGACTGCAGAGGGGCCCTGACTCTCTTCCTCCGTTTGCTGCCGCGGTGTTGAAAGTGTGAAACGCACATAGCCAGCCCGGTAACAGGTTAGGCCGTGTTAGATCAGGTGAAGGCCACAGTGTTTACCACGGTGACCCTCTGGCTTTGCGCTCCCAAACGCGTCCCCTTTTTCTTCTTGCAGTGGAGGTCATGGTGTCCACCTAAAGGGATGACGCACTTAATCCAGTGTGAAGCAGGGTAACGTTCTGACTTCAGACGCTGATGGCAAGACCAAACACATCGGCGGTGAATCTTCGGCCAACAAGTCGACATCGTGGGTCACAATAAAAAGGAGGGAAATAAATGAAATTAGGGTAATGGGGAAATAACTAAAAACGCACACACACACACTTTCTGAACCGTTTGTCCCATACGGGGTCGCGGGGAACCGGAGCCTAACCCGGCAACTCAGGGCATGAGGCTGGAGGGGGAGGGGACACGCCCAGGACGGGACGCCAGTCTGTCGCAAAGCCAGAAATTTCTGGAAGTTTTTCACGTTGTTCAGCGGATCTGGGGTCAAAGACATATTTCTACAGAGCATGGGAGCTACTAGTATTGTTTGCCTGCTGCCTTTATCCAAGGTGACTTACCATGGTAAGTATACTCCCTGCAAAAATTCAGTCGTATACACACCAGGGCAGTGTGTCACACACACAAACACACACACTAAAGGCAACTTTAGAGGCACGGACTGCGGGAAGGAACCCGCACAAACATGAGGAGAACACGTAAACTCCGACAGACTGACGAGGGATCGAACCCACGCCCAAACCCACAGCCCAGGTGAAGTGAGGCAGCCCCACCAGACCCTCAGTTGTGTCACGTGTTCCCTTCCTACGTGTAACCATATTCACAAACCTAAATTACACGAAGCAACTCCTTGCCGAGACAGCACGAGTGAGATCTCCGATGGAACTTTCCGGAAGAATTACCGCGAGGATTCTTTTTTTTTCCCACCCCCTTCGGCTCCTTTGCTCTAATTGTATTCCTCTGCACCCGGTCCCGCAGGGCCGCCACAGTGGTGGTCGCTGTCATCAGTCTGTGCTGACAGGCGACGCGCGGAGCTCCACGCTACTTTCGCCCCAGCTGAGGTGTCAGGCTTATCACGCAGCCGGACCGTCCGGAGGTGACATCCTCCACTGAATCAGTGACATTTCACGGACGGCGCGGATCTATCCGTCTCTGTCGGGCGCCGCTCTCGATTTTACCATTCCTCCAGTTAGCATATTGATCACTGAGGAATGGGCCAAGCGCCGAGCGCCCCTCCCCCACCCCGGCTCGCACCCTGGCCTGCGGCGGACGGCCGCTCCCCTGGACTCGCCTGTCACTTCCCGCCGAGCTGGGCTTTAATCTCGGCAGCTGGAGGGGCCGCAGCCCGGATGTCATTACGCTGCCCTGCTCGGGAGGCCCGTGCCGTTTAAAATCCCTGCGCCGTGAAGACCTTCACGTGTAAATGTCGGCACTTTGTGGGAAGAGGTTCCTGCACAGAGAGAGGTTAAAAAAAAAAAAACATAAATGAAGGACAAGGAAAAAGGAAACTCGCCACGGAGCTCCGCCACCCATCGCTGCTCTTAACTAGTTTGACGGGCTTCTGAAGAGGTTTTAACATGACAGACCCAAGACTGCTTTTAGCGGCCAGAGCGAGCGCCGCTTCAGGAACACGGAAATAGAACCGGCGTGCGTGCTCCTGTCTTCACACACATCCTGGACACGATCAAACAAGGCACTCGTGGAGTTTGTGTGGTCTCTACCCACAGAAATCCTGGATGGGATCAAAGAGCAGAATAATGTTAAATTCATCTCCCAGACAATGGTGGCTAGTTATGTATCGATCTGACAATGTTTTGCCTCTTTATGCTGCAGAATCATTTTTACTGTGTCGGTTCAGGGTGAGCGTCTTCCTCAGGGGTACTTCAGCAGGAGGTGGGATTCAAACCTAGATCCTCGATGTACAAGGCAGCAGCTCTAACTGCTATGCCACCTCCTGCCCCTAAACTTTGCTTTCTTTCAAAAAAATTTTCTTTTATCCTTACATGCAGCTTTAAAACTGGATTTCAATATAGCCAATAACTGTGATGAACGTTCAGTGGAGCGTTCGCTCAAGGAAGTAGACCCATGCCCAAGGTGTCTGCAGTTTCAGCTTCCAATAGGATAACTGTTCACTCCTTTGCCTCTCAGTCAGTCATAAGTTCATTTCCTTGATCCTTTTCCCTAGTGACTCACAGTGATTTACCCATGAACGCAGGTCGGTCGCTTTTACTGTACCGATTCAGAATATTCTTCCATCAGCTCAGGGGGAATGGTCACATCACTCCATGTTCCACGGACTTGGGTCAATGCACTGCATCAGCTGGGTGTGAACTTCTCAGGTGCACAACCGCTCTTTAGCATCTCCACTTCAACCCGTCGCTTTGCACCAGAGGTGTACGAGAGGTGAGCCTGCACCGTGGCTCAGACATTGCATCGCAGCCGCTAGTGTTTTCCACCACACAGACAGAATTATTCATTATTCAGCTAACTAATATTAACTTTATAATGAATTATTTGGCCATCCAGACATGAAACCATATGGGTGGTGATACATCTCACCACACATTATTAATAAATACACTGATGGAGTGTGGTCACTTTATAATTTCATTTATTTACCCTGTTTTATCATGTGTATTTTATTCTTTATTTTTACTTGTTGCGCATATTACTATGAACTTCACACTGTAGGAAGTTCTTGCAGAAAAGCACATCTAAATTTGGCGAAGTTCCACAAGCAGTAATTGGAGGCTGAAAGACCTTGAAGGTTTTCAGTACCAGTAGACCTGGTGAAAATCTTTGCAGATGCAGTAATAAAACGTTTTTACGCTTTATTGTGCCTCATTATTGAACCTCCAAAGAACTAAGAATTGTCGGAAAAAAAAGATCAATTGCAGCAACACTAAAGCAGCGATGCAACTGCTGTCATTGTACGTTTCAATGTGTGACAATTTTCCTTTGCTGCAACTGAACGAACGAACGAATGAACGAACGGACAAACGAACGAACGAAAACTTTTTTAGACCCAAAATGAGCATGGTGGCACAGTGCGTAGTGCTGCTGTCTCACAGTGCCTGGGTGGTGTGAGAGAACATGGGTTTGATCCCTGCTCAGTCTTTGTGGAGTTTGTGTGTTTTCCCTGTGTCTGTGTGGGTTTCCTCTGGGTGCTCTGGTTTCCTCCCATCATCCAAAGACATGCTGTTCAGGTTCCCCCATAGTGTGTGAGTGACAGCGAGAGAATGTGTGTTCCACTGATGTATGGATGAGTGACCCAGTGTAAGTAGTGTATCTAGCAGTGTAAGTCACCATGGTAAATAAGGTGTGTGGGCTGATAACACTACATAGAGCTCATTGGAAGTTGCTTTGGAGAAAAGTGTCTGCTAAGTGAATAAATGTAAAATTACATAAACTGGATGTATTCTATTGACACACTGACAAATTAATTCACCAGAAGAATACTGTGGACCACAGCTTCAAAGAGAGTGAGTGACAAAGTGAAGTCTTCATTTTGTAGTACTGAGGTTAACTAGACCTGTGGGCATTCCCAAACTGCAGGTGTCAGACTGATGTTGATTTGTAGCACACACACACACACACACACACACACACACACACACACACAGAGGAGGTGGTGAGAGAAGACAGCAGGCAGCCTACCGACCACATGCCGGAGTCTGACGTGTGTGTGCGAGAAGTCGAACCGTTGGCCGCCTGTAGACAGACGGCGCCTGCAAGCCCTGCCCACACTGACAGGCTCGGTGTCTTAATCTGGTGCAGTGTACCAGCGGGCCAAAGATTATCCTCTTCTGAGTTAATAAAAGGTCGCTTCACTCTCAGGCCTGTCTTGGGGAAGGAAACACATTTACAATGCGCGCTTGTGCGCCGGTGCATGTGTGTGTTTGCGACTGTTTCGGCTCCCCTTCCCTGTCAGACTTCTGGGATTACGTAAGGCATTATCCCCTACAGCTAAATTAAGATTTTTTTTAAGTCTGAGAAACAGTTTTTATGACTTATGCTTTAGCCCAGGGGGTGTGGTGGTGCAGCAAGCTTGTCCGGGTCCTGCTCTCTGGTGGCTCTGGGGTTCAAGTCCTCTTTAGGGTGCCTTGTGACAGACGGGAGTCCCATCCTGGGTGCGTCCCCTCCTCCTCCAGCCTCACACCCTGTGCTGCTGGGTTAGGCTCTGGTTTGCTATGACCCTGCTTGGGACAAGTGGTTTCAGACTGTGTGTGTGTGTCTTTGCCCAGTGCCACTGTGTTTCAGACATCTGATGTATTCCTGGATCGCAGACCTTCTGAAGGCCACACCTGCTATGGTGGACAGTGTCTTGCATGCTTTCCATGGAGCAGACAGAAATTCACATCTTTGTGTCTTTCCATGTTGGTTTACAGAATTCTGTCACCCCCAAGATACAACTGTTTGGGTCCTGAGACCTGGATGTTTGGAGGACTTTTATTTAATTGCTGTTCAGTACACACACACACACACACACACACATCATCTGAAACCACTTGTCCCAAGCAGGCTTGCAGGGAGCCAGTGCCTAACCCAGCAACACAGGGTGCAAGGCCAGAGGGAGAGGAGACAGACCCAGGACAGGACACCAGTCTGTCACAAGGCACCCTAAGCAGGATTCAAACCCCATACCCACAAGAGAGCAGGACCCAGTCAAGCCCGCTGTGCCACCGCTGTGCCACCACTGTGCCAACAGCTGACCGCATGAGATCAGAGTCACTCTGTGGTCCTCTTCACACTTCTAGTTTGTCTTGAGCTGCATTAATTCTCAACCTCCATCGGTCCTTGTTCGCTTCATTCACCTCTTATGATCTCAGTGATCATGACCCCGTTTGGACCGTCCAAACCACGTCCGCTTGTCCACCGAGTGTCACTTCCTTGTTTTCATTCATTATTTTTGTCTCTACTTATCTGTATTTTGTGTTAAAGACGGAATTAATACAGAAACATCGAGTACCATGCGTATGCATGTTGTGGTTGTGAGTGTTTGAGATGTAATAGCCACAGGTACACGCACATCTTCAGAACCGCTTGTCCCATACGGGGTCACGGTGAACCGGAGCCTACCCGGCAACACAGGGCGCAAGGCCGGAGGGGGAGGGGACACACCCAGGACGGGATGCCAGTCCGTCGCAAGGCACCCCAAGCGGCACTCAAACCCCAGACCCACCGGAGAGGAGGACTGTGGCCCAACCCACTACGCCACCGCACCCCCTGCCACAGGTACAGTGATACAATATTAGAAAGTAATTAATGAAGGGAAACAGACTTGTTTTGTTGTGTTATAAAAACAGCTGAAAAAAACTGTCCATTTTAATGAGATCTGGTGATATTTTAGCATAAATGGAGTCAATTTTAGGGCTCTGGAACACATAGAAAATTTTGCCATTGAAACTAATGGTAATTATGCCTTTGATTTATGGGAATGCACCTTGCGAAGGGTTTTTCGGGAACAAATTGCCTCGGGAAGGTGGGGGAAGAGTGTATGGAAATGCTTCTCATTTCCTGTTTCTCATCTGCTCGAAGCTCCTCGGAGGCCACACGCGACCAGAAATAGGTGGTTTGCGCCCGGTGCGAGAAACGGCGTCTCCCGCGGAGCCGCGTCGGGCGCTGTGCATGCGCGCGGCGTACGGCGTGAAGGGGAAACCGCCGCTCACGGTCTCGGTAAATTGAAACCCAACACGGGGGCACAATTTACCAAGGCGTAATAAAAAGCCCTGTAAAGTACAGTGCACATATTGTAAAACGTAATGAAAGACAGGGGCGACCGTGAACCCATGCGAACGCTAACAAGGCTACGTGGGAATTCGCTACCGCTGCTCCCCCACGTGACAACGGAGCCGCGAGGAGGCGGCGCTTGCGGAGCTCTGCTCGTCGAAGGCGGGCGGAGGGCCGTTCGCGGAGAGCGCCCCCTCCCGCCTTCCCTCGTCGGGCATCGGCTGTTGCTGCGGGGGGAGCGCAGCCCAGGTGGAGCCGGTTAATAAAGCTCGGCCGAGTTCCCCCGCCTGCCCTTGGAGATCGCTTACATCAAAGCACCAATCAAAACGCGGCGCAGATATAATTTGTCATCAGGGATTTCCTGCCGGAGAATTATAGAGAAGATACAGGCCCCGATCGATACTATGGATTTTCACTGCAGTGGCTGATTGTCCAATTGCCGTGAAACATGTGCAGAGATAAAAGGGCGCGCCTGCCATTTTGTAACGGACTGCAGAGTCAGCACACGGCCTGACAGATACTTATAGGCTTCTGCGATAGAAAATTATCATGCTGCAGTGTCCAAGTCCTATTTAACACGGTTCCCTCACACGGGATGTGATTTATCGTGGATAATCCCCCCACCCCCACCGTGTTCGCAGGGGGGCGTAGTTCTGCAGCTGGTGTCACAGCGGAGCGGCGCTTTGTCGGCGTGCATCGGGGGCCGATGGGGGGGGGTGGTGGGGGTGTCGGAAACGGGCAGACGCAACTGCCCTCTCTCCTCCCCTTACGCACCCCCCACCCAAGCAATGTGAAAATGTTGTGGTAAATCTGCCAGGTCGTGCGGTGGACTTTCTCTCCAAGTTCCGCAGGGGACACTTGCGCGGGGCTTCTCTGTGACCCTTAATCGCCTAATTGCAGATCTACCGGTTCTCTGCGCCTGGGTAATTTACGCTCCCCGCTTTCCTCCGGTGGCGGCGGAGATCAGATGTTGCGGCTAATCACTTCGCGAACGATCGCAATAGCCCTCGCCCCCCTCCACCGTCTCGTAACGCAGCTCAAGCAGCAAAACTGCACGACCGCAGTGATGTGAGAGTGCCGTGGAACTGCGCGCCTGTGCTATACATGATCATGATGATGAGGAAACTTTCTGAGTAGCCTGCTGTCACGAAGGGGTGAGGTGGCATCCTGGGAGTTCTCCTTTCGGGAAAGTGGGAAAACGGCATATTGTCAGTTCTCTTGTCAGGCCAGCAGGTAGCGTAGTGCTTAGAGCCTCTGGACTCACAGGATCCAGGTTTGAATCACACCTCCACCTGTAGTATCTTTACATTTACCTTTTTCATTTAGCTGTTGCTCTTCTGCAAAAGAGAGCTGGCATGATTTACATTTATTCAGTCAATTTATTAATTTACCCAGTTTTAAAGTGCTATGTGCTTTTTTTTTTTTTTTACTGGAGCAGTTCATAGGAAGTTCCTTCATTGAGGGTACTACAGCAGGGGGTGGGATGGGAGCCTGGGTTGTAGCACCACCTCACACCTGACACCCCCCGCCACGACTGAGTAAGGTCCGTCCGAACCGCTCGCCGCATATGGGACACCGGAGCCTACCCGGCAACACGGGGCGTAAGGCCAGAGGGGGAGGGTACACACCCAGGACGGGACGCCAGTCCATCACAAGGCACCCCAAACCCACCGAAGAGCAGGACCAGGACCAACCCATTGTGCCACCGCACCCTCTGCTGAGCAAGGTAGTTACACTAAATTCCTCCAGTGGAGGCTACCCAGCGGCACCAGTCGTCGTAAGTATCTGAACGTTACGAGTCGCTTTGGAGAAAGCATCGACTAAATAAATCAATGTACCGGCCTGACATTATTAGTTCCGTGGCACATATGTAAATGATATTCATTGAATTTCATCGGAAGCTGTGTACAAAAATGCGGCGCTACGGTATCATTACAACGTTCCACAGACGGGCACCTGTTTATTTAATAAAGGCATGAATCCGCAGAAATAGAAATAACCCTTTCTTTTATTGTGACACTGCGGTCCCACTTTTCACCGCGGTTTCGCCCATTCTTGATAAACTGGGTGCCTGAAGGAGAACCAGCTCAGCATCAATATTTTGTCGTAACAATAAAACGCTGAAGGCTACAGCTGTACAGGCCGCACAGCGAGCGGGAGACCGTGAGCGTACAAGTGCCCGCGCACGTTTATAAAGGCCAAGCTGTTACAAAGGGGGAAATGTAAGCTTATTGTTCAGCGTTCTCACTGCGCGAGAGCTCTGTGGTCACCTTGGTGCCTCAGCCCCCCTGTCCGGCATATTTTAATTCGGACTTAAGCTCCGTGTCATGTTTGGAGGTCAACGTGGACTCTCCTGATGTTTTGCTACAGCAAATCCGGGCTTGGTGCGGTGATCTGGGTTCGATGGGGGGCTTTCGCGGAGGTCCTCGATGCAACATTAACCAGCACAGAGGAGCGCTGCGGAGGTCGTGACGGCACAGTAATGATTGCTTACAGAACAGGTACTAATCGCGTACCGGGGATTACCGGGACAAAGCCTCAAATCTTTTACAGCGGGGGGGAAATGACTGCCGGGACACACACCTTCTTTGAACAACAATTCCAAAAGGAGCCGTTTAATCTCCTTTTTTTTTTAATGCGCAGTGCACAACATAAACAAGACCCGTTTTATCGTCAGGTATCTACTAATTATCTACTGAATGCTGTGGGACAAAAGAGCTATCAAATGAAGGAAACTTTTTTGCAAAAAGAAGTAACAACAACAACAAGGCCATTAATAATAATAATAATAATAATAATAATAATAATAATACTGCTGGCCTTTGGTGTTGGGTTGGGCATTGGATCTGTCCCAGGATGGGGGGTGTAACAGAAACTAGAATCAATTATGAAAAGTGAGCAAAAATGAACAATGAGAAATAAATAGCGGAAATACCAAGTAATAGAATTAGATGAAATCAGTCATATTCCAATCTAGACTGAAATATTTACAAAGCGTGCCGAAGGGGCCTGGATTCTCAGTGTCTGTCCAGAAACCTCACAAAGCGACACCTGGGATACTGGGGATGTATCTCAGTGTGTGCAAAATTCATAACGTCCAGCTCATGAACTGTGTGTGCGCCAGCTGGTCGCACCTAGCAATGTAAGGCCCTCGTAGCTCCCCATTCCCCCCACCCACCCAGGGCCCGAACTGCGGAGTGTACCGCTTGATTAATTTATCTGGAGGGAGACCATTAATCACCCTGCCGATGTGTCTATCGACACGCCCCTGCTTTTAAGGGTCCAGCAGTCACGTTGTCTCCTCTTCCTTTGTGTCCGAGATGCTCAGCCGGGGTCCAGGCGTACGCGCTTTTTTGTTTGTGTGAGAAAATGCCTCCCCCCACCTGCCCTGTAATGGAAAGACGTCATGTGGATTTGCCCCTGCCCTTCCCCGAGGCCCACGCCGAGCCTAGCGAACGCATCGCCGATCTGGCGACGTATCGACTTGCTTGGCAGATTGCGTGAGGGTGTCGGGCTGTTAGCTGTGGGGGAGGGACTGGCCAGCAGGAGCCTTCGAGGCCCACCTTTGTGTTCTCCCACGGGGCTCTGCGGAACGGTGCGGAGGTGAGATCTTCTTGGAAGTGTGGCGGAGGGCAGCGTGAGCTTGTGGGGAAAGTGTCGTGACCCTTTCTGCCTGCGGAACAGGAGGAGAACACGCAAGCCGGTGATACAGCGAGTAGAGCCGCTGTCTCGCAGCGCCTGGATGCTCACCCATAGTGTGTGTGTATCTGTGTAAGTGACGGAGAGAGTGTGTTCCACTGATGTATGGATGAGTGACCAGTGTAAGTAGTGTATCTAGCACTGTAAGTCACCACGGTGAATAAGGTGTGTGGGCTGGTAACACGACATAGAGTTCATTGGAAGTCGCTCTGGAGAAAAGCATCTCCTAAGTGAAGTTATGTAGACGTAAGCCTTCTTGGTACAAAGGTGAGGAAGAGGCTGCCAAGGACGTTACAGTCGAACCTGTGCAATGGGGTTGATTCCAAATTATAGGAGGAGTGTGACTGTCTGATTGGTGCTGGTGTGCAGCCCTCCTCTGAATGCCGACGAAAATCATCAAGAGCACGTCGCCGTGTTTGTGCCGATCGTTCGCTCCGAGAGAAATGGTGTTATTTCCGGAACGGCCTCACCCCTCCTCTGTGGCTGCTGCCCTGGGCGTTTCGATGACACTGTAAGAAAACGGAGCAGTTTCCCGTACACGTGGACTTGGGATCCCAAAACTGTACAGTATGAAATAACAGCTGACATGCAAGAAATAAAATATAACCTCGAAATAACCAAAAAACCGTTTTGCCAAAAAGCTGCAGCTGAAAGGATATATTATTATTTATTTTTGTGCTGAACGGGTCTGAATACAGTTTATATAATAGTTTATTTAATGGCTTTATGTAGTATGATCAGTGCAGCTGGTACCACAGTGGTTAGAGCTGCTGCCTTGGGACCCAAAAGGTTACAGATTCAAAACCCACCTCCAGCTGTAGTACTCTTGAACAAGGACCTGACCCTAAATTGCTAAAATAAAGTGCCCAGCTGTATTAATGGGCAAATAATTGTAAGTGGCTTTGGAGAAAAGTGTTAAATAAATGATTAAATTTAAGTATTAAAAACATAAACACTGGCAGGTGCTTCTTGATTTTTCCAGGAATTCAGATGGCGCTGTCAACTTCCATTCCAATTTTATTTTCTGTTGGAATTAGCAAAGACAGCGTACTTTTTCTCACTGTTCTCCTAGAAATGATCCCGTCATTGCCGCGATGACCAGTGATTTTTTTTCTTTTTTTAATAGTTGTCAACGCTTTGTGGGGTCTGGAGCTAAGGTAGCAGAGTAATTGCTTTCACACTATAAATGAAAGCTCCTCCCCCTTTATGATACTGCGGTGCAGGTAACATACAATGAATGTACTATGTATTGTAGCTGTACAATCTGGAGTCGTGAGGATCCACTGTGGGAGGAATTAGAATTAGGCCGGCCCATTTACACAAATTAGTCATGGGTGCATTGACTCTCTGCGGGAGAGGAGACGCATGAAGGGTAACCGGGGCTGTGGTTTTCATGGAAACCGGGATGACCTTGTTTGACAGGTGTCCTGATTTCCAGGCGAGCTGGGAAGGCGCACAGCGATAGTTTGTTCCCGTGCCGGGTTTCGTCAGCAGTTCCGGCTGAGCCCCTCTTTGTTTGGGCAATCACACTCTTCCTCGACAACTGCAGAAGTTTGATTGCGGCTAAACAAAATCTAATTATGGGTTTGCCACTGTGGGCTCGGCCGTCTGGCTCGACAGTCGAGTGTTTTTTTTTTTGCCACTTCTCTGATTAAAATCCCAGCGCGTGCCAAGACGTGGAGGGCCATTACAGGTGTCCATGCGCAGGATGCCGGTTTCAAACTGCTCATGTCCTTCAGCCTCATTAGCCAGAGCAAAGAGGACTGCAGTTAGACTGCAGGAGCCACCATTTCTGAGCGAATCTTTATGTCGTGGAGTTTGACTAAAAATATTGGCTGGAGATCTTTGTGGCGCTCGTTCGAGTGCAGGCAATCAGTTAGTGTGCTGAAAGACTGCGGGAGGCCGGCCAGGTAGGGTTTTGCCAGTAACCCAAACACTCGGGGCCGGTTTTATAATTATGTGAACCCCGGCAATCGCCTAGGGGCCCTAAAACTTGGAGGTGCCGCTAAAACTGAAAAATAGATTGTAATGTTGGAAAAAATTAGAAAAAGTCTTCATAAAAATGCTTCTTTATTTTTAAGTGTCACTGAAGACGATCCGTCTCCTTATAGTTGTCTATTATGTAAAAATGGTATGACGCATTGCCACCTAAATGTTTCCTCTTTGTGTCCTTTTCTATGTAACAAACAGTCAGTCTGTACAGTGAATAGTGTATATCTATTATATTGTTAAAGAAATGTATGTACACATATGCATATGTGTGTAAGTACCTTCAATAATTTAGAAAGAAGTGTGATGGGTGCTGGATTGATTCTTGTCTACGAGTGTCCAAAACCTTAGTGGCATCCCTCCAAACGCTCCCTCTTGCTTCTCGTGCCTCTTCTTCCAGAGTCAGCGATGGTTCCTGATTCACTTTGCACAAAGCTCTTACATGTACATTTACATTTATTCGTTTAGCGAACACTTTTCTCCAAAGCGACGCGCATCTCGGAGAAAAACGCAACGAGCGCATTACATCAACGGAAGGTGAGATTTGGATGCGGACACATGATTCTAGAGTACGGTTAATTTGTCTCGCGCCGCCATGTGAACCAGTGCACATCACACGAGTTGGCGAATAAGCTTATACTGTCTTGTTGATCCAGGCTTCCCGTGGTGGGAGTACGGTGCTGGGTGCTGTGATTGTGTCACATTGAGGTGTTTGCCCTAAAGGTTCACCTTCAGCCAACACGTGTGAGGCAGTAGGTGAAAGTCCAACGCTGAACCTGAGAGCTGGACGCCAGACTGGGAGGACTGAGCGCTGGTACTCGGACAATCGATTTACCCTGGGGAGAGAAGAGGAGGATAAGCCATCTGCCCGAGGTTACAATGAGCCCTGAATCCTTACGTGAGCTGGCTAGTAGAGCCACACAACAGCTTATAAGAACTGTTAAAAGAATACAGCACAAAAATCCTGTAATACTATTCTGCAGACAACAGGACTTATCGACTTCAGAAAGCCTTCCAAAGACCTGACGTGATGCCACTAATTCTTGACGTGGCAGCCAGCTGAGCGGATAACCTATGATATCGGCTGCAGCTACTTAGGAACTACTTAAGCACTCGCGCCGGAGGCTTGGGGCGGCGACAACACGAGTTCACAGGGCAACAGAGCTACGAACACAAACAACAAATCCAGACGTTGTGACATTTGTTATGACAGCAGCCACAGAGATGCTATGCTTCAGGGCTGCGGAGAGTGGACAGTAAGCTCCAGTTTGGCTCAGCAAAGCCCGCTTGGAGTTCCACGCTTTCTGTCTCTGTTATGACATTCTGACACGCGGTGTACTGCTGAGGGATCTTCTCCAAACATGCCAAGAAAGCTGTGGCTGAATAAGGTAACATTTTCGATACGCTAGTAGCGGCAAGCTTGAGCGTAAGCCGAAGGATGCACTGGACATGTGCTCCCTTTTCGACCTTTGGCCCCTTAAATAACGGTGTGGTAACCCTAACCATAGCCCTAACCCTAACCCTAACATCAAACCTAATCCTAACCCTAACCCCTAAACCCAACTCTAACCTTAACTCTATCCCTTTTTGACCTTTAGACTCGGATGAACACAGTGCTTTAACCCTAACCCCTAACCCTTGACACCTAACCCTAAGTCAAGAGTTGCATTGGACATCCGCTCACTTTCGACCTTTGGCCTCAGACAAACACAGTACATTAACCCTAACCCTAACCCTAAAACTAACCAATAATCCTAAACCAAGCTAAACCTAACCCAACCCTAACTCCTAACTTCTAACCCTAACTGTTAACTAAGCTAACCCCAAACCCAGCACTAACTCCTGACCTTAACCCTAACCCTTACAGAGTCAACTTTGGTCAGTTTTCCTCTGCTAGGCATCCTCACAGCTGTCTGGTCTGCATTCTCTGCTTGGGTCAAAAGCAAGGCTAAACACCCACATCACTGCTGTTTCACCAACATTTAGTAACGAAAGAGAATGTAAGAGCCGAAGAGATGTTGAACCTTTGTGCTCAGGTTTGTTTATTTGCTCTGAGGACAGGAACCGCTGCCCACGGGATGTCCCGGGAGTGGTGAGGAAGGCGGAAGGGTACGGGTTAAGACAGTGACCTGCCGGAAGCGAGCCGCTCTCACGTCATTGCTCGGTATGTGCATTAATGTGAGGACACGTCCTCCTGCTGGCGGCGACAGGGTACAGGCCTCAAGCCCCGTGCCTCGTTTTCTCTGATTATCTCACATGCGATAATGGCATGCTCTGCCATCTAAATGTGCTGGCTGCTCGCACCCCTGCGTAGTGGCCTTGATTAGATGATTATATGATTGGAGGACCGCTGAAGCCGTGCGGCGCCTGTGGCCTGTGGATGGCCGCCAAGGAGAGGAGATGCCAGGGGAGAGGGGAGGGGCTATGGACTCATGCGTAAGCACCCCCTGCAATGTGGCCGGAAACGCCAACCTACGTTTTATTCCCAAAGACCCTTGCAAACTTGCAGCACCGCCGTTCTGGTTTTTACACCGCATTGGCCTCAACCTACAGTATGTACCAAGGGTTTAAGATCACAGCTTCCCCTGCCAATCCATACCGAGGCATAATAAACATTGGCAGGCTGGGAAATATCCAGAGGTCGGACAGAGTACATTTCGATGGTGCTTAAGGTACACCGGCAGTCTGGATCCTTCATTGGCTTGTCTACCTCTGTGACTGTATCTTGACACCTAAGTTAGGAGGCAATTACTTTTTTCCACACCTATGATTCATCATTTTCCACACCAAGAAAATAACAATGAAAACAATGCTGGCATCGCCTTCTCTCCCCAAGGTTTCGTTCATACGCGACCGGAACTGACAAAAACATCCGATCAAATTTAACCTCCAAAAGCAGCAAAAAAAAAAAAAAGAGACAGTTGGAAAGGGGACTCATACTTTCTCACTGCCGCTGTAAGTGAGAAATCTGGGACATGTATATGATAGCCAAAAGACTGTCAAAGGAGAATGGTGTCAAGGAGTGAGTCTCTTGCTATGCGGACATGTGATTCAGAATTGGTTTTAATTTAGGAGTTCTCCTGAAATGCGATCCTTTTACAGGGACCCGAATTCCTTCGAAAGAGTGATTCTGACAGCTCGGTCTCCCTCGACAGTCTGTTCCCCATAATCATCATCTCATTTTCTGTGCCACCACTTTTTAGCAAACATTACATTCAAATGTATACATGAAAGCTCTCTTTATTCTTCTGTCCATGTTTATTTCTGATGGGCATGGCCTTTTTTTCGGCTTAATTGAGACTGCACTCGAGAACACAAGCAGGACTCAAGCGCATCCCTTCTGGAAAGAGGAGAGAAGTCAAACCCATGTTTAATTATTATTTCTTAATTCATGAACAGAAGGCTCGAGTCCACAGAGAGGGAAACATGCCTGCTTTGGACTCGAGATCCCTGGCAGGCGCTCAAGTCGTCGTGGACGCTTATTAGCCAGAAGAACTTTGAGATGTTCCAATTTTCAAAGCTGAGGGCAACTCCCAGAAGAGCACTCCAAAAGGCCATGTGATGTGCTGCGTTCATCTGCACGAGCGTCCGCGTGCGTCGATGCCTGCGTACGCACGGGCCCGCGCGTCCCCATTCGTGCGTGTGCCCATTTGTGTCACAGTGCGGAAGGAGCGTGCATCTGCACGAGTGTGTACGTGTGCATGTGTGCAGGCGAGTGCCAGCTCAGCTCCGCGGAAACAGTTAACGATATCTTTTTTCTTCTTTTTTTTCGCATTACGAGGAAAGTTTGGGGGGGAAAAAAAAAAAGTCATAATTGCTATCATCGCCATTACAGTCAGGGACAAATTAAGACCCATTTAAAGGTCTGACTTTTTGCTGTCTGTTGTTGCGGAGTTAGAAAAGTGTCCTCCTTTTACGGGCCTTCGCTGGACGGCTGCCTGCTGACGCACTCCGTAATGGGGTGGGCTGTCTGGCTGTGGAGTGGGCTGCGCTCAAAGGGGAAGAAAGGCCCACCTGATGGGAGCACGTTCCGTTCACGTCTTCGGAGTCGATCCCGTTTCACAAAATGTCCATTTCGCAGCCTGGAATGCCATTAATGTGCTTGCCTACAAATCAGAACGTGACACGTTTATTCAGATGTTTGTCCATGTTTGGGGATGAACCTGGACGGCATCTCCGCTACCGCACTCCTGTCTCCGCGCTCCGAAACCATTTCTGGGTAGATCACATCTAATACTGCAGGGTGGGTGTGTGAATGGATGGGTCGACACACCGAGTGGTGAGTCAGCTGTGGTTTGCGTATCTGAGAATCGCTCCGTTCATCTCGTGTTTTCTTTCCGTGCCACGTGTGACATACAAGCTGAGCATCTGCAGCACAAGCAGTTTGCTGAGTGTCAAAATGCTTCCGTTAATAACATATTTCATCCTCAGTGTGGCGTTTTGCACTCAGCCCGCAGTAAAACCGCAGTAAAGGTGGGAAGAAGGAAAGAAAGAGATGGGTTTGAACACCCCTCTTGAACGTTGAAAGGGATCCAGCCATTCTGAGGGGGAGAGGGACCTCATTCCACCGCACTGGAACCAAAATGGAGAACTTGAAATTTTAGACCTTTCCTCTTATCGGGCTGCAGCGAGCCATCAGGCCCTGTACGTATCTGGGAGTAGATCCGTTGATTGTCTTGTGGGCTGTTACCAGAGTACTGAGGTTGATATGCGCAGCCACAGGAAGCTTCAGGAGGGAAACGAGGAGGGAAGTTGCATGGGAATCCCTTTGCAGGTCAAACACACCTCGCGTTGAGGATTTTTGGATTAGACTGCGAAAGAAGGCGGACGGCTTATTTAGCCGATACTTTTGTCCGAATGGAAACTATTTGCAATGACTTCACCATTTACACCGTAGCACCATTTTTATCGGGGCAACATAATATAAGTACAGGGTACTGCAACAGGAGGTGGGATTCAAACCTGGGTCCTTTGCCGGCCAGGAAGGCACGATAACCCCTGCAGTACCTCCTATGTTTAAAGAGGAGAAGCACCATTAGTGTAATGTTGTCAGAAATAGCTAGGGGGAGCGAGGGCACTTTCTACACACCGAAGGAGACATACTCCGGCTTTCATTAAGGACGATACAGCACGCCTCCGCCCCCCAGTGCCCCCTCGCTCCTGGACTGCATAGTCGGAGATGGTGTGGCCGGGGCGGACGGAAACGAGCGAGCAGGGGGGGCTCCAGGGAGGTCGACTCCCCTCCGTGATCCGGAGTCAAGCGGCAGCGCTTAAGGTGAAGGAACGAGGCGCGCGAAGAGGTACTTTAATCTACGGCTTGGGCCAATTCCCCACGCAGTCGGGTTTAAGAAAGGTTGCGCGCACGGGGGCGGTGGTTGTCGGGGGTCGGGGGGGGGGGGGGGGGGGGCTAGCGACCTCGCAATTACCAGTGCGCGGAGGAACATCTCATGGCGGCGTCCAAAGTGACAGTCATTTAGCGGCACGGCTCATCGGAGGGAGAGGAGGCGACCGGAGACGGATGGCGTGGGGATAAAAAATGATCCGCCAACCAGTTCTCCGCACGGCCCTCAGCTCCAGGCTCCGCCTGCATCGCTTTGCCTGTCACCCCCCCATCATCACCCCAAGCTCTTTCTCTTCCCTCCTGCCACCCCCTGGCCACCCCTGCTGCCCCCCTCCCCCTTCCGCCGGCATGCACGTGACAGCTCGGCGTGATTATTGGCGCAATCACTCATGTAACAGCCTGCGCCGCTATCCATGGGGGCTCCGGAATTTGTCACTGTCACTTCCCGAGCGCTGGCCATTGTCTGGGAAATTGTATGTGTAAGGCAGGAGATGGCTGTGACCCACTTCAACTAGGGTGCCGCCGACGTGAGCACGCTCATCACCGAAAAAAAAAGGAAAAAGAGAGAAAGAAAAAAAAAACAGCAGTTTGATGTGTCCTATTATGTGTCCCAGCAAGAGCCATAAATAATTGTGACAAGTTTTTTGTTGCGCGTAAAAGTCCTTGACTTTACCTCCTGTTCCGGCACCTCCTCTCTCGTAGGGAGGCACTGCCAAGCACCCCGATGATAGATGGCATGGAGCGGCAAATGACAACGGGATAGATTTTTAGTTTGTGCTTCGGAAAGGATCAGTAATGGTGCTTTGCTGTACAAAGCAATAAAAAGGGGAAGGACAAGCGAGGTGGGGGGTGTGTGCTGGGGTGGTGGGAGAAGAGGGAAAACAAAAAAAGAAAAGCTCCAGGGGCGATCCATCGATGGAAGCGGCTTTCTATAAATCCTTTTTAGAGCGGGTGACGTGCATCCGGAGCACCGTGTCCAAAACGGGGCTCATCAAGTGATCCACCCGGTGTCGGCGAATAACTTTAATTGGCTGCGGGTGAAATTTTAATCTTGCCACACCTCTCCTACAACAGAGCCACCGGAGCGGCTTTCTACTCCCCGTGCCCATCTCAACTGATAGATCTCTGCGTTACCGGGGAAGTACCAACGGCGGGACTTCGAAATCCTCTTTGCCAATTAGGGTCACTGATAGATGGCATTATCCTTGCACTTAATGAGTAGGAGTTGACACGCGGGGCCCACTGCTAATACAAGCGGGAGAGTTCACCGCCGGCCCGGCCTCGGCCATTAGTTCACTTATCCTCTTATCGCAAAGGAGAGCCGCAGAGCCGTAATGGGGCAATCAGTCTTCTCCTGTGCCCCTGCTCCCTGGAATGAGGCAGTACCGGGAGGTCCCCGCGCAAACCCTCCTGCCCGGACGAAAGAGAGTGCCAGTGCTACGGTACCGCACGTCCAAGAGTTACTCAACGTACGCGCTGTACGCCTCCGTCGACTGCGGTCGGATGGCATCGTCTGCCGTAGAGGTGTGCGCTCGCATCGGTCTGCCTTATGTACTGCCGCTTCTTAGCACCACTGGGATGTGATTTTCCATACTTGGGAACTGATCATATATTTTGGAAATATGAGTAACGCAACAACATGACGATCCCGCCCCCGCAGTCGAAAATATATACCGATAGAAATATGTACTGACACCGTTCAGTGTTTGCCATTGCATACCTCTTTTTTGTCATTAATTTTTAAATTTATTTTCGTAAGAAGCAGTTTGCCCTGAATGGTGGGCATAACAAATAATAATATCCCTTGAAACAACAACCCTCACTCCCTTTCGCGCCCCAGCCCACCTGGGACTGATAAAATAAAGTACAATCTTAAAACAGCTCACTTCAGTAAAAAATCCTTCACGCTTGCTATTCCGTCTTTTCATATTTGTAAAGTCCTTGGAGCAGCATTGTTGAGCCTTGCTGAGCAGAGTAGGACAAAGAGGATGTGCAGAAATGAATGCGGAGTCTTCATAATTCCACTAATTCCAATAAATTCCAGCGTTTTCACAATAAATTACGAGACATTTCATTGCACTTTGGTTTTTTAAATTTTTTTTCCCTCTTTTCTGACAGCTTTTCTGGGTGTATGGTACACGTGTCCCTTTCAAGCGATACTTTTGTTTCGAATTCATGAGCGCAAGGGGAAGGATCTGAAAAATTGCCGTCGTCGGAACGCTTCCTAAGCTACTCTTGGCCTTTCCCCGGTTCTCTGATAATATGCATTAATTAGAGCGGCCATTTTCGAAAGCCGTGGCATTAATACGTCCAGAGCGCCGCCTGAACGAATCGATCATGTACATCGTTAAGCGTTACAGAGCTAATTAAACAGTCACGTGCCTCCGGATTTTAACAAATAAACAAAATGCCGTCTAACCCCGGCTCGCATAAGCAGATCTGGAGGTAATGGGGTAAAAAGCGGCTCCTCTTCGGCTGAAAAACTTTGTGCTTTTCGCAGATTCTCGTGCAATTTGTCTGTTGTATAAAATCTGCATCGCAGCCTGTAAAACTAGCTAATTATTTGAAATATACTGATTACAAGTTGCTGGGAAAGTGGCACTAAAATAATTACTCCTGAGCCCCCTTAGAGTTTGTACATTTAGCACCATGCAACCATTAGGAATAATCTGTCCAATTAAAGGTTGTGTAATTAATTAAGTGCACATTCTGTGAAAAGGAGAGAAGGGAGAATTTATCAAGCTGCTGAAATATGACCTATCTTGTCCAAAAGACTAATATGTTTAAACAAAAAGATGAAAATTGATGACAACATTACTCGCAACAAAATGCTCGCCGTGCAACCGCGATGCATTTCTACATTTCTCCCTCGATTCGGCATCTTAGCATTGTCCTCGCAGACGTCCCCGTGCGTGATGCGGCGCCCCGGCAGCGACTGCGTACCGCTGACAGCCTGGTCCTCGCTCGCGCTAATACGGAATATGCAATATGGAATATGGAATATACAACATACAATATAGATCCACTCCACTGCACTTATAAGCCTTAGAAGAGAATTTTTCAGTTTTTAAAACCCACTTTATATACATATACTGTAAATCGCAGTGTGTTTTTATTTCGTTGTTTGCGTAGAGATGTGAAAACCGACATGGCTGCATAGTTGACTATTAGAAATCTTATATATTATATGCATGTGCATATATACACTAGTTTTGATCGCCCTCTGAATACATGAGCTTTCACAAGGTAAAAGCAGGTTTCAGCATCAGTTCAGTAAGCACACATACAGTGTTTGGATATCAATAAACATGGCAGTTAACATCACAGGATTATAACCTGAAGACCGGTAGCTCATACAGCAGAAGGGGCCCTGTTGTTGCACCCTTGAGAAAGGTACTTACCCTGAATTGCTCCACCGATGTACCCAGCTGCATATACTAGTTAAAGTATATTAAGACAAAACTTTATGCTAAACAACATTTTTCGGCCTAAACCTGATTAAAACATCTAAAAAAAACAGTTTTCTCTTCTGTTAACTGTAATTGGCAGTTTCCAATCAGTCATAGACAAAGTAAAAAGTTACCTTCGAGTTGTCTTGTGTTAATATTCGTTCACGGTGAGAGGATACCGTAGCGATGCAGCTGGTAGCGTTGGTGCCTCCCTCTCCTAGGCTGTGCATTCGAACCTGGGCTCAAATCCAGCTCAGATTGTGTGGAGTTTGCACGGGTTTCCTCCGGGTGCTCTGGCTGCCTCCCACAGTCCAAAGATGTGTGTTCCAGGTGAATCAGCGACTCTCAATTGCCCTTAGTATGTGTATGTGTGTGTGTGTGTGTGTGTGTGTGTGTGTGAGTGCTTTGTGATGGACTGGCCTTCAGTCCGAGGTGTACCCTGCCTCACGCCCTGTGCTGCTGGGATAGGCTCTCAACAACGGCAACCCTGCAGTGGAGAAATGGTTTATGAAAATGAATGAAATTAAGTTTCAAACAGAGTTCATCAGCAGTCCGTCTGTTTCTGCATTACATAACTATAACTATATTTAAAGAAGCCGGTGATGACCACAGCCAAATTAAAGAGACTTCCTACATTCTACCGCATTTGTCCCCCTACACAACCCTCGTGTGTTTATACCTTTGCTGACATGAGTGACACGAGAACCGAATAAGTAAAAGCACTCAGTTGTCAACTATGATCTACAACGTCCGTTATCTGTCAGAGAAGAGGTGCTTTACATCAGAGCCCTTATGTGTGGAAGAAGTGACACGTAAAATGCTAAAGCTTAAACTAGCTGTGATGACAGAGTCAGCGGTTGGTGGAGGCACCATCAGTAGCACTCCTGTAGCCCTGACTCTTCTCTCTAAAAGTGTTCAGGCTTCATCGGGAAAGTAGGGGATTGTTGGGGAGCAGCAATTTCCGAGCCACATCACAGACTCTAAATAAGTAAGTAAGTAAATAAATAAATAAATATTTAGAAGGCTAGGGCAACACGATCGACAGCTCCCAGGGACCGACTCCTGCTCTGATTGAATTATGATGGCCAGCTGCCGGCCCTTAAGGACCAGTTCCAGGGACTATCTATAAAGGCAGCTGGCCTGTGGACCTGGGGAGTGGCCTGTGGGGAAGAACAGGCTTTGGAGTGTTGCCTAGTGGATGAGAATCTTGTTTGGTTTGGCTTTTTTTTGTCTTAGTTGTTGCCTTATGCCTGGAAAGGCCTGTTTTACTCTATAATAAATCATGTTTTTTGGTTCAAGTCCTGGTGTCTCTGGCATGAATCTGCCCTGTGGCTGCCTCCACCCCACAACTGACCGCTATATAAATATATGTCAGATTCACGTAACTTGGATGACTCAGGAGCGTTCAGTTTCATCTTTGAAGTTGTGCAGCAGATATGAGCAGGTGAGAAGCATGAATTTACAACTTCATTCATGACCAATGACACGGAAAGAGGTGCAGAGGGCTCATACGTTCGAAAGGCACTATATTTAACTGTCGGGGCATTCAAAGAAGGGCACAGAAGCACTTAGAATTTGCGAAGTCCTGACTTGGCAAAGCCAGCGCCCATGGAGACTCGGAGTCCTATGGGGGTTATGTCTCTGCACAGCTGACCTTTTGCATCCTCGTCTCACTAAGACGGGGTAATTGCTTTGTTTACTTGTACAACTGCATGTCCCCTGGAAGGTAGCGCATCACCACAGGGACTCAGCTGGGAAGCAGCTAAAGGAGACGTCGTGTTAAAGCAGCGAACGGTCTGCTATCCGCTGTTCATCGCCCGGTGCTGCACGCCACTTGTGGGTCCGATTTGTCACGCAAACCTGTGTCATCCTCGAACCCGAGCCCTCATGGCACGGTGCTTCGGCGGACGTCCATATCGCGGCGATGTGAAGACCCTGGTCACGAGGTCTGCGGGAAGGTTGTGAGGACACCCCATTGTGTCGCTGCTTTCAGTGCGATGCTGTGTTAGTATTGCACACGTGTAGCTGCAGTATCTGGATGCTCGTGGGATGCCATGATAACAACTCTTTTGTTTTCATTTGGCATCTGGAGGCTGCAACTTAAAATATCTTAACACGAACAATGGGACAAATTATTTAGTATTTTGGTTTCATCTTCGGCGACAAAGATGTCTGATGTTCATGTGATTGACATGTGACTTATTTTAGTGTGCAAGCGCAGTATTTTGAAATGTAAGAAAAAAGTGCATTTTTTTTTTTTCTGTCCTCATTTGTTGCTATTTTAACAACTGTTCACAGCACAGAATATATCAAAATTCCAAAAAGTCAGCTCTGACATTCTGAGCAGATTGGAAAAATCAACAGTAACATGACGGCTTTTGAAGCTACTTTTTAAGATACTGTTATTTCTGGAGGTCACACCATATAGCTCCGTTAAAAATTGAGAGCTGAAGTGGTTAAACGAGGACAAAGCTGGCATGAAGAAAATATGCTGACCTGCCCCTCAAGCCAAGCTACCCTCTCCAAAGTGTAGTAAAGCATAAGACTCCTTGTGATTCAAGACGGCCATGTGATTTCCCCTTCCTCTTAGCCTTGCGGGCTATGGAACCTCTGCCAAGTGCTGTGTGTGTGTGTGTGTGTGTGTGTGTGTGCGAGCGCGCACACCCCGCAGACTGGCAGAGCAGGGAGAAATAGCCACAGAGGATGAGATTAGGCACAAACACATGCTTTCAGCAGATTTTTCCAATGCGCTCCGGCAGGGTGTTGTCGAGGTGGGTGGGTGGGGGGGCAGTGGGCGTTTGGCACTGCTGCTGGCCGCAAGGGATGCCACCGTGGATCCACGGCATGCAGGCCAGTCGCCCCCGCGACACCTGACCGCATGGGTGGGAACAGGATACGAATATGAGGGCGGAGCATGGGTGGGGGGGGGGGCTTGTTTCCTGAGCGTGGGGGGGGGGGGGCGGATATTAAAGGCCTCGCACGGAATGTGCGCTCACAAATCTTTGCATCCATTTCTCTGGCATCCACTGCTCTTGTCTTTTGTTTCTCTCGCTTTTGAAGTATTTTTGGAGCGCATGCTTCATCGTTATCAATCAAGGATGTTTATTTAAATCAAAACACATTTGACATAATCCTCTGCTGATTAATTTGTGCTTGTCATACTGAAGTAATGTTCCAGTAATATAGTCTGCGAAAGAGAAAAACAAAAAAAGAAAAAAAAAACTGGTTAAAATTAACTGCCAGGAAATGAAGAAGTGATGTTTGCGTCACGCACGGCTCCGAGCGGCACTGAAGGAAAGCGGGAGAAAGGAATGACCCTCGTCCGCATCCTCTGTCCATGCGCTTATTAAAGAGCGCAGTGTTTTCCCGTTGCCATGCGTGTCATGAGTTCTGGGAATATTTATCTCCGCTGTAATCTCTATACGAATATGAGTTTGGCACAAATGAAAAGAAGTGAGGGCAATTATTTGGCAAAATGACGCAGTTAAACTTTTCAGGAAGTTTGAAAACACCATGGTTGAGGTTCTAATTATTATTCTACCGCTTTATTTGTGTCACACTTCTGTCCGTGACTAATTAGTGCTTTCAGCGAATAAGGGTTACCATAAAATTTTAAAATTACCCATCTGTATACATGGTAGATCACTCTAAGTAGCTTAACACTGTCAGTGGCTTTGAAGAAAAATGTCAGTAGAACGAATCAATGTAAATGTAAATATATAAAGGGTTACTATGGGTCCGTTATTAGCCTTGCAACTCAAAGCGGGAAAAAATACATATATAAAAGACACACACAGCAAATACGCAGCTCATTTAAGGCAAATGCTTTTTTCATATAACACTGAAGAAATATGCTTTCGAACACAAGATGTCAAGAAATCTAACTCATGACAGATACTTTAGCCGAGCCAGTTATCCTGCTTCGCTGATCAAACAGCTTTTCATGGGTTTGTAATTTTTTTTCAGATTTATCTACTTGTTTAGTCAGTTTGCCTCTCCAGTTTACAGTTCCATTACCCATATCTAATGATGAGGCAATGCTGTACGTACGCATAATCCAAACTGCTGTCAGACATTACTTTTCCATTACTTTGCCATCTGTTCGGATTTGTACCATAAAACAAAAAGCGAGACATCTGATGATGACTACGTGAGATATGTAGGCCTATCTGTTTATAGGAAGATAAATAAATGAGTGATGCTGCACATCTTTGCAAGCTTTGAAATTCCTGGGACTGTTTTGGTGGCGGTGTTAATGTGAGGAGAAGAGGACGGAGTACGTAGTGTCTCGTTCCAACAAAGAAGCCTCCCACCGCCCCAAGGAAGTCTGTTCAGCTGAACATCTATCCCGGTGACATTACTACATTATTGATTTGCTTGGGAGATGCCCTTATCCGACTTGATTTAAATAGACTACATTTGTGTGTGTGTGTGTGTGTGCGTGCAAGTGTGTGTGACCCATTTATACAGTCAGATACTAGTAAGAGTGAATTTCCCTGCCCTCAAGTTGTTCTCCTCCTTGGGAGACGTTTTCGCCCTCACCTGTGCTGCCGGACACCACTGCGACTGTTTCCGAATTTGAACCAGCAGCCTTCGAAAGCCCACCTCCCAGTCTTCCATGCTGTGGAAATATGAGAACATGAAATTAAAAAAATAAAGTGAAGGACAAACAAGCCCGGCCGGACATTGTTTTGGCTGCGAATCCACTTAGACCTGTATCCCGGGGCGGCGAGGCCGACAGAATCCCCGGTGAGGACAGGAGGGGATCGACGGCCGGCAGCAAAGGCACACCTGAACGAAAGTTTGAAGAAAGAGGAGGCGAGGATGCATAAATCGTGCGTCCTATATAAAAAAGAAATACTATCCATGTCAACGAAAGGTGGGGTGCCCTAAAATGAATGATAACAGGCTCATTAAAAATAACAGCCAGCTAAATGATGAATGACCTGCCTTTCCAAAAAGAAAAAGCAGGACACAGCAGCCTCTACAAATTAAGACTGCGTTGTGTTCTGTTGCAGGCATTATACCCCCCCGACCCGCCCCGCCCCCAGCCTTTCACAGTAAAACATCAAACCACCTTCCTTGTATCGCCAGTCAATGAGCAGAGACAGATTAGTGCCCGTTATTTGTTTCTTCTACTTTAGATGAGGCACTAGTGATATTTGATCACATGGCTTCATTTCTCAATTCTAAATCGTATCAGCTCAAACAACACAGGACAGGCTCTATAATAAAGAACAAGCCGATGTAATAATAATGTATAAGCAATGCACTGATGAAAAATGGTAGCTATCTGACAATTGCTATGAATATTATAGACTGGCACACGACTGATTGTGTCTTGCAGTCAGCCATGACAATGAGCACCATTTATTTCGGATAGGGCTGCACACGCTGGAGGTGGTCCAAGCCACCTAGGAGCGAGGTACCGCTTGAACAACGGCTAAGACGCCTGTCAGGGCGTGTTGATTCATCATCCCGTATATTTCTCACAGCCTTTCCAAACCTGCACGTATTTGGAAAATAGGACAAAGAAAAGACAGTGCTGGGATTTGTGGAAGTCCTGAGATGGCTCTCCGATGGGCGAATGTGGCGTCGTCGTGAAATACCGATTCCTATGCAACCGTTGCAGACTGGAAGATGCTGCTCTTTAGGACTGGTCTGCAGGGAGATTCACAGAGATTTTCAGTCACATAGCAGTGGCAGGCATTGATCAGTCAGCCTGGTCTAAATATTTACTGTAAGGATACCCACGTGCACACATGCCACTCTCAAGTAGACCCTCTCATAGTGAAGGATCAGATGTGGGCCTTGTCTCGCCCGGCGGGGCTGGGGCGGTAGCGGATGCAAATGGTACACTTCTCAACTGGCAGATGCCAAACCCATTGGAGGGAAATGGGAGACTCCATCCTCTCTTCTGTAAACACAGGCATTCCTTGGGCGTGAGTGCAGCCCTTTGGCTTGCAATGCAGAGACCCCAGGCTTGCAAACACAAGAATTATGGGGCATGAAAGTGGCTCAATGGGCTTCAGCCAAAACAGGGACCACCCAGTTGTCAGCTGATGCGGCTGAAATGGCAGCTCTCTCTAAAGGGCTCGTTTTGGGCTGAGTTTCACATACTAAGAGCAATTGGGTTTGAGAGCAACAATGATCCAGAGCCAGTGCCGTTATGGCGGCCAGGCTAGCGGAGGAGCAGCAGGGACCTTCTGCCTGTACCAGAAGTCTCAGGATATAATTAATCCTTGCCTGAAACATTATCATATGCTTTAAAGGGAGCCATTACGTGAGAAAAATTCGGCTCTGACCATGAATTGTGCAGTTTTCTATGCTGGTCTTTGAATAGAAAAGTCAGAGGTTTAGCATTTGTTAAACATTTAGTATGTTATTTCTTTTAAGCGGCTGAGAACATTGATGTGCAATTACATGAAAATGCTCTGAATGAGGTACAGTAACCCGTGAAGTAAAATTTTTTTATTCATATGAACCTCGCTGTAAAGGTGCTAAATGTTGCCACCTGTCAGTGAGGGTGCAGCTGATCTCTAGAGTCGGTACAGCATCACTGCTATTTTAAACATTTTTCTTTTATAAGAGGCGTTATAAAGTTCAGATTTACCTAAAGAAAGAAAAACCTCATTTCATTTGCCTCAAAAAAATTGTTGGACTTAATAGCAGTGCCAAAGTATTGACAATACAAATGATTGTTCTGGCTCCGCAGCTATCATTCCACTTGTTATAGCAGCATGGGAGATGAACCATATCTATATGTCTACCTAATAAGGACAAATTCAGATACTGCTATTTTTTGCTGAGGAGCAGAGTGAGCAATCAGTGCTGACGGAAAATGAGCCTAGGCCCCAGAGACGAGTGAACGGAACAGAGCAGAACCACGGATATCAGAGGAGGCCTTGTCTGTCCTTGTCTCCATGCTGGAGACACCGGGGTTGGGCCGTACGAGACCAGATAAAGAAATAGCCAAAGTAGGTCAGAGCTCTCTCCTGGGTCAAGATGCGTTCCTTCCTGGGACGTGCCGCAGACTAGATAATGTCAGTCGGTGACAATAACACAGCGGTGCGATCACACGAGATTGGAGGTCTCTTCCCGTTTCTCCATCGCGGCCCCTGGAGGGAGCGGACGACAACCCGGCCCTGCTTTTCCCCGCCTGCCACTGGAGCGCTCACCGGAGTCCGAGCTAACGAGACGTCCTCCCGTGCTGCTTTGGTCTCCGACCACGCTGATGCGGTTCGGGCTCAGCAGATATCCGCTTAAACGTTTGCGAAAAAGACTTTTTTGGTAGCATGCGGTGCAACGGAGGAGGTTTGCTGAGCTTTTGCCTGTTCTGATCATGACTGTTGCCGTGGCTACACTTAAGTAGCTACGCGTGAGCACGGCCGGTGTGCGAAGGCATTTCCCAAGAGCGAAATACACAATATTGAAAAAATGCACAAATTCCACAGTCGCTTGGTAAAAAAACGACGTTGATTTCCTAGGTTGATGTCGGTCTGGACAACATCTGATCTGCGGTTGAAGCAAACAGTGCGGATACCGCTGGTGAGCCTCTGACCCTCGTTGTCCACCCGTGTCCATCTTTTATTTATTTATTTGTTGTTGTTTTTTTTTTTGCTGCATGGATACTTTTAGGCCTCTGATACTGGCTTTACACTTAACAGAATAATTTAAGAACTGGATGGAAATGTCATATAAATCTTATGCATGGACACTTCCCAAGGGCTAGGGGTGTGAAGTGGAGCTGGAGAACGTGTATGCACCACTACGGGCAAAGGAAGGGCAAAAAACCTGCTCAATTGCTAGAGGGCAGATTAAATTTCCATACTCGCTAAAGGCAGCTTCACTTTTCTAATCCTCCCAAGCAACATCCTAATTTGTCTGATTTTGATTAGAAAAAAAATGTTATATTAGCGGCACAAACAAACACCTATTGTCATGGATAAATGCGAAAACGCTGACACGCTTTCCTTCAAAGAGCAGTGTTGTTCTTTTGGCAGAGATGTTTTTCCTTGCTATTTTGCATGGATAGTGTAAGACCTTTTTTGAAATTTAGGAAGCTTTTATAGTTGCCTATGGTCTACGGAAGGGAGTAATTATATCCACCCATTGTGCACGGTAACCTGTTTGCTGAGAAATAAACACGACTCTTCTGAAAAAAGAAAAACTGTAGAGTTTGAATTCCCTCAGTAGCGTAGTTGGATTAATTAATTCCTTATTGACGTTCACGCCTTTTGGGTGAACAAACAAACCACAAATGTAAAACAAATACCGGATTATGTAAATAACATCATTAGAAGATTAGGCGAGTACACGGCCTGGACGGGGGAATATGGAAACAGAGCTCCGTTTTTATGATGGATATGGCTCCCATCACAAGCGCGCTCCCCTTCGCCCAGGAATGTAAAGTAAAAATACAGACGGCCTCGTGGGAGGCGGAGAACGGTAAATTCAGCACCAGGGCAGCGCATATGTTTTAAATAAGGAGCCCTCCCACGCAAGTCCCGGCTCCCAAAGTGGAAACGTTTCATCGCATTTTGCGTCCTTCCCCTGGCGAAAGCGGAAAGGCCGAAAACTCGGGATCCCGCAGCGCGAGCGCCCCCCGTTTCACGCGCGTGCCCCGTTTTCGTGTGTTTCGTCCGCGGGCCTTTGCTTCTGTCCGTACCTGTGCATTCCAACCGAACACAGATGCTGTCAAAAAATAACGCCGCGCGCTCCAAAAATGGAAATGCACTCAGTATTTGGTCCTTTCCTCCTCTTCTAAACAGAAACCCCTCAAAGCATCCGTTTGCTCAGCAGCTCTTTTATTTCCTAAGGAGGATAAGAGAGCATAAACGGAAGTGCCCATTTTCATTTTTGCCACTGTCGTCCCCCCCCGACAGGTGTACCAACATTGTGAGCCCAAAGCCCAAGCGCTGGCGTCGGTTGCATAATTAGGAAGACTCAGGCAATCACCAAAATTCTGCTATTAAAATTAAAAATAACTTGCAATCTTGGAAAAATTCATTAAAAAACTTTAAAAAAAGCTTAAAAATTTTGAGTTTTAGTAGAATATCGAAGATCAGCCACAATATACTGTATATACCGTAGTAAACATGGTATAATGCATCGCGGCAGGTTTGACCAGTGTCCGCCGTGTGGCGGATCTGGGGTTCGAGCCCTGCTTGGGGTGCCTTATAGCGGACTGGCATCCCGTCCTAGGTGTGTCCTCGCCCCATCGGCCTTGCTCCCTGTGTTGCCGGGTAAGGCTCGGGTTCGCCGCGACCTTGCTCGGGACAAGCGGTTGTTGACGTTGCTTGGTTGGTATCATGCCTGGCCTCTCCTCGTCTTTGAAATGTTGCAACTTTGTAGGGGTCTGCGAAACCAACTGTGGATGTACGCGGTAAACAGCCTACGGCTCTTTGTTCCCAAACTCAACTTCAGCGCTCAAATTAAGTTGTTTTCAGTCCACCTTCAGTTGTTCAGCTAAAAATTTGAGTTCTGTGCACGTACAATATTTGCATACATGCAATCGCCTAGAATAATATCTTAAATAAAATAATATTATGAATAAATAAATAAATAATCTAATATTTAAGTAATTAATAAATTCAGATTTTATTTTCTCTTTCTCATGATTTGTATGCATCTATGTCCAAAACAGAATGAGATGCGTATGTGTACCTTTACTAATGTAGAGGTAGAATCGTAGGGATGTCGGACTGATCGTTGCCCAGGGGTGCTAAAACCCCAGCGCTGGGCCTGCCCGCCGCATAAATTCCCCGTGAGCGCGCTGCCTCTCCAAGAGGACAGGTAACACATCTTAATGTACTCAAATGTTTCATTTATTGATCGAATCTCCGACTGCCACGGGGACCTCCATAAAAGCCACTCCTCGCGAATGACAAGGGCTATCAAAGTCGCGGCGGGCCGGATTTACGCTTTATGTTTTCTCCGTGATGGGACACGAAGGCGGCTGAGTGCTGTCTGGGGCGGCCGCCCGCGCGTGCGGGGCACGAAACTCCGGCAGGCCCTGCACTAGGTGCGCGGACGTAATTCTTTCGCTACCGGGGAATGCGGTGCCCAAAGTGCAAAGGAAGACAATTAGGGTTTATAGACTTAATTTTAGGACTTGTACGGCTTGATTATATGTAGCTGTACACTGATAAGGCTTCATTGAAATTTACAACAAGTAATCTTCCGCCATATGGACCCACCAAATGGAGATCGCAGACTGGCAAAAGCAATCAGCTTTTTAATTAACAGAATTAACAGTGCGATGTTTAACTATAATGACAGCCATAAAAACGCGAGATGGGAAGTTGATGTGACAATCGTGGTGCAGGGAAAAAACACGCATAACTGTTATTTTCATTATTTAGAGTAGAGATAATAAAACAACCAGGGTTGGGGGGGGGGCACATTTGCCATCAACCCCACCAGCTCACACTGTACGCCCCCCAACCCTGAATTAGCAGCTGTTAGGGGCTGACATTACAATGAAGTGTAATAAAGCAAAGGTCAGGGTGAACCTGCTTGTTTACAGCGGTATAAGTGAACCGCTTCCACCTCCAGGACGAGCGGCTCAAGCGTTTGACGCTGGTCAAGTGATTGTGTTTATTCGCCCTGGAACAGATGATGGAAACCTCATGCCCCCAGCCCACAATAAAGTAATTACATCAAATACAACCCTTGCGCAGAGCAAACCACAACAGCAAAAAAAAACACATGTTTCCAAACTATTTTTCTACAGGCATCTTTTTACTGAGATAATACTAATGAAATCATTATCTTATAAACGCTCACAAATGACAAGGAATGCTTTTTTTTATTTCTTTTTGCACGATTTGCTAGGACTAAATAGGATCAACTTTAATTACGTTTTGTACATTTTGTAAGAACTGGCGTAATTTTAGTAATTTCAAGAGGAATTCCTAACCCTTCACATTGCACACGTCAGTGTAAATTCAGTCCCTTCGGTTTTGGACAGCGCGTATGCAAAAGAGGACAGTGTATTTTCTTGTTTTGCACATCTCCAGAGCATAGAAGTAAATTGCCCTGCCTTGTTTTCAAAGACAGCACATGTCCATCTCTTTTGCGTTTGTTAGCTTCCGCTTTCTCTGTGTGAGGTCAGTTAATTAGGTAAATTGTTCATGCCAAAACGCTCATCTTAATTGTATCCGTTTTACCCTGGAGAACGGGAGTCAAATCCTCCGATCCCTCTACATCCCGGCGTTTCCAAGCAGAACAAACACAATTTAAGGCTCAATGCCCTCATTTTGGCATTTCAAGTCAATTAAATCAAAAGTATAGCATCATAAGGGCTAACGCAAAACTGCAGGTTTGCTGAAACAGGCTTAACTCGCCATAAAAATTACAGAGCACATAAAAGTAGGGAAGGCAAACCTAAACAAACAACACTCCTATGAACATCAAGATGCTTTCCCACACAACCGCTTGCTTGCAGGATGCTGCTCTTACTAAGTGTGCAAAACACATATTGGACCACCGATCAGTTTTGCAAGGTTTGCGCCGGTTATATGCATCTCAGTAATTTTCACCGTTGCACCAAATGATCAAATGCAGTTTCTAACGTTTAGTGGCATAATGTACGTGTGAAATAAGCAGACGGAAAGGGGGTGGAGACATTGCATAAAACTGACCGTAACATTTCCAGGGTCCATGCACAAAATAAAGGACGTGTCTTTGTTTCTGTTCCTGCTACCGCTCCAGAGCAATGCCGAGAGATGCTGAGTATTTCTTGGATGCGTCTGGAGTTAAGATATATCCGCCTGCCTGCTAACCGTGGGACCAGAATGCACCTCTCCTTGTCCCCTCATCAAGCCGCCGTTGTGCGTTTTGTCCCCGGGACAGAAGGCGTGTTTCCCCTGTAAACGCGCTCCCCCGGTACACTGATATTATGGTATTCTGCAGAGGTTGCACTCCAGTGCACCCCGGTCATCTGTTGCCATGGTGTTCCAGGGGCTGGGAACCATTACTCCTGTTATTTCACCGTGCACAATGTGTCAGCCACCGCCATGTCCTCTTCACATGGAAACACTTCTGTTGTTGCAATTCTCATTCGCTTTCTTCGCAAAACGGACATGTTGCCTTTGGATGCTGATTCGACCCGCTCGCCTTCTACTACGAGGTACCGTTCGACGCACAAGTACGTAAAAAAAAAACACCCCTTTTCTTTAAAATATATGTTCACCTTTGGCTGTTGCTGGGCAGTAAATCTAAAAAGCCTATTGCAGATGCCTGTAATTTTTCAAAGTAAATCATGAGAAAAGCTCCTGCTAAACCTCAAGAAAATTCCTTAACCCAGATTGCTGTGTACATTATAAACTGTTCATGCCTCCTCGCTGACAACGAGTCCCTACATCTCCAGTATTATCATAAGTACTACTCCAGTACTATAAGACTCTTTTTTTAAATATCTTTTTATAGACAGGACAGATTTCATTTGGCGATCCATTATCTGCAGGATGGTTTGTAAGCGGAACCTGCTGCTACGAAGTGCTTCTTTGACTAAGGAGCTGGTTTTTCTTGTCCGGCATGTCTCTAAGGTCACCGGTGCACAAAAAAAAGGGGAATTTTCTCATTCGTTTTCTTGAAATGGTGAAGAGCGATACTTGGTGAAGAATCGAAATAGCCCCTGGCACCGGGGCATGTCAGCGAGCGGTATGGAACAAGGTCATGCAGGCTCTTTAATCCCCTCTCTTTAAACGTCGTTAATCAATTAAGGGGAGGCGATGTGATTGGCTGAGGAAGGTCACCGAAGGCTGACAGCAGCGGGACGACCCAGCTCCCGTCGGGGAGGGTGGCGAACCATCCCGGCAGCTGCTAGTCCGCATGCCACGTGCACAAAGCCAAACTATTAGAAATAACGAAAAGACATTGCAATGAACTCCGTGGAGTCTCCTTCCATTTCCTTTTCGATGGCAGTTTCAGGCCTGTCATTTCCCTCAAATGTTAACATCATAGGGCTCGCCTATTGATTCTATTATTTTTGACCTTGCGTTAGTGTCGGCTAATCCTACATGCCATAAAATTTCATTTCATAGTGAAAATTATAACGGGGCCCTGAGGGTGAGTTATGCACAGGTTGCAGCACCCCTGGGATTCATAACTGCACACGCGAGTAAACAAACCATGGAGTTAATGCTTCTTAGATGGCTGAGCCACACCGCAGGTTACATTTTGTTGGAGGAGTGAGCAGTTTTTCTACCCCCCACAAGGCAGCACCTCCTTCTTGTTCGGCTTCGGTCTGAAACTCTTTCACAGACACACCTGGAAATCCTCAAAACTCTTTTCAATAACATTTACCTAATGCCAAGGTTACCCTGCCCCTTTATGTGACCAACGAAACAGCACCTTGCCACAGTCCCTGGGCCTAGCACTTTAATCAAAGTAAATGTTGAAATACACACACATTGGCTGAAACCGCTAGTCCCAAGTGCGGTGGCGGCGAACCGGAGCCTAACCAGGGCGCAAATCTGGAGGGGGAGGGGACGCGCCCAGGAGGGGACGCCAGTCCATCGCAAGGCACCCCAATCAGGACTCAAACCCCAGACCTGCCACAGAGCGGGGACCCAGCCAAACCCCGTCGCACCGCTGCGCCACTGTACCCTGAATTGTGTATATGAAATGTTGTGCAACTTTGTGCACCAATCGCATGTACAGTAGGAACACATACCGTTTGAGTTGCAGATTTTATTAGTCCTCAAGGTCCAGTGTCTACACGTTCTACAGGAAGCAAATGCAACCATGGACATTCTTTTTCTTTACCTCATTTTTAATGCAGATGTATTCTCCAGCATTAAGGTAGGAAACTCGTTCTTCCTGACAACACCTTGTTGTGTGTAAGACCTAATGGAGATGTGCAAGTTGGTAGCAGTGGCAGAACAAAGTAAAATAATGTGAAGAAATAGTACAAAAGAAAAATTAGCATTGCTTACCCTACACATGGGTCTCTGCTGGTGAAGTAATACTTAGGACAGCTTCCTTTGGGTTCAAAGGACCCAGGTTTGACTCCCACATGCTACTGTAAAACTCTTGATCAAGGTGCTTACCTTAACCTGCTCCAGTAAAAGTTACCCAGCTGTACAAATGAGTAAAATAATTATATACACTATCTCATGTCACATCGGAGAAAAGTATCTCATAAATTAATTAATAATACTATCTTTATGTCATCAAAGAAATATTGTTAAGGTGGTAGAAGGCCACATCATGATTCTTGTAAATAAAGGGAATGGCAGAGGAACTTCAGTGGAAACAAGGCTGATGTCTGTGAGTGTCTTCCACTAACACTGATTTTATCATTTTATTTAATTTATATATTGTATGATTTCTAATTGAGTGCACGGCGGTGCAGCAACTAGTGCTGCTGCCTCATAGTGCTTGGGCAGTGTGAAAGAATGTGGGTTTGATTCCCACTCAGTTTGTGTGGAGTTTGCATGTCCTTCCTGTGTCTGTGTGGGTTTCCTCCGGGTGCTCTGGTTTCCTCCCACAGTCCAAAGACATGCAACTGAGGTGAACTGGTGATGCTAATTTGCCTTTAGTGTGTGAATGTGTGTATGTGTGTATGTGTGTGTGTGTGTGTGTGTGTGTGTGTGTGCACATGTGGCCACTCTGCGATGTGCTGGTGTCCCATCCAGGCTGTACCCCCATCAGCCTTGCACCTTGTCCCTTAGGCGAATTTACCTTAAGCAAAATTTCTATTATAAAAGGGGAAAGAACGTTCACCAAAATGATCTAAAAATTTAAATATTTTAAACAAACGAGGAGGAGCAATGAAAACTTTGTGTATTAATAGTCAGCAACATCAGTTCTTACATTATTACAGGTCACGACATGTTTCTGATGATGGTGATGATGATGATGATGATGATGATGAAAATAAATAAAAAATAAAGGAAAAAGAAAGCATACTGATGATAACCAGTCAGCAGATGTCCCACTCATCCAGCTGGTAGTGTGTACTCCTCCACACATGCTGTCAAGTGCTCACTTTCCAGAATCATCCAGTCAACGAACGTGGGGAATTCATCCTTTAAACAAATAAACAGGTGCAAATTGGACCTTTCTGCTAAAGGTAATTTCCACAAAGTTGGATATGGGTGTATTCATGGTCTACATTTTGCACAGTTAAATGATTCATCACTGCCAAGTTACCTTTACAAGCAAATATTAATCTCATGTATATCTGTTTTGTGTTTTTTTGTGTGAATTCTTGTTCGGTATGTGAGGACCCCTCAATTTACACAGCGCTCGGATCTGCGGCGCACTGTGAGTTCTGGCACTTCCCCTCGTACCACATCGCCCTGCCAGCCATGCCGGTATTCACAATATGCCACGGGTTCCTGTGCCAAGTCATTTGAACATCTTCACACTGCATCGCAGACACTGATTCCACCACGTGATATGAACACCGGTAGTGCGCCGCTCAGCTTGCAGTGTCCTCATGTGGGGAAAATATCAAATTTTGATTAAAATGCTGGCACATATATATATATGTCCAAAAGTACAGTTGACAAAGTACCGTTTGGGTTGTGTACAGACATATACACACCTTCACGCACAGTGCAACCAACTTCACCATGTGATATGAAAACCAATAATATGCTGCAGAGCTTATAGTTTCATCACGTGGGGAAAATATCAAATTTTGGTTAAAATACTACCACACACACACTTTCAGAACCGCCTGTCCCATACGGGGTCACGGGGAACCGGAGCCTAACCCGGCAACTCAGGGCGTAAGGCTGAAGGGGACACACCCAGGACGGGACGCCAGTCTGTCGCAAGGCCCCCAAGCGGGCCTTGAACCCCAGACCCACCGGAGAGCAGGACTGCAGTCCAACCCACTGCGCCACCACATACCCTTACTATCACATATATATGCATATATATACACACACACGTATATATGAATATATAGCGGGGCGTGGTCCCACTTGGGGTGCCCTATGATGGACTGGCATCGCGTCCCGGGTGTGTCTCCTCCCCCCCCAGCCTTGCGCCCTGTGTTGACGGGTTAAGCTCCGGCTCGCTGCAAACCTGCTTGGGGCAAGTGGTTTCAGCAAATGTGTGTGTGCTTATGTAAGTATATATATGCAAAACTGGAAGAAATTGGAGTTGGAAAAATGCCTTTTTGGTTTGTGTATAGTTATATACTGTATGTACAGACACAATATAATATGAAGGGATAAGAGCTGGTAAAGGAAGCATAAATGTCTATTTAGAGCGTAATAACATGCCCAGAATGTAGCACTGCAACACCCGGGAAGCATGAATGGAGCTCCGAAACACTCAGGCAGGCGCTGAAGATAACCTCGTGACAAAGGGCTCTTTCTGTCCCATATCTCCTGCGCAATCGGGTCGGTCTCGAGAAACGGCCCGCTGCCTCCTGCCTCGGCCCCGAGTCCGAGGAACGCGCACGGAGCCTGCCGCACGGGACACGGTAATATTTACCGGGCTCCCGCCAGACCCAGAATGTGTTCATGCGCACAGCCCTCAGACAAGCAGGAGAAGAACGCGGACCCCCGTCCCCTCGCGGTGCCCAGGGAGCGAGAGCAGCGGCGTGGAGACGCCGTGAGACAAGGCGGGAAGGGACAGCAGGAGCGACTGCGCTGCTGGGGAGCAGCACTACCAGCCACAGTCCGTGGAGCCACAGTTACGGAACACATGTTGATGACACAAATTAGCCTGGCTTCGCTCGTGATGAAAAAAATCATACGTATGCTGTACAGCCACTGGGTGTTTTTACTTTCGCACAGCTCACCATTGCTGTAAGGTTCTTTTTACAGGTACATATTCTGTTTGAAAGCAATATTGCTTTTTTCTTCACTCTGGACATAAAAATTTCCACCATGGTACAAACCGCAGGTCAGTGAGTAAAGACACTACGGGTAGTATTTACAGTAGAAGTCCTTTAAAAATGGTTATTAATAAAAAAGCACACACATCGCTTGTCCCAAGCAGGGTCGCAGCAAACCAGAGCCAAACCCGGCAACACAGGGCACGAGACACACCCAGGACGGGACGCCAGTCCACCGCAAGGCACGCCAAGCAGGACTCGAACCCCAGACCCACCGGAGAGCAGGGACCTGGCCAAACCCGCTGCACCACCACACCCGTGCGTTGAACACACACTCATCCTAATTAAAACATAAGAGACAAAGGATATATAAGAACGCAGACTTAAAAAAAAAAGCAGTGAGATGACCTGTCTCCTGATCTCCGTGTCCTCTGTGGAGGACACTTATTAATCGCAGACTGCTAAGAAGGGCATGAAGATTTACATCAGAATTTCGCTGGGGAAGCACGGGATTGGATCCGAACAATGGAGGAGATCTGCTTCCTCAACCTGAAACGAAATTCTATGAAAAACAGATTAAGTCACAATAAGCCGTCCCACAACCGTGGGCCAAACGGTAACCGATACCGGTCCGTGTTTTACACCACGTTCCGAAAGGCAGAGGGCGTGTCTCTCGTGGGAGAGGAACTTCAGAACCTGGAACCTCAGACGCAGCATGAAAAAGAGTGTTTTTGTGTCCTGTTACCTTGAGCCCTTGTTAGAAGGGAGAAAAGCTGGGTGAGATTTGGGTCATTTCCTCGTCGGGGCCCCGGGAGGCCGACCCGGCCCAGACGGGACTGTTTTCCGTTCCTGTGGCTCTCAGCAAACACTACATCACTGTAAGGGTGTCGCTGTCCTTGCCGCAGCGGGTCACTTGCCTGCTTGGGCTATTCGGCGCCCTTACTCTCGTCATCCTCGTCTCTGCGGCCTCGCGTCACAACCAAATTAAATGACCTCTGACCCCAACACGGGGAGGCACGGACATTCCGCGAATGCTCGGCAACAAGCCATCGAATTAAACGTCCTGCCAAGATAATCACGCTCCTTTGAGTTTGGCCTCTTAATTCCTGCTTTTATATTCTCACCAGACCTCAGCGAGACACGTGCTTCAGAATGCGGACTAACAACATAGTCGCCGTCGTCGACGATTATTTGCTTACTCTTTATTTAAACACACAACTTTATGTCCTTGGGCAACGTTTACATCATGTATGGCCATAGAATCCTTTTATACCAGCATTTAAAAAGTACACCCATTTTATTTTTGTGATGTCTTGAAACTGCAATGATTAAACTGACCTTTGATTTAAAATATGCCTGTTTTCTGTTTACCACCTGCAAACCATGGAAAGGTGGTTTTGCGTTGACGGTTGTAGATCATATTCATTTTGCATAAATTACAGCTTGACCATATAACTGAATTGGTGTTTATTATCTGTAAATGAAATGTGCTGCTATGCAAATCAATTTCCCGCACTTGGCAATTATGATTAAACTCCAGTTGATCCTAATTGACATTAATATTCAGCCAACAGCCATAGAGCACCATGTATATATTTTTGCATTTATGCTGTGTGATGTCTCATAACTGTAATTCAGACAGGGGACTTGTCGACGGTGTATTGTTTCATGAATCCGTGATCAGGACCTGCGGCCCTGGTCCGAGTCCTTGCCGGAGACCGTTGTGTACAGTGTCATATTGTCAGCTGCCGCCGATTCTATTGCTCCCCAATGACCCGCTCCTGAGCGTCCACAGAGGTGCAGTCTAAGCTGTCTTTGAAAGCGTTCGTGTGAGCTGGGAGGCAGATTAAACACCATTTGATCCTAACGCCTCTGTTGACGCAATATTTCTCGAGGGTAGCATCATACGACGCGGATGGGTTTCTAGATGGCTGGAGCAGGTTGTCTTCAAATCCTTTGCACCCCAATAAGGTTGCTTTGACTGACACTTTGTTGATGTGGGTTTTTGGACAGTAACGGTACAAAGTAAACAAATCGTGTTATGATGCCCTTTGATATTACTGAGCTTTTTTGGCTGTTCAGCAAAAAAAAACAAAAAAAAAACAAAGAACTGTATATATATATATATATATATACTACATCTGAACCTTGCAGTGTCTCATTTTTCCAAAGGAAGTTTCTACTGTAACTATAACAGCAAAAATAGCATTATAGCTCTTCACTGTTTTTAGGATATATTGCCATACATGGCATGGTCATATAAGCTGCATGTACTCTAATACTTTACCTACAACCTTTGGCATACAATACCAGAGGACAATACCATTGTAATAATACAATAGCTGGGACAATGACCCAGTGCTGTAAAGAGCGTATTTCCACTCTCTCGCTTGAGTAGAGCCAGACTCACCGAAAAATTACCTCTGTGATTAACTTAAAAATTTCCAGAATGAATTTGATGCAAATGGCTGCACTGTCTCGCAACACCTGGGCTGTCTGGGCATAGGTTCAAGTACGGCTCGGTCTGTATGTAAAATGTAATAAGCATGTTATTCGTTCTCCCTGAGTGATTTTCCTCTGGGTGCTCTGGTTTCCTCCCACAGTCCAAGGACGAGCTAAGCAAGTGAAGTGAACACTAAATTGCCCATTGTATCGCCATGAGCAGGACAAACAGTTAATGAACGTGAATGGGTGATAGTGGGCAGATATTTTATGTAGTCAGTCTTATAGAGTTTATATAGGTAAAAACTTTTGCACTTTTAATAAATGCAACCACATGATAGATGAGAGTATAAAATAGTCATTTAAAAAAATATATGATCTCAATGTTTTCTGCTTTCTTGGTGCTTAATCTGATATTGGTGCTCAGTGTTATAAAAATGAATGACTAAGGAGAGGAGGTACTGGAGACTTGAAGGCTGCAACAATCTTTGAAGTGCTTTCTGCTTTTCTTGTCTTCATCTCCTTCAACAAATCATATTGCAAATCTTGTAGCTTTACTCAGTCCTAATATGCTAATATAACTGCAGCAACACTTGGACAACGTTAGACGTTCCCCTCGAATTTAGCGGGTTCGGAATACGTATGAAGGTTGTTAGTGGAATTTTCCGACAGCGAGCGCATTAATTCTGCATGTCACTTTGGTTAATATTCTCCTAACTATCCTTCCCACAGCCATGAGGCTTCAAAGCATGGAAACAGCTGGTTTTGGAGATCCCAGCTGTCAAGGTCTCCAACGCTGTCAATGATTGAAATATCAAACCAGTGAGCTGGAAGTGGACAACGGCGTGTCAGCGGCAGTCCGGGTGCACGGCGCGCAACCTTCATTCTTCATTGTTGAGCCACTGGAATGCTATAGATTGTTCCAGCAGTTCAAATTTAAACCAAACGCAAATTACGCTTTTAGTACTCTGGAATTACCGCTCAGAAATGCTTTCGGGATTGCAGTAGTTCCATTACGCTCGTATCACGAGGAGACGTTTGTGTTTTAGTTGTGACTGAAATACTTTGTTGTCATTATTATTATTATTATTATTTGCAAAACTACTACTATATACTTGATTTTCCCTCTCAGTGAGATATTTCACATGATTTTTGATGAATTCAGATCTCAACAAGAGACCCAAAAAATCCAACCCAGCAATTTGCACAGGATATGTGCAGTTCCCATCAGTGTGACCTTGACTCCTTATTAATTTTTTTATTTATTCTACACAGTATCAAGTAACTGAAATATCACCAAAATACTGGCAATTTTTGGCTCTGACATTTAGGCTCCTCTATCATGCTAACATATTTATTTGTTAAGAGGTGGAAGTATAAATTGTGAACATAATGTGGTTCTGGTCAAGTTTGCTCATTGCTTAAAAAGGTAAGATCTCCAAGGAAATGGTGGCATCTGCAAAAATGAGCAATTTCATTAGAACAATATTCAAAGGCCCTTTGCTTGTGGTTAGTCACTCTATTTAGCCAGAAGTTTCCGGAATGTGTAAAGCTGATGTTCATCATCTAGCTTCCAGCACCTTCTCTTGACCCATGTAAATCAGTGCTCTAAGTTCTCTCTTGGTTACTCACATGGATCTGACCGAACCAGCTTTTACGGGAAAGTGCAGTCAAAGAAAATACCTTCATTGCTTTTGAAATAAGTGAAAAGATGGGATTGTCAGGCAGAAAACAGCACTGACCGTTTTTCACGTTTGACCAGTCAGATTTGTTCACAGAAGTTATCCAGTTAACAAAGTAACCATAGTTGTGTTCTTTAAGAACCTGCTAATATTATCCTTTAAGTCAATATAATTAATAAGTTAACACCATAGCTGAAGGGGAGTAGCCAGTTTCAGAGCCAGAACAAACAGCAGGAGAGCTGGCTTTCAATTTCTTCATGGTTCTAATTCATGGTCATTATTATTAACCTTTTTAGTTGGTTTAGATGTTAAGTTACATTGTCCATTTTAAAGTTATTTACATGTTCATGGGAAAATGATGGGAATGGAATTCAAACCAAGGATCACCAGGTTACAATGCTACATCCCTAAACAGGACACTACCTGATGTCAGTTAATTTTTTTAACATGTTTATTGTACATCGTGGAGTACTTGCTAATGTCGCAGAGCACACACATATGAGTAACCATACACCGAAGGAGCAAAAAGCGAAATGATATATAGGGGTTTCATTTGCATTCAGTGCAATTTGTTATTTTTTTTCTGCAAGTATGATCAGACTGCAGTGTTTCTCTATTTTAAGAAAAATATTGAAATGCTATAATTTTACTGGGATTTACACTCTGACAGGATGGAAGAGATACAAGTCTCTCTGCTCAAAATAATAAGTCATGAATTCTTGGACGTTTTTTCCTCCCAACACAGAACACTGGAGACCTATTTGTCACTGTAGAGTTTTACAGCATTGCACATATTTTCCACTTCAGCCAGGCAGTTTGTCGTATTTATACAATTTTCGCTGGGTCACTTTAGATTATTGTCTTGCCAAACATAAATTACTTTCTTGTTATTTTATGGACAACATGCAAGCAAATTAAATGTGGTAAAATGCATTGCTTCTGCAACCGGACAATTAATTGTAAGGTATTGTCACTGGTGGCATTTCCATGACTCGCTGGCAGATAGAGTCCTCAAGGCAAATCTGAAGATATATTCATGTTTATATGTTTGGCAGAAAAAAAAAAAAAAAAAAATTGCCCACTCTGAAATTCCAGCAAGTAACGACCCAATAACAGCACAATCTTTTTATTTCGCATCTGATCCCAACTTAATCTGACATCGTCACAAACAATTACGTCCTGTATGAAATATGATATATGTGCACTGTGGCCTCAGCAGAGGAGTCCTTTCTGAACACGAGTTAAAGGAGTTAGTGTAAACATGTCGTTTGTCTTGTCACTGCCATTCTAAACACCGACCACATAAGAAATACATTATCCACCACAGCCTTAAATGTGAGGAGGGACGGGATCCTACGCACGCAGCCTCATCTTAACAGAAAACACACAATTAAATCGCAGCTTTAAAAAATCTCTGCACTGAGCAAAATGTGAAAATCATACTTCAACATTTTGCTTAGTGGGGGAGGAGAGGTTGGGGGGGGCGGAAAGAAACGTAATATTAATAGCTGGGCTCAAAAGCAGCAGCTGGAATAGCAAAGACAATGTGGCTGAATTTACTCATAAAAGTTTTACCACTCTTATTTTTTCACTCACTTCCATCAGTTCTGTCAGGAACTCAATATTCTTGAAGAAAATCGGTGGAAGGGGTTCATTAGAATAACCTCCCCCTCGATTATTTATGGGTGACACTGGTGTGACACTAAGAGGGGAGTGAGCAGTACCAACCAGTCTTAATATCTTACTGCTGGCAAGTGATTTCTACCGCAGTTTTACACTTAACCTTTCCAGGTAACATTCAGAAAGTGCTCTTTTGCTTTGGGATTACATCGCCCCCCCCGATCATAACCTGTGACGCAAACCAAAAGCAGAGAGGTGACCGACCCTTCACATCCTCTACTGCAAAACAAGAGCCTCGTCCCTGAGGACGAGCATCCTTCAGTAACTTAACCATAAACTGCTGCGAATCTCTTTAGCAGCGCTGCCTTTGAGAATATATTTATACAAAGTAATCAGCAAAGAACGCTTTTTAAAATACGCTGGATCTCCACGGCTAGTCAACAGGGAGTAATTTATGGCTTTGAAAAGCCGAAGTTCTGGAGGAAATTTTCCCCAAGATCATCTAACGTGGCCTTCCATTCCTGACAGACACTGGTCTGATTGGTTAACAGACAACTTAGATTTATTACCTAGACTAAATATAAGAACTATACCAAGATACTGTAGCTCCCAGTAATGCATACTGTACGTTACATAAATCTTGCAGACAGCAAATACTGAGACTGGTATTAAAAACCGTAGTTCACTGCCTCCCTACTGCCTAAAAAATTTGTTTTGTTCCCCTTCCCTGAACCTCCCTGCTGTGCAAGGGGTGTGTTTTGCCTAAAACCAGCTCCTTGACTTTTTCGGTCTTATAAAAACATAAAGTATACAGATGAATAATTAGTTCAGCTCTCCCAATGTACTGCTCTCCATGTTTATTTTAAATGCCAGTCCTGTCGCCATCATGACACTTTGTAAGAAGTGGATATGTTGGTCATGTAGATTACTGGCTTTTATACATTTTTTGTTTTTTTATAATTAACTTCTGATCTAGGTTTTCAGAAAACAACCACAGAAATGTATTATAACTGAATATGAATTTACCTACAGTGGGCATACATTTAAATTGTCAACTTGTTTGTTCTTACTAAATCACAATTCACACAGATGCTATTTATTTTAGCAACCAAAGTCTTATACATATAAAACATATCAAAGAATATTCAGTGTGTGCAAATTTGGTGAATATAAGTGATACTGTGCAAGATTTTTGGATAAACTACTGATACACTCTAGAGGCTGTTTGAGTAAACCGCTGGCACAGCGAGTAGCGCTGCTGTCGCATGCTGACTGTGTGGTGTGAGAGGATGTGGGTTCGATCCCTGCTCAGTCTGTGTGCAGTTTGCATGTTCTCCCTGTGTTTATGTGGGTTTCCTCTGGGTGCTCTGGTTTCCTCCCACAGTCCAAAGACATGCTGTTCAGGTTCCCCCATAGTGTGTGAGTGACAGAGAGAGTGTGTTCCACTGATGTATGGATGAGTGACCCAGTGTAAATAATGTATCTAGCAGTGTAAGTCACTGCGGTGAATAAGGTGTGTGGGCTCATAACACTACATAGTATCCAATGTAAGTTGCTTTGGAGAAAAGCATCTGCTAAGTGAACACATGTAAACCAGATATGATTGTAACCTGAAAAGAGGCTGTACTCTAAAGCAATGATAAATTTTGGATTCTGCTCTGTATGCCTCTCAAAATATGACAAGTTTAACATGATGCAGTTGGAGGCATTTCCATATTTACAGGAAAAGTTTCTCTAAGTGATTAATATAGAGTGCTGTGATTTACAGCCCAGCTCTGGGAAATGATATAATTTCGGACATGTGTGATACATACAAACCTCACATTTGATATTCCGCTCTGTTTATATAAATTCTTGTTCTCGAATGGATGACAAGTGCAGCAGAAGTTATCTGGCGATATCCTAAAATCTGCTTCACTGATCATTGTGTGAGATGCCATTATGTCAATGTCAGCTGAGCTCGTTTCATGAGTCATAGATAGGTGTGAAAGTACGAAGATCAGCTGGGCACACTTTGACCCGGAACAATAGTGCTTCTACGACCAGATTTTGTTACAGAGACAAACTTCTAATCCCACAATCCACTTCTCAGGCCTCCCTTGACAGAGTCTTGGATATATTTTATGTTTCAGAAACAAGTATAGACCTGTCAGTCCAAACTGAATTACTATTGCTCAACCAAACGTTGCAAAACATTCTGCTTATTTAAACATTTTTTCATGTTTTTTTTTTTTTTTTTTACTTTTCTCCTTCTACAAAGAAAACATTTTGCGCTGCTAATATGCAGACTTATGACACAGTTTATAAGCAATGACATCAGAGCGGCAAACACTCTTCAACCGCCCAAAAGGAACCCGGAAGAAATCCACCAACTCATCAAGATAGTAACCATCAAACAACTGATTATATACCTTTTTTTTTTTTTTTTCTCAGAGAACCAGTAGAAGTCTCTAAGGAGAAATTTAATGAATAAATAAATGAGCAGAGAAATCTGGTTCTGACAAGTGAGGGACACAGTGCTCCCTGCACATTTTTGATACCGATCTAATTCATCTGGCAGGACAGGATGTTGATTAAATCAGAATGTCAGCTACTTGACAAGACAAGACGAAACCCGACGTGAAACCTGTTTCAACACTGAGGAGCTGCGTTAGATGGCCGCGGAGATTTGCCGGCTGCGTGAGGCGGCTGAGCGCCGCAGGGGCCGTGTAAGAGCAGCCCTGTCGGAACTCTCCGGAAGCACCCCCGGAGGGGAATCAACTCGGGGCCCTCTCCCCCTGCCATCTGTGCTCCATCATCCCGCCGTCCGCTTGGTGACATCAGCCTTTTACAGGCACTGTGTGGAGCAGAGCACCAGCAGGAAATGCATGACATGTATGAGACATGGAAGATCATATTCCCCCCACCTGCCCCCACCATTTCTTCCCTTTTTTCTACATAATTCCTTCTGCAAAGTTTACAAAATGTGATAAAATGGCACGGATGGCTTGGCTCTGTGCCCGTACACATACTAAAAGGCGAAAGGTGACATTAACAGGCAAAGAGTGAAAAGACGGCGGAGAAAGAAAAAAGCCCCTATTTGCATTGTAAACAGTTTTTCAGTGGTTATTTGGTATGAAGAAAGTGTTTGGCATCGCCACTGTGAGAACCTGGGCTGCAGGACGCTGCAGGACGCCGAAGGCCGGAATGAAAGAACTATGATGAAAGGAGCGAGCTATTCGAAAGCAGAAACTATTTTGCAGTTTTGCCCGAACTTACTCTCAGCCGTTTTTTTTCTTTCACTATTGCAGAGCCCAAAATTAAACCTTGAGCCAGATAAATAAGTCACAAAGGCTCATACCATATTAACTGGCAGTTAGAGGAAAAAAGTCCAAAGTTTTAAAATCACTACAAGGCCCTGCCCTTACCAAGTATGCTTCAGTTTTTGCACTTGAGAACTTTTTCAAAACAGAATTTTTTCATAAATATTCACTATTTATTTATTTTTTTTACTAATCATTTGTGAGTACTTTAACCAACGATAAATACGTTGAGCAATCTAATGGAAAATGCTCTGCATATTAAAAGCAGCGAATGGTTCGTGGATAAGAAACGAGCACCAGGTGCGGCCAGTTGACCGAAATTAGACCCTTCGTACAGAAAGGGCTCGGAGCAGATGCGTCGAGAGTACTGAAGGATTCACATTGAAGTTTGACTTTGTAATGTGTTGAGTCTGGGGTTTCTGGAACAATTCTGAGAGTTTCAAGTAGTGAGTTTGTTGCTCATTGTGTTTTACTCTTGCATTTCAGTAATTTTTGAGAGCTTTTCTTATTTGTGAGCCGAGAAGCTATTTTTCTTCTTGTTTGAGTACTTGGTTTAGTAAGAATGCTGTTTGTGGTTATAAAGTTGCTCATTATGGGAAGGAGATAAAAATGCACACAAATCCATCCACTGCCATTCCTTGCCTGGTCACTCCCTGAACCCTGCGCACCCCTGAATGCCACACATTTAAAACTAACTCTTAGCATAACTAAACACAAAATTATACTTTAATATTTAACTTATATTGCCTCACACACTTTCATGAACTGATTCTCCCGGTCTGCTTTGTGGCAGTCTGGAGTGTGTCCCAAAGACACTGGGCTAGGGCAGGTGCACCGTGGATGGGATAACAGCCTATCGCCGGGGAACCACATAGACAAAACAGGCAATTAGGGGTCACCACAATACCTGAAACATAGACCTTTGGGTGAGATCTGGAGCACCAAGAGGAAATTTACATGTAGCAGGGAGAACATCCGAACTCCACACAGACTGAGCCAGATTCGAGCCCCTGCCTATACAGCCCAGATACTGATAGGTGGTAGCTCTATCTGCTGCATCACCGTGCTGCCCCTCTTCTAAGTTAAAATATTTATAATATTAATTTGACAGCATTCCTTGCACACATTATTATCCATAGAGTATTTGGAAGTATTTATCTAATAATAATAGTGAACCTAAGCTGTATGGAGAAAGATGGTCCCAGCTGCCTTGTTCAAGCATGCCAAGTCACAGTGGCTCCTCCGATCACCTTCTTGCAAGCACAGCCTCACAGAGGTCAAAGTATCATGTAAAAAATCACTCCTCTAATGTCTTTTGTCACTCATAAAATTTACACTACATCTCCCACTTGGAGGCCTGTCATTTCAGTAGCGCTGTTGGCTGTCAAGGAACATAGATAATTGCTGTGAGGGTCTGAGGAAAAGCTTGATTATTTATAGAGATGGATGCCTGAAAAATGCATCCGCTAATATGATTTGAATGTGTGTGTATATTTTATATTATGTATAAGTGGTGGACAAAATTGTGGAAACTTCGTATGATAAAGGACTGGGACTTTGAAGTAACTCATGATTTTCAAAGGTGAGTTATTTCAAGCTGCAACAAGCTGCACCAATGACCAGAACAATTCAACTGTAAAAGAGATCTAATAGTTCAGTACTTTAATACATGAGTTTCTAAAGGAAAATGACCCTACTTCCAGAGTGATCAAATAACTAGTGCCCAATTTTACAAAAAAGAAAGTAATTTAATATGGCAAAGGGGGGCCGTACTGAAAATTATGATAGTAGGTGCCATATACGAAACAACTGGATCAAAAAGAGAAACAGTGGATGCAAGTCAAAGTTCTCTGACAGATGCTTAACATCAGTTGGGGGGGAAAAAAAACACAGAATAGGTGCATCAAAAAAAAAGGAAAAATTTATATGAATCCATGTCAGTGACCCAGTCTGAAAAACAACACTATGGTGTAAGCTCCATAAAGCTGATATTATGGCTTAGAAACGGCTTCCATCCGAGGCTAATGTATAAAAACAATGACATAGCAATTAGGGCAAAACTGGGACCCTGTCTCATCAGTATTTCGCTCTTCTTCTAACATTCAAATGAGTTTTTTTTTTTTAAGAAAGGAAATTAATACATTTACATTGTACATTGCTGAATTGCAATGACTACGGACACACCACTTTGAAGCCTGAGGACACAACTAAAGGACGGAACATTCTAAAGGCAATCTATATATTTGTTCGCCGAGAGTCAACATTGATTCGATGGCACTTAACAACAGCAATCTTTTATTGTTGGGTGTCTACTGCAAATGATGGTGCTGAACATTTGATGACATGGGCACACAGTCTGAGGTAGTCGCCAGGTCCAGTGATTGCTCTGGAATTAACAAAAAGAGTGACGGACTATGGCGTGCCAGTTTAGGTGAAAAGCATCCCTCGATGACCTAATGTAAGCATCTCTCAATATTATAAGAAAGTTCTTGTAAACAAAATAGATGGATCCCTCTTTCTTAACTGAAAGAACTGGATAATTTGCTTCGTGGAGAATGATCTGTATCTTGTAACACAGGTGAGGACTGGTACACACAGGTACACAGCATCCCAGAAAGGGCTGAAGGTGTTCTGCTGACAAGGGGTGACCCAACTCCATATTAACCTCCTGAATTCCAAGGCAAATAATGAGCTGCTTTATGAAATGAGGAAGTCAGCCTTTGAAGTCCAAGGTTAATGTCAGAGGTTTGTCTATGGCAGTGGGCTATTCTAAACTTAGAGCTGTCATTGCACTTGTCTTCCTTTCCAAGGACAATACAATAAAGGGAGACTTACACTGTGACTAATGTCACTTTGCTTGATGTCTTGATCTTTTGTCCTACGGTACTTGTTGTTTCGAAGGTGTAGACGACACATTAGAAAACCATTTCTTGAGCAACCTGTAAAGGGTAATTACACTATTGGAAAAGGTGCTACCTACTATATGATGGATGGAATGCTCTTAATGGACAGGCCGTGCTGTGAGGCTATGGAGGTTCATGGCAGGTGTTAAATCACGGCAGTAATAGAAATATCCACACGATTAACATCATGTATGAACTAGTAATCCCCAACATTGCACTAAACTCCTTGGCTTCAGCTTTCAATAACACATTTGACGCAGCCTCACTAATTTATTGTTATGTCAGCTTGAATAAGAGCAGAATGTGGCGACGAAAAAAGCAACACTGCCTCGAACGTGTTATTGAGTTGCCCCCAATACACGTCAGCAGTTCTACCGCAGTGATTTCCCAAGGTTACTTCACGGCCCACAAAAAGCAGCGTCTCAGCCATCCGTAAAAGGTTAGTCCAAATCCGCCGTGCCTTTCCCTCAGTGAGAAAAGGTTTGCAGCATGTGGGTCACATGTCTGTCCTGGAGGGGTCCGCCTCGTCCACGTCGCCTCGACTGACTGGCGACCCCCGACGCCGTCCTGTATCCGGCCGCCCGAGTCGCTGTTTTGTTTTGTCCACCTTCATGCTGATCTTTGGAGCTGTCAGTCATGGAGTCAGTCACACAATTACCCCAGCATCCCAGGAGGCAAAAAGTCATCTTCCCTCAAGACTGAAGGTTGAGAATTACAGCTTGAGCTCAGGGGGCCGCTGCAATTGCCGTTGGGTTTCTTCAGGGAATCTGACACTGGTGACTTGGGTTTCAGAGCACATTTCAAGAGCATTAATCTGTTGTTGAGAGATACACATTTAATCTGATGATATGGACTGCAGAAGGAAGGCTGCGTACTGCGTGGAATGTGCTTAACAGATCCCTTGTACCCACACTGGGCCACTTTGCGGCTCTGTAGTCGGAGGGTTAAAAATTGCAGTGCAGAGTTAAGAGACTTTGACTTTTTGAGGTATAGCCTTATTTCGTCGTTGGGTTCAAAGCTTTCCCTCTGTATACCAAACAAGTTTAGACCAGGTTTTAAAACTTTGTTCATTAGACAATTCTGACTGAAGACATGAAGATTTACGGAACTGCAGGCAGCGGTTCATACATTGTTCAGCCCGCAAGAAAGAAAGAGTACCAGGGCTACCAGAAAGTGCACTCGTATATGGAGAGCAGCAGTGGCGTCTCGCATCTCCTGGGTTTTGGGTTCGGGTGGACCTTTCAGTCTAACTCAGTCTATGCGGAGTTTGCATGTTCTGTCTGTGTTCATGCGGGAAGTTTCCTCAGCATGCTCTGGTTTCCTCCCCAGAGCAAGTTTGTGTTTCAGGTAGGTTGGTGGCTTTAAATTGCCCTCAGTGTGTATGTGTCTGTGAATGAGTGCTTTATATTGCTATGTACTGCGGATGGGTAATTTAGTGTAGTATACATGGCATTTTAAGGCACCCTGGGCAAAAGTGTCAGCTAAATACTGGGTAATAAAATGCAAACAGAAAGGGCAATACATAATATTGTATAAAAGTTGTTGAAAAAACGCATTAATATTAAAAATTAACAGCAGCGTTGTGAAACAAAGAAAGAAAAAAACTAATATTTGTGTCATGCAGGAGCACGGTTATTCCCACTTTCTGGATTATCAGACACACCTGATTAAGAGATGAGGGTGTGGTGCAGCCAAAGTATTTAATGACTGATGAAGGGCAGGCATCATTGCTCCTGTGGAGCTCAGACTGGCGTTCATGAGGTTGCTGCCACAAGTGCCTAGTTAGTGCTTTCTTAGGTATTTGTTTGTAACTCCTCAAGTCCATTATTTTATTTTTTTTTTAATTAAAAAATGAAATGCTAAGGTCTGTTTCCCATGGGTGTGATCTTTGCAGGGGGCTGCTGTGCTTTTCCACAATTTTGTCTGTGCAGTATTTTGTAAAGGGCCAATTTGTTCATGCTTTAACGAGAGATGAAGCCCCCTCTGCCACCTTCCCTCGCGCTGCGGGATCTCTATTAACTTCTCACTCCGTTAACCTGTCTTGCTATGAACGCACGTTTTGCCAGCTTTTACATAAGGTTTTCTCTTTTCTAAACTTCTCTGGGAGCTGTGAAAGCCTGAAGATTGAATATGTACCCATTTTGACAATTGTGATAATTAAACAGCACAACATCTCATTGCAGGGCGCTTACATGTCTTCACGTCTCTAAGGCTTTTTTGTCTGTTTTGTTATTAACATGGGTCAGCCGTGCTCATTAGCGCACAGACTTTAGCACATGCTTAAGTCTTACACTATATCGTCAGAATGCCAGAATAACCAGTACTGTTCCGACGTACTGGAGACCACAACGTTTCTGCAAATAAATCTGAATGGAACAATCTCATCCTTAGTTATGATGATATGAACAATTTAAAAGTAGTAGAATGTGAGGTTGGTGCGCGGTGGTGCAGTGGGTTGGCGCACAGTCCTGCTCTCCGGTGGGTTTGGGGTTCGAGTCCTGCTGGGGGTGCCTTGCAATGGACTGGCGTCCCATCCTGGGTGTGTCCTCTGGCCTTCTGCCCTGTGTTACCGGGTAGGCTCCGGTTCCCCGCGACCCCGTATGGGACAAGCGGTTCTGAAAATGTGTGTGTGTGTGGAATGTGAGGGAAAAAGTCTCGCTTATGACTACGCAGTCCAGTCCTGGTTTGTATATAAACTACTTATAACTCATAACTGTTATGTCTGGGAGGAAGGACTTTTTTGTTTTAACAAATTTGTTTTAAAACAATGCGTTTTACCCTGAAGTCTACATGCCGAACTGTGACCCATGCGACTAAATAGCAGGTTTCTACTATTATAACTCGTAGCAATTATTGTTATAACTTTAACTGTAACTGATATTGACTATCAAGTCCCTCACCCAACATACTGTAATCACAGTAATATCAAGGATGTGGTTGAGGAGACCTATTAGAACCCGAACAATTACAGTATAGGGCCTCTTTGTGGTTGACCCCTGTAATAAAAACAAATTGGATGGCACAACATGGTTTCCTGTTCCCACTCTGAAGATTCCCCAACAATGCATGTCAGGACGGATCAGGCGGGAGACAAAGGCTGTTAGAGCGGGGCGTGGACCGAGAAGAACGAACCGTCGGCCGAGGACAGTCTAAACACGGGCCGCACGGAGACAACGCCGCGCAGAACTCTGACGGTATCACGAAAAAATCTTTGTGTGGCATTCGGAGAGTGCATTTCCCCTGCCTGGTAGGGCTTTTTCCAAGAAAGCACAATAGGAAGGGGAATTTATCAGTGTACGCATGTTACCTCTCTAGCTGGATTTGCTGTGGACAAAGTCAGGATAAGGGTATTGGGTATTATTTATCATGTGCAACAGAGATTAGTCCAACACCCAAAGCTGCCTGTTGATTTATATCGACCATGCCAATATATTATACCAGTGTATTAATTCCGGACAGGATCATTTATTTGTACGTGTTAGCTTTGTTTCACAAACATGTTTTATCTCTTTTTTCAGGGAACGTAAAAGTACACATTATTTATGTTAGATAATCTTGGTGATTACTGTAGATAAATAGACAAAATTGTGGAAGATTTGGCTGTTTGCGTGACATTAATTGCGAATGGGAGAAATGCGCCTTGGGATTAATTGGGATCGTTAAGGCAGCAGTAGATGCCAAAGTTCGCAGACTGCGCGCTAGCCGCACTTTCAAGCTGTCAGAAACAGCAAGACAGCTACTCTCGCGCCGAGAAAATGCTTTCCGTGCTTTATGGCGGGATGCAAAAACGGCGTTCATATTCATCAGCCATTGACTGGGTCTGCCAACTGTCGATTGCAATGATCACTGTGTCCTCCTGGTGACCCTGAGTGCGTGCGACAACTGTGCTATGAAACCAACAAGTGACTGAACGGAGCTTAATATGCAAATATTGAAGAAAAAAAAAAATCTCAGATTCTAGGTGATGTCCTTGCCCCTAAGACTGGAAGACAGATTTTTGTTCGTCGCATTGCCTAGCCTTTCTCCAGCCCCCAAACGGGGCTGTCGAATTCACTCCACAAAGAACCATGTACAGTATATGTATTTTTTCTTGAACCAGTCCTCTTAATTAGTCAGTGCAATCAATTTGACAGTATAGATTTTTTAATTCAATATTTTACATATATTTAATGACAAAGCACATCCGCTGAGTGTGGATATTTGTGGTCTGTAATTAAAGCAGAATGTTTCACGTCAGGTGCTTCTAAGGAATAACATAGATGGACGTGTGAATACGAACAAGTGCTGGGCCTCTTAAGTCAGGGGAGCAGGATGGAGGTAAATCCCACATACAGAGGTCTTTGTGCCGAGAAGGCCCGTGAGATCTGCGGTGCGTACGGGCGAATCTGTGTCTGCGCAGCCCTGAGGCTACATGTCACACGACAGGGCGCAGATCAAGAGTGAGCAGGTAGATCATCGCCTGGATCACACGCAGCGGTCGGGGCATACTTATGAATTTACAATTAGTCTCGTTCAAGCGTTTCTTACGGTCTGTGACAGCATCTCTGGTTGCACTAAAGGGCAAACGTGAACGTGAAGCCGTGAGTCCCTGCGACAGGCCTGCAGTGACCGGGAAGCTATATTTAGGGAGGATAACTAGTACTCCGCAGTGTAATCTGACATTTGTACCACATGGGAGTCCCTGCCGCATGGCTCGCAAATGACAGTGTCACTGTTGGTTTGCCTCCCCGGTGGAATAGGTTAAAGAGAACAAAACATGTTTTTTTCTCGGCCGGGTCGTTCGCCGCTCGACGAGACAGATCTAATGAAAGCAGATTTGATTCTGGAAGTATGATCCAGCCGCGCCTGTCACAAGCGAGCGGGACTCCCTCGGCTCAAAGGCACCGGCAGTCAGTCTGCGGAAGGACAAAGCATCCCTGGGAGGAGTCTCCGAAGAGTCGGCGAAAATGGGAGACGGTCGGCCGTTTGACGGATGATTGATCGGCAGGAGCGCCACGGTACAGTCGTGATCGAACCTGGCGCGCAAATGTTGACACGGCATTGGGAAAGTTGCCTTTACATGGAGCAGGGCTTGTGTTGCAAAGACAGGGAGGGAAAACAAACTTCTTCGGGGGGAACGCAAGCACGGCGCCTGGAGACGCAAGAGCGCAGAGGTGTTGCATCAGTGTCTCCAGCCGACACCCTGCTCTGTCCTCTCACCACGCCCTGCCTCACGGCTGACACCGGTGATTGATCATGCGGCGGACGGTCGACTCCTGGTGAAAAACAACAAGCGAGAGTGAGGGGGAGAGAAAGAGGACAGCTGGATCAATGCGGTGTCCCCAGAGCAGGCCCTTGAACACAAGGCGTACTCATGTTCGTCGCATCCTTTTCCCCTCTGCGGCTGCTGCTACCCCATCAGACCTGCACTCGCCAAGGTGTTTGTACCTACGTCAGCCTCGCACCTGCTCCCCGTCCAACCCACGCTGCTGGCCCTGCCCTCCGAGGCACATGGGGTGCAGCCGCTCCCACCCGCCCTGGGAGTTCAATTAACGGCTCCTTTAGTTGCCCATCCTCTGCTCGGCAGGGAGGGCACCGGGCAGCGGGAGGGTCCGGCCTCTGCCCCCGAGGCTCCCCAAGGGGCTCTCTGCGTCCCACGAAGGCGCTGTTTTCCCCTTGCGTCAAATCAGCGTGGTACCTTTCCCTTTGGAGTGGAGAGCAGCCATACATATGTTACTCAGACCGTAGCAGTGACCGTAACAACGCCCCTCACTCTCACCAACCGCCATCCATGCATCACTGCTTCTTTGCTCTGTTACAAATCCCAGGTAAAATATTGTGTTTTACCTGACTATTTGTTGTCTCGAATAGTAATCTAAAATATACTGGGTATCTTGCACATCAATGATTATGCCCTCCGTTATTTTTCTGTTTTATGTTTCAAATTAATTCATAGCTGTGTTTTCACATTGACATTGTGCTGTGTTTTTCTGTTGGTCAGTGTCAAAAAAGCCTAATTAAATCCTTTGCCATTTGCTATTGTAAAACTATAAAACATGATCTAGTCCAAGGTGTAATAATACTTTTTACAGGTATTGTATGGCCAGGTGTATGTTCAGTATATATAGTGATTTTTTTTTTCTTTAAAATATGTAAATCAGTGCACTGAAGTGATTAACTGAAATATACTGAGCCCTGTCAAAGTTACAGAGTTAAGTAACTGACATTTTTTTCAATGTTTTGAGTTATTGCTCTTTGGGTGCACATAATAGTGGTATAAATCTATCTGTGTATGCAATTACCAAGACTGGCATGGTCTATTCCCCACTGGGTGATCGCCTGAGAACAATGACATATTACAGGCTGGTCTGCTATGGTCATTAAGAACAGATATGGAATTTATTGCCAGTCTTTAAACATAAGAGACAGTAATAAAGAGATATGAATACAGGCAAAGAAGTGGACAAAAATCTGACCAGGGTCTAATGAAGTGTGGAAGACATAGAAGAAATACAGGGAAATTTGGCTAAGATCAATTTAACTTTGTTAGAAATATACCCGGATGGAACTTTCTTTCCTCAGACTATAATGTGTACGAGGTGGTGCCAATCAAGATGACAACTGAGAAACGAAAATATATATATATATATATATACTGTATGCACACACACACACATATTAAGGTTGGAATTGTAATTTGAATCGATACACATATATATTTTTGATGTTTGTGTATATATCAATATATTTATATATACTGTATATATATATATATATATATATATATATATATATGCATGTGAGAGCAGGTAGGTATAGGTATACACACAAACACTTTTGCAGGCTATGACTGATAGTCTACATTCTGCAGCGAATGTTTTCTTCGCACATCACTCCATTTAGACAAAAGCCCGAAGCCTGTCGATAGCAATAGGCTTTCCCGTTGCCGCTTTAACAGGACATCTGTAGAAGCATATGTTGCCACGGCGCTAACCCACTGGTGTCACTCTGCCGGGGCAGCTCTGGAAGCTCTCCACACCCTCCCTGACAGTGACAACAACAACCCCTCTGACAGTATGATTCAGAGACTGCAGCGTGCCAATAAACAAACCCCCAGGGCACAGATTCCATCCAGTTTAACCCCATAAGGAGCTGCTCCCCGTTTGCTGAGCCGCTCCATCCGGCGAGCGCTTACAAACAGAGCGTTGCGAAATTGTTGCATTGCGCAAACGTTAACACTGACATTTATTCATTTGGCAAATGCTTCTCTTCAAAGTGGAATACAATGATCATTAGCTGGTGTTTGGGAGACACCTTTCACCGCAGAGGGTGACAGTGCTAAGCTCTCTCCCTGCGATCATGATTTTGCCGTTCACCGCAACATATGTGTGGAGTTGTGAAATGTGAGCATTGCATGTAAAGCGTGGACACGCCGAGATGAAAACAATAGTCTTTTGTTTCACAGAGGCAAGGATCTCTGGAGTTTACATTGTGACTTAAATGAAAGTGAAACATTTTTTGGTTGAGCGTGTGGTCTTTCAGTAGGGCATCCTCGCCAGCTCGTGTGCAGCGATTAACAGCTGACTGCACATAATGAGTGCCGATTCTCCGCGCCATTCGGGCAAGAGATCAGAGCGGTTTTCAGGCCGGCGTGGGCGTGGAGGGATGGCGATGGAGGGGAATATTGCGCACTTCATGTTGGACGGCGAGCGCTCGGCGCCGTGGCAGACAACGCGCGCTGTACGGAGCGCCAGCTTCTCTCAAACTGATCTTCGTTGCGTCCTTTTCCAAAATCAAGTATTCATTTCGGACCCTGCTCTTCACCAGCTGCTCCGTTAACCTCACATGGCCACAGGAGACGCTCGGTGAGGTCATGGTGCCAGTGCTCCCGGTTTGACGGTCAGTGCGTTTGCAGAAACTGTTATCCAAAGCGACTTCTAATGCTTTTTAACTAGAACTTATCCGACACCTTTGTCCAGGGTTAGATACACCGCACTGAACTCACTACAGTCATTTATACATCTGTACAGCAGAGCAGTGTAACACACACAATCATGGGCAATTTAGAGTTACCTGCTGACCCGAAACACATTTTGCACTGTGGGAAGAAACCAGAGCACACAGAGGAAACCAAAGTGAACACAGGAAGAACAAGAAAACCACGCACAAACTGAGCCATGTTTGAACTCGTGTCCAAACCCACTGGCCAGCAGTATGTGGCACCAGCGCTGCCCTTTAAGTGCACGGCAAAGTGGCAAAATTACGTAACGAAGGTGAATCCAAGAATCATTGGATCTTGGGTTGTCAGATTGTCAAGAAATAAACTGCTGAAAAATGTAATTGTCAGGCTGAAAAGTAAATGAAGAGTGATTCTTTTTCCTACTTGACTGTCAATGAGAGCCATGTGCTCATCTTAACCAGTAATAGACAAAAATGAGAAAAATTAAGTTACAGGAACCAAACTGTTAGTTCTGTGGAGAAAATGGGACTAAGTACAACTACATTCAGCTGACTTTTTCTTAAAAGCAACAATGTTAAGTTACTTATGATTATTTATCCATTTATACAGCTGGGTAATTTACCGGAGCAATTTAGGGTAATTACCTTGCTCAAGGGTACTACAGCCAGAGGTGGGAATCAAACCTGCAACCTTTGGGTCCAAAGGCAACAGCTGTAACCACTACCAGTCAATAGAAAAGCATGTTCACACATTTGCAGATTAATGACAGGACTGTCTCTGTTATGCTTTTATATACGTGAAAATTGACAGAATCAAAATGAAACTTTAATTCTTCAGCTGTCTTAGAAAATGAGAGAATGATTTTGCACATTTAAACCGTGGAGTCGTAAATGGTAAAAAGCACATATTTGCAATGGAGGTTTGCGGTAAGTCAGAAATGTTCCGTAACAAAATTTCACTATTTTTGGAACACCGTCCCTAAGCATCGGCAGGTGACAGTTTGCGCACGGAAAAGCGCGTTTCCAGCAAACGCACTCGACCGCACGCCGCGGCTCCTTCCCTCCAGCGACGCCAGTGCACATGCTCCGTGGCCAGCCAATGAGGAGGCGGCTGCGCGCATGACAATAACTTGATGAATATTTTAGTTCTGCTTGATTGTGGAAGTTTCGTTAGCGTCTCTCTGACTTCCCGCAGCAATTAGGAGCCCTGCATTCCCAAACGTGCCGCTGAGTGAATTTAAGGAGCTTAACCAGGAGATGTGTTCATTGAAAAGTGTGAAATAAAGCCTTTGGCTCATCACACTAATGCCACCTCTTAAAGTGGCAGTTTATCATGAGGCGGTGCTCAAGGTTTTAATGAGCTTGCTGCCTGTTCTTGTACAATTCCAATTAGTCCCCCTTTTTTTACACCGCGACATGATTACTTTGTGAAGCCTCCATTGTTTTGCATTCGGCGGTGAAAGCAATCCTGGCTGTTTTAATCTGCTATCCCGAAGCCGGTGGCTGACAAGTAAATTATACCTGGTGGAGAATAATTGTGGGTATAGACTTATAAATACAGTACTGCGCAGAGCAATACCTCCCTTCCCCCACTGCACATCTTTGCCAAATATCAGATTGTTAAAAAGACTTAAAGTCACATCATGGCTGCTGAATGCACCGTAAAATATAATTACTCCAAAATTCAGTTTTTCGCTGGTGTTTAAATTAATTATCATATTTCATTCTACAAAAAAGGGGCATCTTCATACATTGACAAATGAATAATAAATGTGCCTTATGAATGTGTTATCAAAAAGAGCTCTACAAATAAACATCAGGTAGGTATTTCTGCCATTCATACATGTTTAACCTTCTCAAAATACGGGTTTTTCAGTAGTTGCCCCCTAAATTATTGAGAAGTATTGCTCATTTTTCATACCACTCAGACTTGCAGACATTTTTAGAAATATTCTGGCTATTTAACAAGTGTACACAGTCTAACCAGCTCCTGCGTTTATTCAGTGCTTTTGTTCGGTTGAAGTGTGTCATACATTTCTGTCACATTGTTTTAGTTACATGATAGCAACAGACCTTTACAAACTGTACAATGCGGCATTTGGATTTATTACATTACTTCATATTTTATTTTATTTTACTTTATATTTGTACCTATGGTCATGACACTTCTTTTTGTCATGTTATCTCCCGGACTAACAATTGTCGGCATCAGTCAATATATATTCTAAATGTGGCTAACAATACGCCCATCACAGATAGTAATTAAACTTATATATGAAGAAAAGAAAAAACATAGCTTTTAAATATTCAAAATTATCCATAACCATTATTATACAAAAAGATCATTCTCACATGTACTTCATATTAAATACAGTACCGGAACTGCTACTGCTGGTAAAATGATGAATCTTATGAATCTAAAGTCCTTTTTTTTTTCTCAGATTTATTTTAAAAAATATTACTCAGACCTATAGTCCTCATACTGTCTAAAATTAGCAAATAAAAAGAAGCATTTCTGCTTCAAAGTTAAGGCGTGTTTACAGCGCAGCTTGTTCTCTCATTTCTTGTTTCTCCAGTTTCTTTTCAGGCTTCATTACCGTTTTGCTGGCTGTGTCATGGCTTTGGTGAGTAAGACCACTTAAGAATGCGTTTGATGCTCATTAGACGCATTAGGGTGGGGTGGCAGGCCCTGGGGTTTTGGGCACAGGTTCAGCCGTAAGGAGACCGCGGCTTTGCACACGGAGTCCACGTAACACCGAGCTCCAGGGTACCCTGTTGGTATCACCATGGAGCCCGAGCATCACGGGGGGGTCCCAGGGGTGGCTGGCGCACTGGCATTCTCGATGACATCACCTCCAGGGTAGTAAAACCAAACAAGATGTTTGGCCCAGGTACATTAAGAGCATCGCAGGGCGTCCCACGCAGGACGGGCCTGCCTCTGGCTGACTTCAGTCCAAACAGAAACAAATCCCTACGCTCCACAAAGCTCGAAGAAAACAACAGAAGTCTCCCGCTGAGCACTTTCCACTTGACAATGATGTTAAATTAATCTGTTTGCACTGACCGACATCCTCGTGCTTATTATTGTAATGCATGTGTATTCTTATTTTCTTAAAAGAGAAATTGTAATATCTCCCTTTCATTTAAAATTCAGTATGAGCGACACTTTACATAAAGCCACGCAAACATTACCAGCAGAGCTTAATGGAAGATACAGTGTAGCATACAGTTATTACCATGAGGAAATGTCACTTTTGCCAGACTTAAACAGATTATAATACTTAAACAGTAATACACCCGACTGTTGGCCAAACCCAGCAGAATGATCATTATGCCTCTGTAATAGTGTAATTCAAAGTGTGACATCCGCCTTCACTGTCCCTGTGGGTTAATTTTGATACTAAAAAAAAAATACAGTATGAAAAGTAGGGTTATTATTTGCATGTGCTTGTTCTTTGGTTCATGCAATAATATGATACCCACAAGAGTGTGTGTTTCCCTGTAGAATAATAAGACATAGTAAATTGCAATGATAAATGCATCGCTGATGCTTTATGCTTGGCTCTGGATTTCTGTTATCCACGGCTTTGTGCACATTTTCATACATGTTTCTGAGCTTTTGTAATTGTTCACTATTTATTTTTAATGTTTTTACATTAAGACCACCACCGCTAGCACTAGTAAATGACTTGAGTGCTCAGTAGGGTATTCTCACAATATAGAGTACTTTATTTATTTACTTAATAGATACATTTTCCTTGTTTAACAATTTATATTTTTGCAGCTTTACATATTTATTCAGTTCAAAATCTATAGAGAGAGTCTCAATTAAGTGCACAAGGCTGTAAAGCACAACTGCTTTCAGCCTTTTGATTAGACATTAATTTTTCTTACCGCTGTACTGTGTAAACCATTACCTTGTTTTACACCCAGGTCTTTCAAATTCACATACTTCATTCGATATTCTGCCCATTTATTAAGAATCATGCTTTTGAAAGTATTCTGAGGAACAAAAGCATTTCGACACATTTTGCAATGCTGCCTTCTCACATTACAGAGTCTGACAGTTCCCAGGAAAACAGAAGAGATGCTGGTGTGTTTAAAACAGCCACCGCCATTGTGATCGAACCAGTTCTAGTGCAGCATATGGGTGGAGACACAGCAATCACTTTGCTTTTTCCAGAGTTTCGAGAATTACCCGCTTTGAAAAATAACGAGAGTCAACATAACTAACGTCTTTATCCTTGGAGATAAATAAAGGGTTTATTGACATCGGTTGATAATCCAGCCATGTACAGCATTTCCCCTTTGTCCACCATGTTCCACTTATTCGGGTTTCCTGATGGAATCTGCAATACTGGAGTTGTGCAGAAATGCAGTGGTCGGCCCAGGGAAAATATTTACAAGAGAACAATAAAAAAAAAAAAAAAAGGAAAAAACAACAAAACACAGGCTATCACTTGACACAGTCGTCACCAAGCGTTAAAACTTGCAATAACCGTATCATAAATCATACATCCGTTTCAAATGTATCCTTACAAGTGTTATCATGCATATTTTCATCTGGAAATACGTGAAATGATACCACTGACAATATTGTTTCTTTATCATGCTAAAAAAGAGTGTTTCTTCCCACATTCACAAATACAGTAGAAATTATAGAAATATGATTAATCATATAAATCTGAACAATTGTCTTACTTGAAGAATTCCCTGGTCTATTGTGCAATGGCCTTTGTGGGGTTTCTACACAAGTGCAGCTCCTCTGTAATCATGAAACAATAGGTACAATGGTGCTGTCAGATGAGAGCTATCTGCTGCTCCAGCCTCCGCACTCTTCTGCACGTCCTCTCGGAATAACTGATTGGATCTTTAGATCTATGGATCTATGATAGGAGAGAAAAAAGAGGACCACCGTTCGGCACCGAGCCCGCGCTATTACTACAATTTCGGCCAGCGCCGCCTGATGAGCCAAAGCGGCGAGTTATTTTTGATCAAAATACACGCAGGAAGGAAAATCCATCATTAGCGGCAGCCATTTTAAACTGTCATCTTATTTGGACAGCTTGCGGTTTGCACCTCACAACAGTCGAGGCACTCAAGGAAATAGGCAGAGCACATTTTTATTATTCTTTTTTTTTTTTTTTTTTTTTTCCCTTGCAGACAGAATAATATAGGGGGCCAAAACATGTGTTAACCACTGTATTGTAAATGTATGTATGAGATTCTGGATAAATCACCTTGAGAATAGCACAGAATAGGGACATGCTTTTATTAAAAAAAAAAAAAAAAAAAAGAAAAGGAAAAATCTCAAAAAGGATATATAATCGTTTCTGTGGCCCCACAGTCAGTACTCAGTATATAGAGCAACAGCAGGATTAGCCTGTAAGTAAACCACTTAGGATCCCACACAATGTTCGACGTACTCTTCTGTGAAGGTGTTGAGTGTGTTTCAAATGTATTTATTCATTTATTCAGCCATTTGTGCCTTTTTCCCCTAGGAAAAAAAAAAAAAATTAAAAAAATAAAATAATAAATAAATAACCGCCACCTTGTTTGCGAAATCACGACAGCAGTTGCAAAGCACTGATAGATTAATAACACTACAGTAAATACGAAAGAGTGATAAATCACCTCCGGTGCTGCTTTCACGTTGCTTCGGCACAAAGAGCCATTGAGCCGCGCACAAAAGACGGGCGAAACATGAGATGTGCGTCATTCCATCGTCGGGAAGATGCTATCTCTTTATATTCAGGTGTTTCCGCACGGAATGCCTCCGCAGTCGTTCACGGGCCACGTGGACCCACACCATCCGGACACTTTTTCCTGCTTTTGGCTTCTAATCGGAGACGTATACATATGTTTGTATGTGCGCATACAAGTAATTCTCCAATCGAGGCCCGCGCAGCGCGCTTGTTAGAGAACTCGGCCGACGATGAAATGTGACGTGCGGGAGCCGCGGCGGCAGAAACGCGCCGGTGTGGTCCTGTATCGTCTCGTATCTCGAGATGATACCCAGAGTGTTTGCGTAGCTGTGCTCGAGGCTCCTGTCCGCTGCAAATGAGGAGGAAGAGGCAACAGTAACCAGACGAGAAAGCAGTGAATAACGGAGCTATGACCAATATCAACACCTAGTGTTAGATGTAGTCGCGATTTAGCAGAGAGGTACGTTAGGGGGATGGGGGACTGGACGGGGGGACTGGACGGGGGGGGGGGGGGGTATGATAATCTGCAAGAAAGCCCTTAAAAGAATCAATTTGGCAAGGTGTCTGGCGATGTGACTTCATCCGGCACGGCGATTCCGCCTGTCTCCCAGCCGAGTGGGATGACTGTCTTTCTTCCCGGCTGACAGGCGGAGCACGGCCAAATTGACAGTTCTTTAAAGCCCGCTGACAGAAAGCGGCATTAATTAAGCCATTGCCGGACTGTAATTGTGTTAAGAAGTAAAAATCTAATACGAGAAAAGGTTAGCGAGTCCTCTCAGGTGTCAGATTTTCTACTTTCTATGAATATTAATGTGCTTAATGAAGACAATCTCGGTTCCATCTCGGCCATTGTTCGGCGCTCAGGTGCCAGGCTCCGATGCCATTGATTTGTTGTTAAAGAACAAATATGTCAGGGCTGAATGACTGTCTTGCTTTTTATCAGCAATTTATCAGAATGCCTTTCTTTTCTGATAGGAATGCTGAGGAATCCCCCCTCCCCCGCCGCCAACCGCTCATCCCCATCCCAGGTTTTATTTTTGAAACAAGATACGAACGCTGGTGTATGATGGAGGCGGGCCAGACGCGCTATTTCATGCAGTGCTCCCTCCTCTTCGCTTCTAAAATGCAACCGCACAAAGGGAAATTTGCTGCTAATTTTTGCGACGCATATGGGAGCGCACATTAAGGGGGTGCGGCAGGGAGGCGTCTGCATGCAGGGCACCTTTATAGGCGCTCGTTTTGCAGCCCCGGCCGATTGACAATGCTTCGGAGAGTCGCTCGGCCCGAGAACGGGAACGAGCGATGACTGCCCTACAGATAACGCCACGCGCTCCTCACTACAGCTCAGCGGCCCGTGAAGCTCGAGTGGCTTAATAAACATGACGCCATGGAGCCACGAGCCCTCGCCTCCGACCTGGCGTCTTGTCGAAAAGCGGAATGCAGCTGACATTCATGCAAACGCGTGTCCGGTTCTGCAGGAGCGACGGTTAAAACACAACTGTTGCTCTTTCTGGGGAGCGCTTGGATGAGAACAAAGGTTTCCTAGGGGTTTAAGAAATCACTGGTTACCTTTCCGTTGCCTTTACTCAATGGATGGCTCCACATCACCATCCCTGGTTATGGCACTTCGATGCTTGCTACTTATTAATTCATTTAGCTGGCACTTTCCTGCAAAGCAACTTAAAGTGTTAATCTGATTTCAGAAATTTTTACATTTTTACAGTTAGGTCATTCTTACTGTACCAATCCAGGGTTAGTACCATGATCACGGGTATTGTGGCAGGAGCAGGATTTTAACCCGAGTCCAAAGGAAGAAGATGTAACCATTATGATACCCCTGCTTATTAAGAAATCTGGTTTTTATACAAACCTCCATGTAATTTTAAAATAGATAGAATCAGGCATATTTGGGCGGCATGGTGGCACAATGAGTAGTGCTGCTGTCTCATGGTCCCTGGGTGGTGTGAGAGGACATGGTCTGAGTCCCGCTCAGTTTGTGTGGAGTTTGCATGTTCTTTCTGTGTCTGTGTGGGTGCTCTGGTTTCCTCCCACAGTCCAAAGACATGCTGTTCAGGTTCCCCCATAGTGTGAGAGTGACAGAGAGAGGGTATGTTTCACTGATGTATGGATGAGTGACCCTAAGTAGTGTATCTAGCAGTGTAAGTCACCTTGGTGAATAAGATGTGTGGGCTGATAACACTACATAGAGTTCATTGGAAGTCACTTTGGAGAAAAGCGTCTGCTAAATAAATAAATGTAATTGGAATTTGTGTAGAAAAAAATGTTCATTAAACACTTTTATAGCCATAGTAACTCAGCTACGGGCTACCTGGTGGACACTCAAGTTTTGAAAAATAAATTTGAAATGAGCAAAAATTATGTAAACTATGTAATTATGTCAACGATGATGGAAAATGAAAGCCCACATATCCTGATGATCAAGAGTTTGTGACAGCTGATGGAGCCTCAGGACTACTCTAAAAATCAGAATAAGCCCCCTGGAAGGAATGGTTATGTACCAGGTATTGCTGTTGCAAAATCTCCTACAGTAAAAATGAAATAACTTTAAGATGCTTATAAGGAATCGTGAAATGCATTCAGAATGACTTTAGATATTTATATTTATATATATCAACAGATTATGAACTATTTATAATGCACCTTGAAATTTTAATACTGGTGCTAACTAAGCTGCAGAAGCATTAACATTTATCTGGCTCTTTTCTCCAGGAAAGACAGATGTTGCAATGACTCACCCATTTAGACAGCTGGGTAATTTTTACTGTATTAGTTCGGGGTAAGTATGTTTGATTAAGGGCAGTACGGTACAAGGTGGGATTTGAACCTAGGAGTTCAACAGCAGCAGCTCTACACTACACTACCATGAAATATTTGTAAAATGCATAAAATATTATATTTTGAAAACATTTGCCATGACATCGTGAAGACAAACGAGAAAAAAAAAAAAATTGCTTTTTTAAACACTTCAAGACTCAATGTTTCCCATTACTGCAAGGTTTTTTTAATCAATAAATACCACAATAAATAATATTAATTTTTATTGATAAACATTTGAAGCCGTGCTTCCACTAAATTTTTCTCGGACGATGACAATAGTTTTAAAACCTGTATTCAGCACCGAACTACCGCGTTGTTTTCACACACACCTCCAGTATTGATGCGAGTGTAAAACTGCCCAAGATTACATTCTTTACCCAGATGTTTACAGTGATTACTCTTCTTGTTCCCTGTAAATCACCGGTTCCCATTTTTTTGGAACCTCTTCACGACCACTTGTTTTCTTGTCTAGCATCGGGGTGAGGAGAGCAGAACGCTGTCTGGCTGCGAACAGCTCGGATGCAACGCATCAGCTGACGACAAGCCCAACAACAACTGCACGTAGGACTCTAATATTTATCATGCAGCAGTCATTATGATTAAATGATGTGTGACTGTGTTGTGTACGCTGGTTAATTTCTCACAAAGACAGAAGAGATGCAAAAGTTCATTAGCGGTGGAACATTCTGATGGGCCTCAAAGATAGATGCGGAAGTTGCATTGATACATAAGGGTGATTTAATGATGGTGCCTATTCTAAGAGAGCAGATCCAGGAGCGGTAGGTGCTGTAGTGGCTACAGCTGCTGCTTTTGGCTTCAGAGGTCACAGGTTCAAACCCCAGCTCCTGTGGTAGCACTCCTGAGCAAGGTGTTTGTGAAATAAAAACACTTGGAAATGGCTTAACATTGTAAGCTTTGGAGAAAAATATCAGCTAAATGAAGAAAAAAAACTGCATTTCAGGTGATGGAAGAGAATCTATGGAATTTACTTCAGTGGAAGAGTGTATTGCCAGGAAGAGACGGATCATTGATGTAACGAGTGAAGGCCTCAAGGGTGTGGGTTCAAGTGCCACACCTGGAAGTTAGAGTTGTACTAATCTATATACATCAAATAGTTAAGTTCTTAAAGATGTTTCTTACCGAACGTAGCAAAGGTAGATTGTATTGCAAGGAAAAAATAGATTATTGACGCAAAGTGTGGCTTGGATGAAAGACGTTATATGGAGCAGCCTGTAAGGATCACTGAGGCCAGCGTGTACTATGAAGAATGGAGTTCAGTGTAACACAGCTGGAGATAATATTTAATTGAAAAATTGTGATGCATAGTCACACACACACACACACACATTTTCAGAACCGCTTGTCCCTTACAGGGTCACGGGGAACCGGAGCCTACCCGGCAACACAGGGCGTAAGGCCGGAGGGGGAAGGGGACACACCCAGGACGGGACGCCAGTCCGCCACAAGGCACCCCCAGCGGGACTTGAACCCCAGACCCACCGGAGAGCAGGACTACGGCCCAACCCACTGCGCCACCGCACCCCCCGTGATGCATAGTCATAAGTTAAATATTAAAATTTTTTTCTGTTATTTTCAATATTATCTGTTACAACAGGATGAGGTTCACAGAGTTTGTGTGTAAATATATATATATGTATATATTCATTTATATGCAACTCCCATCCAGATGAATAACATAACTCCAGTTTACTTTTTCCAGTTTGCTACATGAATAACTCCAACTGCGGTACTTTCGGTTTCCCTTGTGTACTACGGTACTCCAACAGGAATTATGTTTGCACTCTACTTGAGAACACCACCGCTGATGCTGTGTGTTTGAACACTGAGTTTAACATTTTCACGGAGGAGCAAAGGTGGTTTGAATCCAGTGTGGGTTATCTGCAGGGCCAAGGGTGCGAGACCTGCCACATCAGCAGCTTCGGCAGAGGTTAAAACCCCCTCTCCGCGGCAACAGCAGTCAACACACTTTGGCCGTGGTGCTGGCGGGAAACGGCGCGCAGAAGTGGTTAAGAGATTGGATTCCGTCGCGAAGGACCTTTAGTCATGCTTAATTGTGCAGATTTACTGTCCTGCAGCCATGCGATGGAGGCACGCGGTGATTTGTAGGCCGCATTAAGCAGAGGACGCTGCCGAGTGCACTAACACCGTCCCGAGATACATTTCGCAAAACGTGCTCTATTAGGGGGAACGCACAGTGCAAAACGCCGGGTTCTGGAGCAAAAGACTCGTTTTAATTGCCCCAGTCCGGCCACAGGAGGGACGACACAGGCTCTAATTGGGAAGGCCATGGCGTTGCTGGCATGGATGAGCCGTTTGGACTCTTCAGCAAAAGAACAAGTTTGCCGCAGCAGAGACTTCAGATTTTTTTTTCTTCCACCTTACTTTTTTCTAAGTAAACTCATAACTACATTGTAATGCGTACAGAAGAACAGAATTATGTCTTTCCTACTGTGGAACGTTTTTCTTTGTTCTGCAAGTGGGCACATGTTATTTGCTTTATTCTACAACTGCTATTGTATGTAAGTATCTCACTTTCATACTGCTCTTATACTTGTGTTGTTCTGTCCATCTGAATTTGGACCTTGTTACTGTGAGTTCATTGGCAAAAACAAATAGACTATATAACATGCATTTATTATTCATTTACCTGACACTTTTCTCCAGAGCAAAATACAATGTTAAGCTGCTTACACTTATTTACCCATTTATACAGCTGGGTAACTTTTACCCAAAATTAAGGGTCAGTACCTTGCTCAAGGGTACTACAGCAGAAGGTCGTGGTCAGTCCTGCATCCTCTGAGTGTGACGGTGGCACCTTTAGCCACTCTGGTCCCGTATTATTGAGTCCATGACCATCATGGCTTTCGGGTTTGAGAGCTCTCTCAGCATTCCCCTACTTGGTGTTAAGATCAACAGTGAAGAATGGACAAAGAGGGCGGTTGTAATTAACCTCTTTTTCTGCCAGTTTTTAAGCTTGGAAATGCACACAGCTCACATCAGCAGTGAGCAGCGAGAAGAGGCTGACGAAATGCCGGCGGACAAGATATGTGTTTCTTAAGTACGCCACGGGCCGCGGCGAGGGGACCACTAAGCAGTCCCAATACTTCAATATTAACCACACGTCATAATTGCCGTCTTTATTTAAGAGACATGATTTCAAATGAACACGCCCGGCCCCCCGCCGCCCGCTCCACCGCCGCCACCCTGCCCATCCTGTCGGATGAGGAGACCTGAGTCTTTGTGAAAGATGAGCTATTGCTATTTCTGGAGAACGGAGCGCTCAGTCTTGCCACAGGGCAAACCCTGAATAGCCGGGCTGAGGAATTACTTGAAGCTGGACAGGCTGATGTACTTGGAGCTTGTCATTGAAAAAGTGTCTTAGGGCCTCAAACTCAGACCAACTTTAAAGAGATCTAAGGGGGTTCAGGGTTGTGTGTGTGTGTGGGTCCTTGACATAGTGAATCAGTTCTGGTGGAGGATAGCTTTCTAGGAGCGGCCTACTGACCGGGCCATCAATGCCGGCCAGCACAGGAGTGGGAGGCGGGTGCAAACCAGGGAAATAGGGTGCAATTGGAAAGGTTATTTTAAGGCTCAATACTCCCTTCAAACACACTTTGTTCTTCTCCAGAGCGACTTACAATGTTAAACTACATGCAATTATTTACCCATTTGTACAGCTGAGTAATTTTTGTGGAGCAACTTGGGGTGAGTACCTTGCTCGAGGCTACTACAACTGCAGGTAGGATTTAAACCTGCTACCTCTGGCTTCAAAGGCAGCAACTCTAACCATTACACTACACCACCTGTTCTAGAAGGATCTATATTGGTGTATTTGGTGCATCTTTTCTGATTCTTGCACAGCTCACTAAATCATACATGAAAAATAAAACACACGCACGCAGTAACAGGCCATGTCTTATGTGATTATATAAGTAAAGCAGGACACCAGTTATTCAGCTATTCAGGCAAAGGGTTTTTCCCTCTGGAAATAAAAGCCAGAGCTGCTCACAGACTGTCCTATTCAGGTGCTGTATAACTTGAATAGAATCTTTCCTCCGGAGTGCTGCATTTAACGACATGTGTGGTCCGTCTTTATTTAAGGAATGCTGCCTTCTGGACACTGAACTTTCCATTTCTTCTGTGTCCTGTATAATTATGCATTAACAGATATGTAAAGATATGCACTGCACGTCGGTCGTACTCAGTTATACACGTTTTATATCTGTGTCAAGGCCGCAAACATGAAATTATGCTTTTATGCAATTAATTATGGATAGTGTGCACTCAGGCATTAAGAATATATTTTTCAAATGATTTTTAATTATTTTTAATGAAAGACAAATCTAATTACATTAAGGGGGAAGCAGAGACCAAATTCATTAAAGAAGTCAAAAACAGCAGGATGTTCCTGGAAAAAAATCATGTTCAAAGGAATAATTACAGCTTATGCCAGTAACACTTAAAGTGTCTTGTGAGGACATATATAACAATCTTATCATGTGTCACTTAAACCAGTAAAAAAATCATTCTTATGTTTAACAGTTTAAGATGGTCATAAAACTACAGCTAGCCAAAGTATAGGAAAATGTATGCATGTATTCAGTTCTCAACCCTTGGCTGGTTATAAATATAGGCCCAAATCCTCAATGAGTCCTTGGGAACAATTAACACATTAATGATTTCTTCGTAAGATTTCTCTAATTTAATGTACTACCCTTTGATTGAATCAAATAAGTGAAAAATTTGGATTGTGAAGGTGGTCAGCATTCATTTTTTGAGGTTTAATGTGTGTGTGTGTGTGTGTGTGTGTGTGTGTGTGCGTGCGTGCGTGCGTCTGTGTGTATTCACACATACACACATAAGTATATGATGCATAGGTGATATGTCTAGGTTCTGCAATTCTGCAACTATGGCATTCAGTTCAGCTTGTAAGTAATATACCAAAGTTAGAGGAAATGAAAATTCTTTTGGAAGAACTTTTCACATAACACAGATCCTTTATTAAAGAATTGTCATTTCTTTGGAGAGGATTTCACATATTTAACTCCTTGATTTGGGTTAGATGGCTAATGACAGGGAATAATATGCACAGCTAATTGGATTCTGGGTGTGGGCGTAAGGAGGAAAAGTGTAATAAAATGTACTTCACTTTATTTTATGTGACAGAATTTACTTTTTAATGTTGAGTCTTATATATAGTATTACACGTGGGGTAGTTTGATGTGTATTGTTCATGTCCTTAAGCAGTGGTTCTAATTTTTTTTTTTTTTCCACTAGAGAGCCAAATGACTGCAATAAAAATTTAGATGGACCCAAAGCAAATCTTTTCAATTTTTTAGATCATTTTCAGTCCACTTTGAAAGATAGCGTAATTCATGAACAATCTCATAAGTTGTTAATTGTTTTAGAAGTAATTTTCATTGACATATAACATCATAGAGCATATACTGTATACTGTACAAATGTGCACTCCATGTATCTTTCTTTTTTCTCCCTGTATTGCTCCTCATCAAATGGCTACACAATAACATGCTTACAGTATCAGAGACATAGCAAACTTTTCAGATCTTTTTTCACCAACTTCATGCAAAGTTTAAGAAATTTTGTGAAAACTTTTCAGACAATACCCTATTCAGTCTGACAGTTCCCCTAAAGAGGTTATTAAACTGGTTCATATCTCATGTCCTGGTGGCGTTCTAAGCATCCTGAGTTATTTGTAGCCCAGTGTTTCAGTCCTCAGCCTCATCTGGACACCCAGGTGCCAAGCTGAAGGTGAGAGCAGCCGAGCAGGGAAATGCTTCACCTTGTCCTTCTGGAACCCCCTTTGCACCCTACGAGTTATGCTTTAACGACTTGTGTTTCATATTTTTGGTTGTCGTTCAATTTAAAATCAGAAAGTGCCACGTCTTTATGATTATGAAACTATTCAAGTGGAAATATGAAAGTGAAGTCAGTCATCCCAAACATGTGGTCATACCTGTGACCTAAATAGGGTAAAGGGGCACAAAGAATTCCAATTCCAGGTGTACCCTGGCTTGCCTTGCACCATGCTCTTCCAGGTGAGGCTCTGGACTACCATAGCCATGACTTGGACAAGTGGTTAATGATACTGAGTGAGTGTGTGTGCGCGCGTGTGTGTGTGTTTACAGTGGACTTCTGTAGGTAAAACAGATATGTTCCCTTGAGGACCCTACATGTCAGTACCAACACTGAGACTTGTTTAAAGGCCTCAGCTGAAACTAGTAGCTAGTAGTTCAAGCTAAGCGCCTTGTTCAACTATGGACTTCAGCTGCAGAGACATGGGACACCTGGGGCACGACCACGTGACCCTGTTCGCAAGTCCATTTCCTGAGGCTGTGCGCTAAGTTGCTACTCTGATGTGGATGCGGTTGTCATTCAAGAAGGGCCTGACTCCTGTCACTAACACCCTGGTAGTGACCTCAAAGGTCTCGCAGATGCCCCGAGGCCAGCATCATTTGGTTGAAGCCTTCTAAGGGGACCGGATCATTCTGCCCCCGGATGACCTACCTGCGGGTATAGTAGAATTGGTGTCGGAGGTCGAACAAGCCTGAGAAGCTCCCCGGGGAGTTTAGGAAGCCAGTTTAGGTTTTCTGCTGCCTCTTAAGCTGCTGAGTCCATTTAGGCTGACAGAGCAGTGTTTTTTTTTTTTTTTTCTTTTCATTATGAGCCGGAACGTCTGCATCTGCTCCTCATAAAGTGCAGCGTCTTACCGTGGTCTGTGGACTCCAGGCTGGTGGGCTGCCCATGAGCATGAGCACTCTTAACCCATAATGTTCTGTTGAGCCGAGGAACCCAAACCACACTCATCTCAGAAGACCAGTTTTCGCACATAAAATATCAGGGGTTATTGCTCTGGCTTTAAAAATAACATGGATATGGAGGAACTGAGAACTAATAACTATCACTTGAGGAGAAAAATGTAGTATAAGTCAGAATAATGGGGGTGAAGTCTAAATTTAAACATACTATTAGTGTAACTCAGGACTGTTATAAGTGTGTCTGGTGAAGGGCCTTTTAAACAGATGCGCGCTGTGTGTTCCACGAGCAAGAAAGATCCGTGCCGTAATGAGCATATGCCTCCAACTTGGCAGAAGGACGGCTGCTCCCCCTCATCTATATTTCTAGGTACGTAGCTAATGTATAGGCATCCTTACCACACACAGCACACACACGTTGCACCTTTCTCAGAATAAAGTACATTTGTTCCAGATGTGAAACGTACACGTTAGGCTTGTATGTGTGTAATTGCCTTTTCAGACATTCCTCGTTTCTTTAGAGTGGCAGCGCAACCAAAATCTGACACTCACGGTAACTTTTCGAGGTTAATTTGAAAGGAGGTGCATTTCCAATGGGAAAAAAAAAAATATGTGTGTACAGTGAATATTCTCAATATTCCTCAGCTGAGGCTGGTGAACGTGGTTCCAAATGGCTTTGATGAGTGGCACAGCAAGCGGCTTTAAACGTTCAGCCTTGACCTTCTAATGGAAGCTGAACTAAGAGCATGTAGGGCCATAAAATAATTTCCTCTCAGAGCCAAAAGTCCTAAATTAGCTCCAAAAAAGGGGAGAAAACCATATGCAGGGTGATTCCCCCGAGAAGCAGATTTATGGAGCGCTCCATTGCAGGCATGTGTGTGTTGTGTACGATGAATTGCGCTACAGAGACCTGGCGATTCACTTTAAGAAAAGGTGTGTGTGTGTTTTCGGGTGTGTTCTCAAGCCGTGGCAGGCTGCCCCTTCGGACGTTTTCAACCGGCTTCTCTCTTTCGATAAAACCGCTGCTGCTGCCTTTGGGTCAGAAGGTAGCAGGTTTGAATCCCACCTCCAGCTGTAGTACTCTTGAGTAAGGTACTTACCCTAAAATTGCTGCAGTAAACTTACCCAGCTGTATAAATGAGTAAGTAATTTTATGTTGCTTTGGAGAAAAATGTCAGGTAAATGAAAAAATGTAAATGAAACGGAAGCAGTTCCAAACAGAAAGGGCACAAGGAGCCTTCACCATTTCCCAAACAACTGGAAAGCATAAACATTTAACTGCTTAAAAATACTTTTATCCAAAATTTGTTTTTTAAAAATTATACATTAAATGTGCAAATGTATTTGGATATAACTGTTACTGAAATAATATTTCCATGTACTGTTCTTTTTCTAGTCATTATCTAAGCATGAATATAAAAAGTACTGGGTGCGTGGTTTTATTTATCTCATTGTCTATTTATTACATAAAGACCGTGATTTTAAAGAGGTTTTATATTCTTGAAAGATGATAGCGTACAAGTTCACTGGAACAGTGCTCATGTAGTTAGTCAGACGATCTCTAACAAACATTTGATATGTCCTCCTCTTTATTATTGTTAAAGCATATCCCAGATTCTGCTTTTGACGCAGTTATGGAATGTAGGTTGATTATTCTTACACGCAGTGCTACTTGAAAGAATGTGAACCCCTTGTGTCCTTTAGATTTACCACAAAATGGTTATTTAATGAGAAGCAGTATCTGACATAATGGATGTGTAATGATTAATTCCATATGTTGGTTTAGAGGAAATCATGCATGTAGGAGAAAAACGGAAGTATTGCAGGTGCAAAAATAAGTGAAGCCCAAGTTGCATTGGTTAAACCAAGTGCATAGGTAGAATCAGGTGTGTAAATTATCATAATTTCTTCATTTCATAAGTTGATTTTAAGATTAAACATTCCGATTTTATACGTTCATTTTCATATTTTGTACCAGAATAATCACCATCCCTGTACGGTTCACATACTTTCAAGCAGCACTGTATGTGGAAAAGAAATGTATTTTGTTGCTATGGTCTACATATGAACCTTTCTCTCTAAATATGTGGTCATCCACTAGAAAAGTTCACAACTGAATATCATAATTTAAATCGCACACGCTGGCTGAAACGGGGTCGCAGTGAATCGTAGCCTGACCCAGCAACACAGGGCGCAAGGCTGGAGGGGCAGGGGACACACCCAGGACAGGATGCCAGTCCATCGCAGGGCACCCCGAGCGGGACTTGAACCCCAGATCCACTGGAGAGCAGGACCTGTCCAAACCCACTGTGCCACCATAATTTAAATGAATAATGGAATAATTAGTAAATTTTCAGAGGGTTGGAATTTTTTTAGACTGTGCTATCCAAACACCCCTGTTAAATATTGTAACCTTTTGCCCTCATGGTCATAAATACTCTTCTAGTATTTGTAGTTTCTCTGCATACAGAGTCTGTCTCTATGTAGTTATGACCCAGTTCTGCTTTGTCCCGTTAAAAGAAAAGTTTACTCATCATTTTGCTTTTTGGGAAACTTGCAAATGGTGGTCTTGTACCAAAAGTAAAGCAAGTTTCCTTACAGTATCCTCCTTTTACTGGAACTAGGATCCCCCCACTGACCATAAGGAAATACTGCTTGCTTTCAGAGCCCAAAAACCTTGATGACTTTTTTCTCAAGTTGCATCCGTGTGTGTCGTGATACGCGGCACAGCACAAAAGCTCAGCTAGCCACACTCGACATATGTTCTAATGCGAGTTGTTAACAGACAGTTTCAGCTAGAGAATAACAGCCTCCACAGCCATTCAGCTAAGGTGAGTTGTAACGCGAGTGATCATTTTGGGAGTTTAGGGAGCAGCAGGATGAGGACAGGAAGGCGGCAAACAGCAACACCAGCAGGTTTTTTTTTTTTCTTCTTATGCCCAGTTGCTTTATGACCTTTTCAGTTTACAACTTCCTGGTTTGGAGTCTGTTTATCTCACCTAGTTTATAGTAGAAGAGAAGGCCTCCAGGACTGGTGTGTGGCAACGGAAAGCCCCGGAAACAAAAAAGGAGCTAGGTTTTCCACTAGCGACTTCCCTCCACCCCACAAACCGCCCAATTATTGACCGCTCTTCAAAAGACCATGCTTTTGAAATTTTTGCCCACTCTATCAAATACGATTTTTTTTTTTTCCAATTTGGAAAACACGGAATGGTATTCCTGCAACATTTCCCACAGTGAATTAGCTCTGTGAACATAATAAAATGCGCCACCCAAACACCGGTGCAAAGATGGAAGGTCGTGAGGCAGGAGAAGACTTGCTGCACTCTGACTGATGGATGCAGCCCAACAATAAGTTATTTTATTGTATTCTCGGGCCTCCACCATTAGTAATAAGTACCGAGGAGACAAAGCGGCCCCCCAGGATGCCAGACTTCGAGAAGAGCCCTCCATATTCCATTTCATGGCGGGGACTTCAGAGCAAACGGGGAGCGCATGGATGACACACTCATGCAAATTAGATTAGAGCCCCCCCATAACCATTCAATGTATGCAGTATTAACTGCCCTACTTTTCACACACTGTTATTTAACGTGGCCTGTATGGGATTGTTTGGGGATGGTGCTTGTTCTCTCGTACGCCGCCTGTGAGATTCACCTCGCCCGCCCCCGCTAAAACCATCGCCAGCACCGCTGAGAGGACAGGATTGTCAAACGTGTCACTTCTCCTGTCGCTCAGATCAGTTTGGCGACTCCGAATGATTTCAATTATTTACGGTATTTACTTGACATCAATTTTAAATCCATTTGCCTCATATTAACTTCTGTACTACAGAATCTGCCTGCCGCCAATCTAAATAAGGATTTTAAAAGTACAAAACTTGCACGCCGCTCCATTACTCACTAATATATTTAAGCTGCCGACGTTTTAAAAATTATATGCCTTATAAGTCCGATTTGAAATTATTTTTCTTAATGACCCCTCTCTGTAGATTCATTAAACATTTTATAAATATGCTACTGCTATTACTATTTTAAGACTCTATTTGAGATGTATGATAATGTGATAATTAAATAGCGCGTTGAAAATGTAAGAAATATGCTGGATACCGCGCGCCTTTCTTTGTTGAAGTGCACCTCTTGACAAGTATTTCTAAATCATCACTCTTCTAGTCTTCACAATGTTTGTACATAAACACGGAATCAATTTGAACACAAATCACAGACGCATTCCGAGCGCTGTCAGAGCGGAGAAAGATCCGTAAACTCCAGTCAAAAGGACTATTTCGATGCACCGCACTTAACATATTGTTTCGGCTCCTTCTGGCCGCCCGTAACAGCAGTGAAATGGCAGATATTTTCACAGCCAGACTGACACTGTCAAGCTTTCACGAGCCTTTTCTTTTTACACATCTTCTAAACAGACCTGAGCGAGAGTTTTAGCTGAGGAAAAGCGGTGTGTCAGCCATCTAATTGCTCCCGCTTCACCTCGTATTCCTGCTGCCTCCATGACTATGAAATGTAAAGCAGAGGACGGCAAACAACACAAAGTTTAAACTTACACAAACAGCTAATTAGTCACGGTTTCCCCTCAGCCTCCTTTGCATGATGTTCCAATACATAACAGCGTAGGAAATGTCTCAACTGTCCCCCCTCAATAGCTGGAAATACATTCTGGCCCCTCCTTCCTTCTTATGCAAATTAAGAATTTATAATCAGATGCAGGCAATAATTGTATTTTGTTACTGTCAGTCGTACGTGATCCCAGCCATGGGAAGCGCTCCGTACAGTTTATAGTCGAGCCGCTCGACGGTGCGCCGGCCCGCAAGGCCCCCAAATCATCGGGGAGATTGTTAGGCTTCTGCGGAAATTACGAAAATGCTGGAAAATGGACGAGCAGCACTTCATAACAATTAATCAGTGGCCGCTGATTAATAAAGTTCATTTTTTATTCTAGATGATTCAGGGGATTATCAAAAGGACACTGTCCTTGTCACTTTGATTAACACACCCATCCTCGCTGTGGAAGGCGGGGGGGGGGGGGGGGCAGGGGGTGGGGGGTGGGGCGCCGAATAGAGACGTTCTCCCGCGCCTATAAAATAAATATTGAATGAGAATATTAACTCGTTAACCTTGACAACTATTTGTAATTTTCAGGAGGGGGTAAACTCGCGGATTCAGCACAAAAAACTGCTGTGGGGATTCGAGAAAGGGACGGGGTCGGTGGGGCGGGGGGGAGCAGCACAACAAATTAGAGAGAATGAAGAATGCTACTGCATGAATCCTGTCATTTTTATGGGCTGCCGTGATTAATTTGTTTGTTCGGATTCTCAATTAAAGCTGGGAGAAACTGCAAGAGCATTATAAAAACGGGAGCGGCGCGCCACTGCCTTTTGCACGTGCCTGGGGACACAGCGTCATGGAGCAGGGGTCTGACCCCGAAGAAGGCTGTTCTGCAACCCAGGAGGAGCAGAGACACATGGGAGGCTGGGCTGGGCTTGGCTGGGCTTGGCTGGGCTTGGCTGGGCTGGGCTGGGCTGGGCTGGGCGGGGCGGGCTGGGGTGCGGTTGGGTGGGGGATAATAGAACATGGTAACGGATTCGAGATCCACCCGTGCGCCACTTCCTACAGTCCTGCTTCTTTGCACCAAAGGTGAACTGGCAAAAAAGGACGACCGCCCAGCGCTGATCCTGTGCCGGATTGTGCAAACCAGCGCTGGAACGCGGCAGCATGTGTGTTCGATTAGCACCGGCGAGCAGCCGGCCGCCCACCGCCCTGCCTCCCATGCATTCTCGCTCTCCTAAAAGACAAAGTAAAATATGGATCCCTCCGCTGGGTCCCCCAGGGTTTCCGCGTGCGCGCTGTTTGTCAGCATGACAGATGTTCTTCAAACGGGAATTTCCCTGGTGCATCGAACACCTACCGCACCCCCCCCTCCCCCCCCGCTTGCCCACCTCCCCGCGAGATGAAAGACCACCTCAGTCTGGGACACACAAGAGGAGCTCTGTTCCACGGACATCCACGTGATGCCGCATCCTTTACACGAAACGACGCCCGTTTTCTGCAGGTTTCTTCCACGCTCTTTTGCGCTACAGCCGTAGTCAAAAATATCGGCGCCCTCGCGCTTTCTGCAAATAACCCACAATTCCTAAAAGGAGAAAATCACCTTCCCTACAATGAATCATGGAGGAGGTTCTGTGATGTTTTAGAGTTGCTTGCTTCTGGTACTGGGGGCCTTCAGTGCACATGTGGCATAATGAAATCGTGAAACCAGAAAAAAAAATATATATTAAGGTGTTTTGGAGCGCAGGGTCATACCCAGTGTCAGAAAGATGGGTTCCATTCGAAGGTCCAGAGTCTTCCAGCACGACAGTAACCCCAAACGCACTTCGCAAAGCACCCAGGAATGGTTCAAGGCAAAAGGGCACGCTGTTCTGAAGCGGCCAGCGGAGCCCGGATGTATAACCTGCTGAAAACTTATGAGAGACCTGAAAAGAGCAGCTGGGAGAAGAAGGCACCCTTGAAAAGTTTGTGCTATAAAATGTGGAATCTGGGGCACCACTTATTTTATCAGTGCCGTTTCTTTTTCTGATTTTTAACAGATGCATTAAGTCCTGAATCACAAACAAAAGTCCTGTTATCTTAACAGCAAAATAATGAATTGTAGGGACCAAACATATTGGTCAGTTATAGCCTATTTTTGGAGAAAACTGTGAGTCGTCTGCAAAAAAGTCCATTACTGAGCGTCACTACCGTACTGCTGTACTGTATGTCCGGGAAGGGTCGTCACGCTCATAAGTTGGGGTAATTGGGTAAACTGGAGGAGCTGGGACTCGCCTGCACAGACACTGGATGGGATCTTAAGGAGTTCATACTGGAACAAAGGCCGTTTGTCCAAGATTGTCCAAGATTGTGTCGCAGTTAAGGAACTGGTCTTGGAAATGAAAGGTCACTGCAAGAGGGAAGCTGCTGTTGTCACCAAAATCACATCAGTAAATGTGCATAGGAAAAAGGTCAAATTGTAGACCATGATTAATCACGTCTGTTGAGAAATTATATATAAAAAATGGGCAGATAGATAGATAGATAGATATTTTCTTCACGTTTTATACACACACACAGTCAGCAATAAGTTCACATGAAGGAAGGATAAAATGCCAACTGCGGCCGCTACAGAAACAGTTTCGCCCGGGATCAATATGCGTTATACTGTCCAGCGCTCGGCTGGTAACTCTCACGCACAGGTTTCTGCCTGAAGGAACTGTTTCCTTTACTTCGATTTTAAAACCGGAATTACCAGACGGGGATGCGGCGCCTACGTCCCCACGTGGAACACTAAATCTCGCACGTCCTGCCGTCAAGAAACGGGCCGCACTTGAGGCCGCCGACCGTGGGCCGAGCACATAAGTCACCATTGATAGCGTTGACAAAAGCATTCCTGTCCAGCATCAGGAAGACGTAACTCAGCGTCGCTGAAATGTCTTTTAAATGCAGAGCCGCATCTGATAAAGTGTATCCCAAGGCCTCCTCTCAGAGGGTGCACTACTTCATGCTCTGCCACTGCAGCATGACAAGTGGCTGTGCAAATCTGCGTTTGCCTGCTAGACCTCTTGTTCTTGCTTTCTTCTCCCGTTTCTTTCTACAAGGAGAATCTTTTCGTTTGCTCTAGCTGATGGCTTCATCTCGTACCTCGCCGTAACAGGTAGCTCAGAAAACCTTCTCCGCTTCAGGTGAGACGACCGGCGACGTCGCCGCTCGCGCGAGTGCATTTGCATGTTTTTGTGCCGTTTTATTATTTTTGCGGCAAAGTCTCGGCGCCCCCTTTATGGATCAGTGGACATATTTAATGGTGTAGGTCACCTTTCCTCAAATACGACGTCCTCCATGAGTCTGGAGCGGCATCGACTGGAACCGGTGCTGGTGCAGTCAAAATACTTATTAGTCAAACAATCCCCATCGGAAAAATGCATTCGTCAGCCAGTGCGGAGAGGTAACCGGGATGCCGGGCCCGGGCGAAGGCGCGATGGAGTGTGGCGCTCCGGTAAGAGGGTCCGGCTGGGCCGGTCTCCCTTATGACCCCAGAAGTCAAAATCTTTTGCCTCCTTTTCTGCAAGCGGCCACATGTTCATTGTCAGGCAGGGTAGAGCTGGTAAACATGTAATCCCAAGTGCTGATAAGCAGCAGAAAACAAAGAACCAAACAAACAGAACGGACCGAATGAGGCCTGACGCGGCCGTCTCGCCGACAGCCCCGGACGTTAACCGCGCAAGGAAGCGAGGGCCGCTGAAGCTTCATTTGATTAATGCATGCAATAATCATAGCTAATCCTCAAAATAACTTGCGCATTACTTCTAATCAATACCTATTACCTATTGACATTGATCAGCAAGCTCACTTTATAATTAAAATTAATTTAACAATTAAAAATTAAGTGAACACAATGTCTTATCCAGTGACACCGGTGTGGCTGACCAGCAGAAATAACAACTGATAATGAAGTTAGGTTCGCCTGGATTTATGTCTGTGTCATCTAAATACCTTTGAGTCCAGAAACTGAGAAGACTGATGAGTCACAGCGGGTTATAGGTATTTTGCAGCACGCCAATGCAATGCATCAGGCCACGTGCGTCTAGCCAATAGTGCTAGGGCAGTAATGTAATACTGTCCTTTGCTATTGTTTCCATCATGTACTGTTTTGTCTGCGGTGCTTCTGCTCATGCTGCGCTCTGCACTTCTGAGACACCGGCGGCTGCTCTGCGTTTCAGGTGTATCGCTGTGTGCAAAACCCCACAGCGCCGAAAATAGATATTTTTAATGACTGCGCGCACCCATTTAACCAGAACGTGAGTACAAACATAACGGCGGAGAGAGACATGTAAAAATCCTTTTTCTACAGTTTATTTTTTTTTTTTTTCCCCTCTCATTCTCATTCCTCACGAGCATATTGTTTGTACTCTTGAGTTGTTTTGATTCCGATATCTGATTGAAGCACGCTTATACGCTACAGCATTACGAAAGATTTCGTCGTTTTATGTCGCAACATCTTTTCTGTAACTTTGAAGTGTTATTGCCTTTGGAAATATTTCAGAACTTTGTGAGTTTGTTAACCACATTGCGCTATTTCCATAATTATGACAAAGGGTCTTTGCTGTGATCGTGCCGCCACGTGCACTTCAGGTGCACAAAGAGTCAGTTACTTCATTATTTACCTACTTTCAAGGTGCCCTTACCCAGGGGGCCGGTTTTTTGTTTATACTGCTTGATATTTACTAAAGCAATTCGGGTTAAGCACTCTACTCCAGGGAAGAACAGAAACGCCATTTCATAAGACCTAAGAAATCTTGACATTTAAATTTTATGTGCAATGCCCAAGCACAGAAACACAAACACAAAGGACAAGAAGTGCTATAAGAGTAGAACTGAAATCTTCCAGCCCTACAGCTTCTGTGTATGAACTCTTTGTACCTTCATCACCTTCTGACATTGAGGTACATTCTAATAGCATAAATAACTGTAAGAAGATCCATCCGTCTGTCCGTTTTCAGTAATGGCCTGTCCAGTCAGGGTCACTGTGATCTAGAGCATATCCCAAAAAGCACACAGTGGAAGTTTCTGGTACAAACACACATGGACTTTAATGAATTAAATAAGAAAACCAGCAAGTATCACAGATCAATAGTGAAAATACAAAAGTATCATATTTATAGGTATTAAAGAAAATGACTGGTTTCCGGTGACAAACACTATACACAGCACTGGCAGGTGATTACTAACCTTCAGCACTATTTTAATGTACATTGTACTCATGTAGCACAAGCATACATTGTTTTACCACACTTTGAGATCATCTCGTACAACCCGACGTTGATTAAGCATGGAATGTACTAACGGAGTACAACTTAACATTTTTGTGGCACGTTCTACCCGTATAGAACAACTTGTCACTGGTCATACGTTTTACAACCAGACATTGTTTTACCATGTATGGAACTCCTATAGTGCAATCAGTCCTTGTTTTAGCACGCATTGAACTCCTACAGTAGGCCCAGACCTTGTTCAACCATGTGTCATACCCAAATGTAGAACCTGACATTGTTTTAGCGTGTATTGTCCTCATATTGTATCCTACTCATGTTTAACAACCTGACATTATTGCAACACACATTGAATCCCTGTAGTACAACCTGGCACTGATTTAATTCGCATCAAACCCATATAATGGAACTGGAATCTGTTTAAGCATGTGTGATGCGCATATTGTACACGTAGTGTTTTATCATGCATTGTGCTCATACTGTAAAACCTGACATTTTTTTATTGCCTATCGTTCACGTGTTTTACAACCTGGTATCGTTTTACCGCACATTGCGCTCGTGCGGTACAACCTGACATTGTATTACCAGGCCTCATACGCACAGAACAAGCGGACACATATTTAGCATGTTTCGCGCTCGTGTTTTACAAACTGACATTGCTTTAGCACGCATCACGGGCATACAGTACAACCTGAAATAGTTTTATTACACACATCACTCTCACAGTACAACCTGACACAGTATTACCACACATTGTACTCATACTTGCCGAGCTAATTAAAATTGATCGTCCCTTTTATGGCAGTGGCTATTGCAGGGACAGCCGGGAAAGGAGTTATTTTAGTAACTTTCCAGATGATTTGTTGATGCTGTTGCTACCACGTCAGCGTGTAAATCGCCCATGAAATCACATTAGCCGCATACCTGTATTGGCTGCTGTTGCCCGGTTTGTTTTCTACGCGACGAAAAAGTTTCCAAACGCGTCATTTCTGAGTGAGCCCAGCGTAAAGGCCCCGTCGGCCCGTCTTCAGCCCGTCTTCGGCCCAACCGCACCGTTCGCCTTGGCCAACGTCAGGCGGTTAAGATCCGCGACGGCGAACGCTGGGCGTTTCTCCAGACGCCGGCAGAGGCGGCAGTTTGAGGGTGGGGGTCACGGTGCGACCTTCCGCACACTTCCGTGGCTCCCACCGGCCCCCCCCGCTCAGCCTTCCTTCCTCCCTGACCTTGCGTTCATTAGCTTACAGTGGCATTTAGGGCCGAGCCCTTTATGGTAGCTCATTACGCTGCAGACAAGGCAGATCAGAGTCGAGGGCTGGCAGCGGGGGCTTGGAGGTCAGACCGCGTGTCTGCACAGTACCACACTCCCATCAGGGTAAATTCCTGGGTGGGGGTCCACAAGGAAACGGTTGACCACCAGACTGATAATCCCATGATATATGGCAGGGGACAGAGGACACAAGGGGTAAAAAATATAAAGTGGAATGGATAGGAAGTAACTCGATACCTTGAAGCAACCATGCTCTTTTGTGTTTTACCTCGAGAAAGTGTTGCTCTTGGGTCTGGCTGTAGTAAATAGCGGAGCCCCTATCCGGCTATCATTTATGTATCTGGTGATGAAGTGCGAGCCGGCGCATCCCTGTGGACAGCCCTGTCAGGAGGTGCTAGTGTCCAATCTCAGCCTCTTCTCAGATTTCTCACCAGCCTGCGGGCAATATCCTCTGCAATAAAAAAAAAAAAGTTTGCCTGCTTTGTTCATTAAAAAAAGAAAAGACTGACAGAACTTCTGTGCCATGGAATGGAACATATCACCAAAGTTGCTGTGGACACCCCCCCCCCCCCCCCCCCATCTTAAAAATAGAAAAAGAGACAACTGAGGTGGAGAAAAAAAGCAACCTATTCACTTTAAAACTGCTGCTTTCGTATTATTATTTTAGTTAGAAAAAAATATGATATAAATTACTGCTAAATCTGTCAATATGTCGACTGCCTGTGCTCCGCAGAACCTCTTTCCCAGTATGGGAGTCTGAGCTCTGCTAGCAATTTTCTCCAACCAAAAAATTAAAAAGGGAAATAAATTCTCCTGCTGCCCTGGCTCCTGTTTTCACTGAGAGAGGTAATATACGGTTTAACTCGCCTCATCATACCACTTGAGTTTTTATCCATTTTTCCTGTAAAGATAATACAAATAAAAGCTCATTTGCAGCTATACATTCTATATGTGTACGTATATGTATATGTATGTGTATTGTAACAAAGTTAAGCTTTGTGTTTCCTTTGGTATCGAGTCAGAAAAGTGAAGATTGAAATCATAATTTTACATTCTTCCGATCCATTCAGTTTCAGTTCCATTTATTTATAACAATGATACTGGCTGTTGCAGAAAGCAAAAACTCTGTGCAAACAGGGGAACAATACACTTCTTCCTTTGTGAAACTCGTCCAATGGATCCGTGAAGACCGTGACCTCGACAAGCACACATGTAGCAATATATTCAGTTTATATATGTCACGACCCCTAGTGCGTTCATGAGAAAATGGCTATCACAAGGCTGATATATAAGCCCCCGATGCATATTTATAGCCGGCTTTCTGAGCATCTTCGAGCGACGAAGACACGCAAGGAACCGGGATTGGAGATCAATCCGACAGTTCCCAAATAATGGATGGCCTTTCCGGGGTTCTCCCGGAATGAGTGGGAGATGACAGGTCAGGTCCATCACGCTCAGAGAAGCAGTAAAGCCGCCCTTCCCGGCCTCCTAGTGGAGCGGGCCTCCTCCACGGGTCCCGTGTGCCGCTCCTCCGCAGGGAGCCCTGTGTGCTGATGAATGAGAACCAGCATTGGCGCAAACGGCAATTCCAGTCCGTCCCTGTGTTTCTTCATACACACACACACGCACGCACACACACACACTGCCTGTTAAAGAAAAAACAACAGTATCAATCATCTTTAACAATGAAGCATGTGTGTGCACACCCAAATGGTGATATATTATAAAAAGGGATACGTATGCATACAATAAATCTGTCAAGAGATTGTCTACGAAAATGCCTTAATAAGTTACTGTTACTCGCGCCCTGACGCAGATTATTTTTGCAATCGCAGCAGCCGCAAATGGGCCACGAAGTGAGGAGTGTAGCAATTAGGGCAGCGGAACCGCTCTGGCCGGGGTGGGTATCTGACTGGCTCCAGCCTGGCGCGGTGACCTTGAGAGGCAGCTCGTCGTCTCCGCCGGCAAAGGGGGAGACGCGTCCGTCCAGATGGCTCTCATAGGGCCTCCTTCCCTCCAACCCTCTCTCCCTCATTCGCCCGCTCTCAGTCTTCTGGCTTAGCAAAGGGACAGAGGAGACGCGACAGCCGAGAGGGTTAGGAGTACAAGGAGCACGTGAGGTGAGGACCCGCCACTTGGCGCTGCCAATGCAACTGGTCCATAAGTGTGATGAAGCGGACAGGCCAGACGGAGTTCCGAAACTCTGTGTTGGTCGTGATGGGAATGTGTTGCCTTCTGTGCATGCTTTCATACCATTCATACTAAGTCCATGCAACGTATTAACTGTGCAGCTACACCGAAACAACAAGTGCTTTCATTCTCAATTAGTAAAGTTATTTTCTGTTTATCGATATTTATTCATTTGATTAAAGCGTTTTGCCAAAGCAACTTGGAGCGTTAAGGCATTGGCAGTGATTTACCAATTTGTAGAGCAGGGTATCTATCTATCTATCTATCTATCTATCTATCTATCACAGGTACATTACAAACTTTTAAAACTAAATTTAGACTTCTTTACCGTTTCAGATTTGCTTATGTTTGAATAACCATCTTGCCAACGCCCTTTTTCCCTCCACCCTTCGTCTCGTATATAATATTTTCCTTCACCTTATACCATTCCAGCGATCCAGAGACAATATGACAGCTCTGTTCAAAGTGTGAGTGAAAACCTCTGTTTTCATTTCTCTTGAGACCCATTCAAAATGTTGGGCTCATTTGTTTCCGGAAGACCGTGCTAAATTGATAGGACAGCAGCAGGAAAATGACACTGATCGTCCTACATACGGGACAGGAGACATGGGCCTTTTGCTGCTGCCTATTCATGATAACCCAGCAATAATAGAGCTCTCTCTTTGTCTGGTAACATCGAGCTGGCATAAATGCAGTGTCATACATTACACTCTTCGAAGGAAGCCGCACTTTTCCATACCGGCCAACACGCTTGACCCTCACAACCTGCTCGATATCAGTGCTGTCCGATGCAGGGCAAGAAACCGCAGCGAAGGAAGGTCATCGCAGTGAGTGTGCGGGAGTTAATCGGGTCTTTATTTGCCCTACAATAAGTGTCGGAAGCCGAGCCAAAACCGCATCCGTCGCCATGATCGCACGCAACGGAACAAATAACACGTGACAAGAACGGCTGCCGACCCAAGACTGACACGTGCTAAAGTGTATTACAGTTATTGCCCGGCTAAAGGTCACATTGCGCCGCGCTGTGAATTAGAGCGGACAGCTTCAGCATGCACACAGTGTCAAGTGTGAAGATGAACAAGAGGGAATGCCTTCAACCTTCCAGGATGAGCGGCGTCCCTGTAGGGCCCCCTCCCCCACTGCTTTCTGATTAACAGCCACTTAATCATCAAATTAAAGGAGAAACAACAGTCTGCGCAGTTTATTTGGCGGCGCGGGTGCCATCAGGCCCTGGCGTTCTAAACTGGATTTTGGAGAGACTTCGCAGATGCTCATTTCACTCATCCACCTGCCGGCGCCGCTCGGCTGTCCTCGGAACAGAAGTGCGCTCGCCTCCTCTGTCTCTGAAAGGCATCTCTTTATCCGCCGCGTTTGCAGTTTTGTCCAGCGGTGGTCACCCCACCCCATCGAAGATCAACAGAGACAGCTATCCAAACGTGCGATCGACAGCCTGCGGAAAAGGCCGATTCGTTTCCCTCGTCCACACTACGCCTCCAGCTAATTAATACTTCACCGCAAAGTTGGGCTTGTCCAGCAGACGCCCGGCAAACTTGCAAACAGAAATAAAAAACAGAGATGTGAAAACAGAACAGGGATAGTTAAGGCACAGGAATGCACTGATTGGCCCGAGACGTTACTCGGCTGCATCCGCTTATTATCCAGGCCTCCGAGGTGCCGGGTGCCCTTTTCACTCAAACATTCCTTCTATTTAAAACCTACCTTGTTAGCAGTGTCTATGCAGCACTTCTGTGCGTGTTTACACAACGCCAGGCCGACATGCAACACATTAGCCCCCTTCGCATCCTGGCTGGATGAATAAACCCCAATAGGAGGCTTCATACAACCAGAGAGATGCCACAGGTTTAGGTCCAAACCTAAGAACGATCCATAGACCGAGCCTGTCAGGGGTTGAACAACTAAAAAGCGCCAATAGTGTATTATAAATCATCGCAGTCTAAAGTAATATATTAATATATTTATGTAAATAATAAATAATTTCCACTGGGAGTCAACAACCGTGGTGATCAATAACGGAAATGCCATGCTTTGTTAGGAAAGGCAGAGATGCCCTCGATGCAGCATCAGGCAAAAGAGAGGCACCACCTCTGCCCAGGCTGCCCTTGTCCTCAGCACTTCAGCGCCAATCCCTTCGCATTTGTCAGTGCTAAAGACGTATCAAAGATGGTCTTAATTATTCATGCGCGCCGGCAAACCGGAGACAGCAGATGTGTCCCCCCCACCCGGCAGCCTTTGTAATGTTTGAATTGCAGGCTATGTTTTTAAACAGCGCAGGGAATTGCGATTGTAATGTCGATGATGACGGCAACGAGAATCACCGTGATCCTTGTCGTCATCATCATCATCATCATCATCATCATTTACATTAAATTCATTTAGCAGACGCTTTTGTCCAAAGCGACGTACGTCTCAGCAAAAGCACAATTTATGCATTACGACGGCACAACTCGAGATGTTCTACGTGTTTACCTGCCAGGCAGCGTGACTCTCCGGCGGTTCGACCGCCGTGGGAGGAGTGTCACGGAGGAGACGCGCGTGCTCCGAAACGGGGAAACGCAAATAAATTTAAGACGGACTTAACGCTAACAGCCTGTCAGCTTTGAAGTTAAACATCTGATTGCTACTTCCAAGAGAGAACTTCTCAAGAATGGTGCCTCACATCTCGTAAACAGAAAGGAACCCTTCTTTACATCTTTCTGAGCCCATTCTGGGTCTTTTTATTCTCTCAACGTGAGCATTCGGGCGACGGCCTTCGAAGGGCAGGTAAAACACCCGGCCCAGGTGGGAATCCACACCCTGGTCTGTCAAGGACCCACATTCTCTCTGGCATGGAAGCACACTATTGGTCTCTGGCACAAAGAATCTCAACTCGAAAAGATTTATGAAACAGAGCGCAAGGCCTCATTAGCCACATTTCATTTGACCACAGCCAATTAGAAAGCATCTGCAATTTAAAACACACACCAGCAAAATAAATACGCACGTACATGAAATAAATAAATAAATAAATAAATAAGCTAACAGAAAACAGAACTCTCTTAAGGGACTTTGTTTCTGCTCTATTTTTAGGCGAACTCCCTTTTCGGCTCCACATGCCAGGGAACGCGACCACTTTGGGCTGTGGAGGATTCCCCCCTGGTGGCTGCCTGTTGAAAAGCCCCCCAATAGTGTCTTTCAGGGGATTAAACTCAGCCCCCCCCCCCCCACACACACACACACACACACACACACACACACACACACACCAGTAGTTGCTTAGTGCTCGGGGACGAGTGTATTGAGTTGCATGTGCTCACCAGCTGTCCCACGGAGTAGTGGCCGTGACTGCGTATTGCAGTAAAGGACCATTTGAAGGGCGCGAAGAGAGGCGTGACCGCAGGGATTGCGCTCCTCCGAAAGAAGGCCGGTCAGACGTCCCCTGCCCCTCGGGGCTCCGGCGGTTTTGTTTTTCAAAGTCGCGGTCAAGGAACTGGATCCCGTCTGCCATCCCAGCTTTAATAAGGCAATCTAGCAGTTGATTCACGGATAGATTAGCGGTCAAAAAGCGGCCCGGAGCCCTCGCTCGGATTCATCGCACCCAATATGTGACACGCACACGCATCGCACAAGTGCCCACGGGCGGTCAGTCAAACTGGACCGCGTTCGTGTTGACCTGGGTGAGTCAGAGCAGTCCTGGTGATCCCTTTGCAAATGTGACCGCACATGCAAAGGGGTGTGAAGGATAGTAACACCTGTATTCCTTTTACTGGTTGTTAAGCACTGGAGGGAAATTCTGTGCAATATGCATAACCAAATGCTGGAATAATGAGCCATCTGTATGTGTGGTCCCCTCCTTGGAGATGCCAGGAACGGCACCATCTGCGACGCAGTCACCAGCTGTTTTCTTTCTTATTACATGCTTATTAAAAGCCGGAGTTGCTCTCCTCTTCAAAAACAAGAACATGGGTGGCACTCTTTGTAATCTGCACTGCCTCAATCTCAATTAAAAACTGCGGTTGGAATTCATACCCAAACTCACGTTAGAGTGAATTAACTATTTTGGCGGAACAGGAACAGCAGCGACGCCGGTTTATTTTTACGAGGCCGAAACAAAAAAAGCCGAACACCAAAGTGTGAGAGGAGCTCCGGGTGCGAAGGGGTGGCCGTCTTCATTAATATATGAAGCTGTGTCCTTTTTGAGGAGCCCTCTAACTGTTACCACAGTGTGAGCTACCCCCCCCCCCCCCCCCGGTGATGGTGATGTTTATGGGACGGTAAGTTCAAGGTTTAGGGACGATCTCCTGCCCACGACAGCTCTGATCCATAACCTACCTCTTCTTCAGTAGGAGCATTTGCTAGAAGGTGATCTAGGAAAGAACTGCTTGCTTTTAAATCCATTAAACACACACACACCCTCACACACACACACATTACCGCGACATTGAAAACTGTGATGTTGGCTTAATGCATGCCGGTAGGCTGAGGTGGAGCTCGGCATCCCCACACACTCAGGCACCTGAACTGGAAATGAGATGAGAAAGGGGTCTGATGGAAGGTGACAGAAATGCAGACCACCGTCCGCGTCCGTCAGCCAGCGTCAAGGCATCGGGCCCCGGACACGACACAGGCGCAACGCCACGCTCGGTGAACGGACGTCCCCCTGCTGAGACAACCTCCGGAAACGTCTGTCAGGGTTGCCGGTCTTGAGCCGAACGAGATAGGTCAGGTTTGATTGGAGCCTGACAAAGCTGGGGCGGACATGCTGTCGAGGCGACTAAAGGGCGCACGGTGGCGTGAGACGAGTGACAGGCGGACCCGTGCGTTCCCAGGCCACAGTTCGCAAGTCACGGAAAGCAGAACCATGCCAACAGCCCTCAGCCCACCCATCCAACCAACCCCAGGCATGTACACACACTCACAGTCAGACATTTACATTTATTCACTTAGGAGACACTTTTCTCCAAAGCAACTTACAATGGATACTATATGTAGTGTCATCAGCCCACACACCTTATTCACCGCGGTGACTTACACTGCTAGATACACTACTTGCACACTGGGTCACTCATCCATACATCAGTGGAACACACTCTCTCTGTCACTCACACACTATGGGGGAACCTGAACAGCATGTCTTTGGACTGTGGGAGGAAACCAGAGCACCCGGAGGAAACCCACGTAAACGCGGGGAGAACGTGCAAACTGCACACAGACTGAGCAGGGGCTGAACCCACGTTCTTTCGCACCACCCAGGTGCCGTGACGCCGCAGCACTACTCGCTGTGCCACCGTGCCGCCCACACACACACAAAAGAACCCACCACATAACTAGCATTAAAAAAAAAAATCAAAATTAATTTCCGTAGGCCCTGCAATGGATTGGCGTCCTGTCCAGAGTGTGTCCCCCTTGGCCCTGCATCCAGTGATTCCAAGTTGCGCTCCGAACCGCTGCCACTGTGACCTAGACAAGCGGTTATTGAAAATGGAGAGAAGGATATTTTCTCTGGGGCAGATTTTCTTTTGAACAAAATCTTGATTGTGTATTTTAATACGGGGGCCGGGAGACACACTCATGTGGCGAAAGAGAAAATGTGTTCTTCCTTCCCGCATGAATGCAGACGTGTCGCCGAAACGGAAGGCGGCCAAGACAATGGCAGAGAGCTGGAGACGAATCATAACCATTTAATGAGCGCGTCTTTGTGTGTGTGTGAAAATACGCGTGTCTCCGTGTGTGTGTGTGTCTGTGCACGGCAATATTGCTGTGCACGAGCGCAGTGCAACACTTAATGGCAAAAAAAACCAGCCCCTCAGCCCACCGCCGCCCGCTTCCCTGGCAATTATCTCAAAAACCCTCACGCGATCAAGAGCGAGTTCATTAAAACAAATGGCAGGGCATTTATCTTCCCTCGCGTCCCGACGCCCGGTGTGTGGGGCTGGGGCCCGCGATCTGTCCGGCCCATATGGGTCCCAGTGTGCGCGCTTGTACGACATGCCTGCGCACACCGGTCCGCCGGCAGGAACCTCGCTCTATCGACACGTTTCCCGCTCACGCGTGGACGAGTCTCCCGTCCGCTTCACGTGTCACGTGCGACCGACGGGCCCGTGTTAGCAGGACCGCCCGCTCACGTATCACCGGGTTAAAAGACACTTCCTAATCGAAGGAAGAGCACTTGCCTTACGAGCCCCACTCCCCCCCCCCCCCCCCCTTCCGCTGCACCGCCTGCTTTATGATGTCTTGGCTTCTAGCTATATCTCCATAGTGTCTAAAAACTGGGCCCTGTGGCAGCCTGCTCAAACTGTTATCATTATTGTTATTACAGAAAAGATATCAAGGAGGTTGTATAATTGGGCATTTAGGCAAAACTTGAATGGCTGCTCCACTAACCCTACAGAAATAATTAACCTCCTATTGTTCAGTGCAAAGAAAAAAAAAAAAAAAAAATATATATATATATATATATATATATATATATATATATAGGGAGGGCGCAGTGGCGCAGTGGGTTGGACTGGGGTCTGGGGTTCGAGTCCCACTTGGGGTGCCTTGCGACGGACTGGCGTCCCGTCCTGGGTGTGTCCCCTCCCCCTCCTGCCTTACGCCCTGTGTTACCGGGTTAGGCTCCGGTTCCCCACGACCCCGTATGGGACAAGCGGTTCAGAAAATGTGTGTGTGTGTGTGTGTGTATATCTATATATATATATATCTGTACACACACAAGTATATATATGTATGTAAATGATGTATGGATGTATGAATGAATGAACTCCGTGGCCAACACAGAGAATTCTCGGAATGCGTTACACATTTATTAGCGCAGTTGATCCGTGAAGTGAAGGGAGCACGTTTAAACCATAAAGTTAAATGTAAAGATTCTCACTGCAAGAAAGACACACGCTTACGTGCGGGGAAAAAAAAAAAATTAAACGAGCACTTTGTTCTCGACTTCAATTACACGCTTTTTACATGTCGCGTTATACCTACGTGTGCGTTCGGGTTTTATTTTCCGTCACGTATGAAACACATCCGCAAATGGAATGGATATGATTGTATACAAAGCAGATGCTGGTGTTACCGACTGTAAAGATTTTGGTTTTCGGCACCTCTTTTTTTTTTTTTAAGACACCTGGCCTTTATTTTATTAGTTGTGACTGAAAGCGTGGCCTGCACTGGTACGCCGAACAAGCGCGCCGCTGCAAACCGTCAAACAATAGGTGAACGTTACCGCTCCGCTTTGAACGCTGCAGCACGGAGCCAAATCCCCGAATTTCCCCCCCATCGCCAGCTGTCTGTCTCGCATTTAATTTCAGCTTTGGATCAAGAACAGGTTTTCATTCCCCAGGTGTCCCCCTGCACGCAATAGAGCATTTTAATTAGACTGCCAAACTTGAGGATTTCTAGAAAGTCTGTGTAACTAAATAGCTGATCCTGTGGGAAAGGCGCGGACGCGGCGCCACACAACAACGCGGCCAACAGCTTTTTCGTGCGAAAATACTTTAACTTTAAGCAGGATTCGGACATTCCGAAACGTATTAACGCCTACGGAGAGAGGTGAATAAGTTGGGGTCATGCGCGTTTCAGCTGAGGATGCGCTAATCCTTCTATATTCTGTCTTTCACTTTTCAGTCCAGCTGCTGTGCGCTTGATACACACGTGACTTTTAGTTCCCCGGATTATGGTATGTGGGAAATAAACAAATGCTCAGACCAACAACAAAGCCCTACGAAGAGCTGTTTCGGGAAATGATCCCTCATAGTTTACATATTATTATTATTATGAGGCTTACTTCCTACTTTGTTCCGCAGATTATTATTTATTCATCTAGATGATGCTTTTTCTAAAGAAACTTACAATGTGAGGTTTTAATACTAAGCATCTTATAATTGTTCACCGGTTTAGGGTAATTTCTATTCTATCATCTCAAGGTAGGTACCTTGGTCAAGGGCAATACAGCAGGAGGTGGGATTCGAATGTAGGATCTTCAAGTGCAAACCAGCAGCTCTAACTGACACGCCACCTGCTGTCTCCCATGACTTACCAAAGACATTTATACCGTGAAGTATTTTAAGTGCAGCAGTTCAGATGGAATAGGTTGCCCAGGGCTACAGCGGGGATACTCTTGGGACGGGTACCAACAACCTCCAGGTTACAAGTGTGTGTTCTTCAAACATTACCTACTGCACTGCGCTCGAGGCTATTCTTTCCTCGTTCATGTGGATGATTCTGTGCCCTGGGGGGCGCCTGCATGCCGACCAGGTGAGCGTTGAGCGCGTGCGTGCTGCCCAGGAATGCTGAACAAAGTGGGTGTGGAACATAAACGGAGTGGTCAGTTTAACTGACCCGACTCGGACCGTTCCGTCAAAATGGACAAGTCACAGCCGCTTTTGCCCCTTATTTGGACAAAACACGACCACTGGAATTTGGGGATTACACACTAACCGTATCTCATCGGCCCTTATTTTTACCACACTTAATGGTTTTGTACATGCTGTACTGTTTGTCATTTTCAACACACCTGAAGGCCACAGTAAGAGGTCCAATTAACCCAACCCTTTAGGTTCCCCATGGAAACAAAACAAGTCCCCTTGTCAAGCTTGTGTAGAGTTCAAATAAGACGGACAGGTGGAAAACACAACTACGCACACACCCCCACACACAAAGACGCGCACGCACGTGGGTGCAGACTGTTGGCCGACCCAGCGGAAGTCTGCTGGGACATCAGCGCCAGGTGATCGGCCGATGAAGGGGGTGTTCGTTTTTTTGTTGCGCCAGGCCTGTCAGCAAATGCATGGGGTGTTAAAAGCTGCCAGACAGGTGCGGTTGGGGCGGGATCCCAACCACGATTGATCACGCAGGGTCAGGGCGAGTTCGGGAGAGGCTTGGCCTGGTGAGTGACGGACACCCCCGTGCCCATAAGAACCACATAAAAACGGTATGATGGAGTATTGTATCAGGAAGCAATTTGTAACGTAATGATTCGGGCTGCGTGCCGTGCTCCTGCAGGTCCTCTGTGCTCACATGTGAGTTACCTGTGGTCACCATCCCCCTTAGGAGGCAAAGCGAGACTCCAACGAGTCTCAAGTGTTAACGAAAAAGATTAGACACACATTGCAGGACTCCTCTGCGTAATTTTTTTGGCATTTGGCAGTTTCTGTCCTTGTGCCGTACTTCGAAAACAGGGCTTTCACACACCCTGGTGACACCTATTTCCACTACGACCTGCAATTCACCTTTCCCTTAATATAAACACTTATATTGATTATTTTTTTCTGTTTCTACACACACACACACAAGGCAAGTCGCAAAGTATCCGTAATAAGTTGTCCTTGACCAGATAGTAATATTACGAATACTTTTTGACTGTTGTTGACCTACTCATATTTATGTATTTATTTATGAGAGATTTTTTTGCTGTAAATTGCTAGTTCATTTACACTCAGTTGGAAGGGTTGGTAAATTTTTTGTAGAAAACAGGGCAAAGTTCTGTTATTTTTGTCTGTATACATCTCAGTGATTTACCACTGGTCTATCCATCCATCCATCCATCCATCCATCCATCATCAACAACTGCTTGTCCCGAGCGGGGTTGCAGCAAGCCGGAGCCTTCCCCGACAACAGAGGGCGCAAGGCCGAAAGGGGAGGGGACACACCCAGGACGGGTCACCAGGCCATTGCTAGGCACCCCAGCAGAGCTCGAACCCCAGACCTGCCATGCAGCGGGCACTGGCGGAACCTGCCGCGCCACCACGCCCCCCACCTCACCCCTGGTAAAATCTTTAAAAAAAAAAAACCGTTTACACCAGTTTAGCATTCTTTCGCTATATAATGCACAAGCCTCACAGTAAGAGACAGCAGTGTTCTGGTCCTGCAGACGTTTGGACTAGCAACAGAACTCAGCACTGTAGACATTACAGACTACTGGTAACAATAAACCTCAGTCATTCTCGCTGTTTAACTAATTAAGGGAAAGTGCCAGCTGAATTTCACTAGATTACATGCAGCCAACAGCCTTCCTGAACTATTTGAAGCCAGGTCTCCAACATGTGTGTATCAGCCACAGGACCACGAATGGAGGAGTGTGTCTTCGAACTGTCATGCCTCGGACTGAATGGGCCAATCTGCATTGCTTAAGTCAGCTGTCAATCAAATTTTACAGCTAGTATTAACCTTTATTTGTCCAAGGCAGTTTACAGTGTTAAATAATGACTCGTCAAGTGATTTACCCATTTACACACCAGAGTATTCTTCCTGTACCAATTTAGGCTGAGTACCTCGATCAAGGGTTTTGCTACCACTGCAATACCAGCTGGGCCTACATATTGTACATTGTTTTTACACTGGTATATTTATCTGACAATTTCCTCCAAAGCAACTCACAATGTTAAGGCACTTGCAGTGATTTATCTGTTTATGCAGCTGGGTTATTTTACTGTAGCAATTCAGGGTAAGTATTCAAACCTGGTCTTTGACGGAAGGCAGCGCTGCAGCCACTGCACTACCTGCTGCTCTCTCCAGTTAGATAACTATTTTTTAAAATAGTATTTAAATAATTACTTCATGGGGGCACGGTGGTGCAGTGGGTTAGACCAGGTCCTGCTCTCTGGTGGGTCTGGGGTTCGAGTCCCGCTTGGGGTGCCTTGCGACGGACTGGCGTCCCGTCCTGGGTGTGTCCCCTCCCCCTCTGGCCTTACGCCCTGTGTTGCCGGGTAGGCTCCAGTTCCCCGCGACCCCGTATGGGACGAGCGGTTCCGAAAATGTGTGTGTGTGTAATTACTTCATTTAAATCATTAAGGGCACAACAGCAGAAGGGGGATATTGAGAAATATAGAGATAAGTGTTACATTATGCTTTCATACGCAGAATTTTGTAGTGAAGGTACTCTCACTGTATTGGTACAGGATAAGTACCTTTGTCAAGGGTGCTACAGCAGGAGGTGGGATTCGAACCTGGGGCCTTTGAGTGGAAGGCAGCTGTAACCACGGCAAATCTCGTGGTCCCTACAAATTATACAGAAATAAATTCTAAACATGTAAATATACAGGATTATACAGCGGGGGTGGTTATACATTTGAGTCTATAAAACAAGCGCTCTGTTCTTAAACTTCATCATGCACAGAAATATAATATAATAATTATTCCACAGAAACTAAGGAGTTATTAAAATACTGACATGATAGAAACGATCGTGTGCTGTAAGTAAACTGTGTCCCAGTTCAGCAAATATCAGGTGACAGATCGGCACAGACACCGTCAAACACATGACGAGGCGATACCGCTTCTGCTCAATAAATGTAAATGATGGTAAATACGGAGGGGGTCCTCCCCTCTGTGTGCGTGGGCACGAGGGCTCCGGCCTCTGTCTCTTTAATACACTCGCGCTTATCTGCTGTAACAAATGTCTGTGTGCCATCATGAGGTCCGCGCGCGGAGGGAGGAGTTTTTAATGTTCAGTTTTTTGCGCCGGATCGATGTTCGCTGGCATCGCCTCGCCCTGCCTGCGCCGCGTCTCCCCGTGTGTGAATGTGTGTGTGTGCGCGCGCCCGCGAGAGAGAGATATAGTGTTACATCGGAGCGGTGCGCTTCGTCCTCCGCATACATCAGATACACACACGCTCTCTCACTCACTCACATCACACACACCGGGAGAGACTGGCAGCTGACAGCGACCGCTCTCAAAAACACAAGGAAAGGGAACAACCCGCCATAGATCTGGAGCGGGGTGTGTTTGTATGATATAAGAAGTGAAAGACTCTTTTTTTATTTTTTTTTTTTTAAAGAAAAAAAAAAAAAAACCCTCCTCGCAGCTATTTCTTCTTGATATTGGATTGTAAAGAAGAGCTCAGAAGTGGCCGAGACCGAGCGACTGAGCGGCAGAAAAAGACTCGCTCGAGCTCCGTGTGGACTATCCGAAAGAGAGAGAGAGCGCGCGCACGCACGCACGCTCGCTCGCTCGCTCGCGCGCGCGTGCTTCACCTGGGCAGCGTCTCCCGTGTCCGCGAGCCGCGAGCTCGGCGACGTCCGCGATGCCGAGGAGGAAGCAGCAGGCGCCCAGGCGGGCTGCGGGTAAGGGCGCCGGTCTGTGTGTGACCGCTCCGCTCCGCTCCGCTCCGCACTCACTCGCTGCACTTTTCCCTGCGCTCCGCTCGCACTTCGCAGCCTCGGAGCGCCGTCCGTCGCGTCGGCGCGTAACCCCTCGCGTCTCCCTGCTGCACTCGTACTTCCACACACTTGTGCGAAAGGGAAAGGGGGCAAAAATGGATACTGGTGAGGAAACGCGCTCCCGCGAGGACCGACCGACCGACCGAGCCGAGCGAGTGACTCCTTGTCACCAGGACAGGAGCGGAGGAGGTGTACTGTACCGTACCGTACAGCGTCCACACACGGACAGTCCGTCTGCGCTCTTCAGAACACTTTTTTCCCACCCTAACTGCGAATTGATTCGCGTCAACTTTCCGAAGCGAAAGGCAAATTTAATCTCTCTCGTGTACACTTTTTTTTTTTTGCCTTGTTTTTTGTTGAATGCTGACGAATCAAAAATCGCGCTGACTGTCTCTCGCGCGTTCGCCCCCCGTCGCGTGTAAAGTTCAGAACGTGGAAGTTCCACCTTGATTTCCGTCATGGGATCTGATCATGAACATGGGAATAGTCTAGAAAGGATTCGGTGTAATAAAGGGATTTGGACGCTAGGATCTGAGCAGTGAAAGCGTGAGGGGTGAACTTGGGCTGAACTCCCGAGCTGGGCTGTCTCATGGAGGACAGTGTCTCCTGGCTCCCTCTCCTCCATCATCTCTCCACCACCATCTCCTCCCCCATGGTCTCTCCTCCTTCTCCACCTCGCCCCCATCTCATCTCCTCCCACTATCATCTCTCCACCATCTGTCTCGCGCGCCCCTTCCGAAAGTTGCCGTATTTCATCCTGAAGGATTTCGAGATGTAGTACAGTAAGAACGTGTGATGCAATAGTTGGTTAGCTCCAAGGAGGCTGGATGATGGACCCTTACTGGAAGCGATGAGCTGTCCACCCGACGTGGGTGTAAATGGACATCCTTCCCCAAACTGCGTGGTGACCGTGATGATCAC